>NC_086179.1:95090914-95393945 GCF_023053635.1 Elgaria multicarinata webbii | reverse complement strand
GATTTGACACAAGATGTAGACCTGCCCTCACTCACCACAAACATATAAAAATCAGGCTGAAAATCCCTTTGTTTTCTTACCTCAAAGGCAAGCTTCTCAGCACGATCAAAGAAATTGGTTTCCATCAATCCAAAGGAATACATGCCTTTTATGTAGCTAAACAAAAAAGATGAAAACTTTCAGAGTCAAAAAGAGATTAACCGTAGTGCTTCTGTCTTCAGATATATATTTTAACCCTCAGCTGAAATAAAAAAATTATCATGTCAATATGGTTTTGGTGTGAAATGTACCTCCCCCCCACCACCACAAAAGCCATACAGATTAGACACCTGGGGCATGGTATTAAGCATGACTCCACTTGCAAGAAGAAGAAAAAAGTGTCTTCACTGAGAGCTTTCAGTAAAATACTATCGTTGCAAAGAGTACATCATCAGGTCAATAATATACCACAATGTACAGTGCATGACCCTCACAAGAAATGTGTGTGCAATTTTCAAATGTTGATGCCTTTAACTTGCACTGAGAGAGCATGGGAGTTGAGTCGCCAAAAAAATAAAAATAATAATAATAAAAAATTCCATCATTATAAGTCTCAAAATTATACTGCAAATTGTGCTTGCTTATAGGCAACAAACAGCCATAGGTCAACTCACAGAAGGTTTCCTCCAGCAATACAGTAAGGTTCAGCTGCTTCAGAAAACAATTCAGGGCCAGGACAACACGGGGCATCTTTTCTGGTCCCAGGGACTCCACCCTCCCCAACTGGATTTTCAGGATCAGTGTGGTTGCATGAATAGCAAGCTGTACACAAGCACAATTTGTGACATTGCACAATATCATGGAACACATCAGTTAAGGCATGGGCCTTAGCTTCCAATTTTCTGGCTTTGTGGAACTTGAGGGAGTGAAAAAACAAGCCGAAGGCAGGGGCGGAACCAAGGATGATCTTTGCAAAATATTATTTGTATAAAAAGGATTTAATGAAGGTGCCTGTGCGTTTCGGACAAAAAACGTCCTTCCTCAGGGCTTATCTGAAAATAAAAAAATCTTTTGTAACAAAATATTTACAATAGAAAACACTTTCCAAGCAACTATGCCTCGAAATACATGATATCATGATAGAAAACAGTTTAAAACGATAAGTATAAAGAGACATACATATCAAAAACAAAAAATTAAAATGCATCATTATTCAGCCTGTAAATGTGACTATACAAAGTAAAACAAACAGCGAAGAATCATCTATGTTACACAAATAAAAATCAAGTACTTACTCAACAAGTCACATTTGCAGGCTGAATAATTATGCATTGACTTTTTTTATAACTGATATAAACTTTGAAAGTTTATATTAGTTATATAAGTGTAATAGTATAATAATCATAGCTGGAGCTAGTGCAGAATGCTGCAGCTCGGCTGTTCTCTGGAGCTGCCCCTTTCCAGCATGTAACTCCTCTGCTGAGGGAACTGCACTGGCTGCCTATTCGCTACCGGGCCAGGTTTAAGGTTCTTGTACTTGTGTACAAAGCCCTAAAGAACTTGGGACCAGGATACCTGAGAGAGCACCTTCTCCCCTACCAACCACTGAGGTCATCCGAGGGCCTGCTCCTGGTGGTTCCACATAGACCCATCCTCCGACTGGAGTCTACCAGGGGAAGAGCCTTCAGTGTGATGGTGCCCCTCCTGTGGAACTCCCTGCCTCTGGAGGTCAGGCAGGCTCTAACCTTGTACTCCTTTCGGCACCTCCTGAAAACATCTTTATTCCAGGAAGCCTTTCCTTAATATGCAGCCTTGAATCTCTGCATTTGCTTCTTTGAAAATTTGTTTTAACTGTTTTATTCTGTTTTTATTTTCATTTTATCTTGTACACTGCTCCGAAATTTTTCAATGGGGAGCGGTATAGAAATATTCTAAATAAATAAATCATAAGTTGTGAATTACCTGAAACAATCAATTTCACAAAATTCGCAACCATAGGTTCTCTTTCCTTATACCTCACTGCCCACTTCAAAAGCCTTTCAAAAATAAAAATTAAAAAATTGAGTAGTAGTAGTGCTGAAGTTAACTATGCCTGCAGTTCTCTTCCCTTTTTATGAAAGAAAGGGGAAATGAAGGATGACACTGATCTGATGATGGCATTGCGGGAACGCCCCATAAAAAGTGACTGAATAAAAGCATGGTGTTTCCATACTACACTCTTAGTGGACAAAGCACCCTTATTATCTCCGCTTTAGACCCAATCTGCAATTATTGTCATATGTGCTAATATCAATCTTCAGCTAAGAGGGTTCCTGCTTATGTAGCCAAAGTCATACCATTCCCACACAAGAGGGAGTATCAGCAGACTCACAGAAATAGCAATGTTTGCAGAAGTACAAAACTTTATTAGGAAAAAGCCTAAAGGAAAGGGAAACAGCCCAACGAGGATTGAGCATGCCCAATGAAAAGGAAAAATGGGGGGTGGGGGAGCCCAAAATGGACCATCTAGGCACAAGAGTGAAGTATCAGAAGTGAACAGGAACACTCCACACCACAACATTTACATAGGATTAAGAATACTGGGAACACATGCAATATTCTGAAAAGATTGGAGCTCCTTATTACAATGGGCAAAATCCAATGGGGTACCTATGCCTTTGCTGATTCTCTTGTGCCCTGCTGGTTATATTGCACAAGTAGTGGGAGGTCTGGCCAATTCTGTTTTGTGAGTGAGATACACCACTTGCTCAACAGTGATTTCGCACATCTCAGAAGAAGCCCTGAAATGAGGGGAAGCACTCATTTCTCGATTCGGGCAAATTGCACAACCTCCACCAACCTCTCTCCCGTTCCAGAAAAGAGCATTTTCATTTGTTTCCGGTTGAACAATCTTTATTGTTCAAAGCTATAAGCTACCACAATGCCATATGAATAGAAATAATAGGGTACAATAAAAATACAGGCCAATTTAAAAAAACATTAAAATTGCACATTTAAAATCACACTTCCCCTCTAGCCCCTGAAGCGCTCAATCTTCCTTTCACAAGCGGAAGGTCCTGCTTGTGGACAGGAATTGGTAGGGCATAAGGGAATCAGTTGAAGCATATGCGCCCTGTTGGATTTTGCCCCAACGTTTCTCAAACGTTGGCTTGTACTAATTCATGCACCTTTACGATGAATAAAAAGGCTAGTTAGGAACTAGAATCTGATTCATCTAATACTTCTATTGAATACTCTTGAATTTGAGCACCCACTGGAATCAGAGATAGTAAGAAAAACAAAATTATCTTACCTACTAAGAGGGATATCTGGTGTCCAGTAAGGATAGACTCGGGCAATTGAGTCTCTCATTTGTGTCTGGTCTCCCAAGTAAAAGTAAGTATCATGGGCAAATTTTAGAGCTAGCAAATCAGTTGGGTGGTTCTGTAGAATTTGATCCCACGTCTCAGATGCTCTAGGGAGCTGCCTACACATGGGAAAACCCCACAAGTTAGCGTTTATACAAGGCTTGTAAATATCCATTCACTTGATTAGTACCCACTCAGTGTAAGAATTTTCTTCAGGTGACCAAGCAGAGAAACTTACTAGATATTATTCTATTTTATTCATTTTGGGCAACAGATTATTAAACACAGGCTTGTATGGGAAGGAAGTCTAATAAATATTACTGTTGTTGCTTTTACAGGTTAGTGACTTTTTGTGGGCTTGCTTGCAAGGCTGCTTAACATCGTTATCCATATTCTTTCTAAAAGGATATATGTATCATGCCACTTAAGTGTACATAGCTTTAATTACTTTTTATTCACAAGTATGTTTTCACAAAAAATAGTGTTATTAATTATTATTAAAACACAATTGGCTTAGCTCAGGCCTACACAACTTGTGACCCATTAAACCAAACCCAGCTCCTCAGCCACCTAGGGCAACCAACCAGGTGCTCAAGAACCACTCCATTTTTTCAATCCCAAGCCAGCAGCAAAACCAGGAAGTTTTGCAGAGCCTTTGGTGGGCTGCTGGACATGCCTGGAGGGCATCACTCATTGTGCAGGGCTGACTTAAATTTAAGAACTATATAGTAACAGAAAAAGCCAAAGAAATCTTTTGCTCCCTCCAGATACTAGGAAGTCTACAACTGGAAACTTTTGTGAACTGCCCACAGAGCTTCGGCTATTGGGTGGTATAAAAATGTAATAAATAAATAAACTAGAACTGCTGCAGATAGATGATGGTGACCAGCTACCCCAGCAGCAATGTGAAGGAGCCACTGCATGCAAACAATACAAAGCCTCTTGATATTTTTATTATTATTTTAAATGCTAAAAACCAGAATGCCTTAGTTCAAAGGTAGACATGAGAGAACTATTGTTTAGCAAGGGAAGAAAGGTATCTCTGAGTGAAAAAACAAAACGGAAAATACTGTAAAGGAAAGGAAGAGGTTGGGGCTATTTCTACACCTGCCTTTTCCCCCAGGATCGTCCCGGGATCATCCCTGTGCATCCAAATGACACACAGGGGATCCCGGGAGCAGGCAGGGATGTTCCCTCCATTTGCCTGGGATAATCCTTCGGTGTAGAAAGGGCCTGGGAAGCAGGCATGCCAGGGCAACATTTTTACAACAGGAATGATTATGAAGATAAACTGCCTGTCCTACAGAATTCTACAGAGCTAGATTTTACTGAAAAGAGAAAGAGCTTTCCAACTTCATTCCCTGCATATCAAGGACTTACCCACTAGCAAAGAGCTCTACTGCAGACACATGCAATTTCTCCCGCTCAGTCAATGGTTGAGACTGTGAAAGTGCCACCATTTTTTTAATTGCGTTATCTAGTTTCCTGTCTAGCCGCACTGAACTCCCAGTACCAATCAGAACCAAACCATTGGCAATCACATGACCCATTACTGTAAATAAAACAAAATGTAAAACAAAAACAAAACTTTAGGCAAAAGGTTATATAATAGGTAATTCTTCAAACTTAGATGCTGTAGGCCAAGACTAGAAAATCTATTCAGCACCAAGGACCATATCCGAAATATTCTGCATCACATATTCAGTATTTCCAATAAAAAGATGGAGCCCACTTGCCACACAAGTATTATACATGTTTAAAATTATAGTTAAAATAAACATTCAGAAGAGGGAGCAAAGATGTTTGCAGGCACATGGTTATTAAGGAGAGCAGTTGGCCTCTAGGTCTCTTCTGATCTGCAAACCTAGCTATGCTTACCATAACAGGCCTTTCGAGTATTTGACAGTAGATGTGTGATTTTATCGGCATCCTTTAGGTTTGCTACTGGCGCCAGATGGCTCTTTAAGTATCTGTCTCTTGGGATTTTATACAGATTGCAGTAGAGCACATATTCAAAACCACGAGGTCTACAAACTTTAATCTTTTTAAAAAAGAAGCTAAGATTCTAACAAGAGTTACTATACTGAACAGCAAATAGAATAGCCAACAAATTAATGCAGAGTCAAATACAGACCAGGACAGAATCTACACTACTGCTTTAAAACAGTTTATAACAGTAGTGACAACTGTTGGGTCCCAGGCCACACTGCATATACAGTTTTCAAACTGTTTTCAAAGTGTCATATCCTGCTTGGTGTAGATCTGCTCCAGGTTTGCACATAACAACAATCCATTGCACTGTCATTCTCATTCTGTTCTCGGCTTTACACACAAGCCAAGATTTCCAAGAAGAACATGTTTACATCCTGATCTTGCATTTCAAAGGAATTGGAGAGGCTAAGATTTTGTGAACCGTCCAGAGAGCTTCGGCTATTGGGCAGTATAAAAATGTAATTAATTAATTAAAGGATGTGTAGCACCCTTCATCACCACCACCACATGAACTGTCTTCCATACTATCTTAAGATTCAAACAATCAGCAAACTAAGATAGCTGAGGCATAACACCATGCCTTAGCTCTGAAAAATGTTTCTGAAACATGCATTTTTAAAAAATATATATTAAACGTCTAGCCTGAGCAAGAGTTCTATTTATTTCAAAACTTGCATATAACACTGTGAACACTGGTGGGCCTAATAAAATATGTACTTCAAAAATACTTTCTCTGTCTCTCTCTCATTCACACGTGCTCATAAAGGGTTGGTTTGCATGATTGAAGAGCCCACCGTGGGCGAAGGTGTGTGCTGATGCAGGCAGACGGTCATCAACCATTTTGAATATTCAACACTTGGCCATGGCTTGTCATGCAAACCTGTCTGGCTGGGATAATCTATGGGAAGGCACGGAATAAGCAAATCCTTTTTTTTTAATTTATTTTATTGATTAACAATACACTAATACAATACTACAATATTCACAACACAAGACAACAACAAAAATACATAATACATAACTTAATTATCCTTATGACATTTCTAATTTGATATTTTTACAACGTAACATAACATAAAGTGCACCCCACCACCCCGGGATCTATTCCTGTTTCTAAAATCTCATTGATTCTTCTGGAGGTGGTATTCCACTCCCCCTAGATAATACATATTCTAGGAACTGATTCCAAATTCCCTCAAAATCATTTGTTTTTGTTATCCCTTTTCTTATTTTTACATTACATGTCAATTTATCATTTATAGCAATATCCCAAATCTCTTTATACCAGTCCTCAACCTGATAATCTCCTTGCATCTTCCAGTTCCTAGATATGATCAACCTTGCTGCTGTCAGCAAATTCGTTATCAGTTCTTTTGTTTCTTTGTTACATTTTAAATCTCCATATAATGATAGCAATGCCACTGTAGGTGTCTCTTCAATCTCCATTCCACTATATCATTTATCTCTTTAAACACCATTTTCCACATTTTTTGAACAAATACACATTCCCACCACCTATGTAAATACATTCCTTTTACTTTACATCCTCTCCAACAATTTGCTGAATTCAGCTTGTTTATTTTATTTACCGTATTTCTTCGATTCTAAGACGCCAATGATTCTAAGGCGCACCCCATTTTTATAGATGTTTATTTGAGAAAAGGCATCTTAGAATCGAAGAAATACAAACAAAGACACACACTTTACCAACATAACTGGCTTCCTCCTTAAGCATTCCTCACAGCCACTTCCCTACTCTAGCCTTACAGAAAAAGGACGGTAACATACAGCCCAATTTCCCCGCGCTAATCTCTCCCAAAAGCGCCGAGCCCGCCCCTGCACGATTGCGCGCAGGGTGGGGAGAGCGGCTGGAGCGCAGAGCAATAGGCGCCGTCCGAGGACCGTCACGTGCTCGAGACCCTCTCTCGCCCCCTCTCTTGGAAAGAGGCGAGAGCGGCTCCTCATCTCGTGGCCACCTCCGCTATTTCTACCGAGACAGGATTTGTGTGTGTGTGTGTTTTGTTTTGCGATCCCATCTGATCTCTCTCTCTCTCTCCAATTCTGGGTTGACGGAGGGTTCGCGCCCCGCCCATTTGGCTGGGGCCTCGCGCCAGGCTTTTGCTCTCTTGCTTCCCGTCTCGCGCCGGCTCCGGTGAGCCGAGAAGGTCCGTGCAACTGCAATTCACAGGCGAGACAGAGCAGGCAGGGCACAAAGGGCGGTAGATGGTTGCTGCTGCTGTCTCCCCCCCACACCCTTTTTCTCCACAGGACGCGGGAAGTGGTGTGTGCTTAACACCACACCAACAAACTGTTGCTTGCTTGCTGTGATTGCCCTGAGGCGGGGGCTAAGGATTAAGCCGCTCCCCTTTTTTCTTCCTTTTATCTCTCTTGCAATTGTATGTTGCTGTGCGGGGAAGGGTTAGAGGCGATTATTACCGTATTTCTTTGATTCTAAGACGCCATCGATTCTAAGGCGCAGCCCATTTTTAGAGCTGCTTATTTAGGGAAAAAAGTGCGTCTTAGAATCGAAAAAATACGGTAATCTCACCGGGGTTAGATACCACCTCCATACAATCTTGTAATAGTTCTCTTTTATCCTCACTGACATACTTCTCAGCATTCTTTGTCTCCATATTCCCTCCCAACTCTGTTGCCCTATTTGTATCTTCAAATCCGTTTCCCATACCATCTTACCTATATTTTCTGACTCCCCCTTCCCGATCAATATTCTATATATTTCACTCGTTAAACCTTTTATCATTTTATTTTCTCCTTTCTCAGTTTCTCTTTTTATAATCATCTCCTCAAATTTCATTAATTCTCTGCACTCTCTATTATCCTTTAACCATTTCTTCGTCCATTGCTCTAATTGAAAATAATTTAACCATGTTAAATTCTTCTCCTTTAACACCTCTTCTATTTCCTCTCGAGTGTTCATCCTCCTTAACCAATTTTTAAATTTCATTATATCCTTCTCTATTAATATTTTCCCTAATTTATCTTTTAAATTCCTTGGAAATTTCCCTAACATTATCACTGGTGTTATTGGAGAAATACTCGGAAGTAACTCCTTTTTATATACACGCCATATTTCCCAGTGATTTTTTAGAAGGGGGTTCTCTATTTCTTCCCCCCATTTTTTATTATATTCTCTAAAAATATATATTTTCCAATTTCCACTCTTTATCCATTCCTTTTCTATCCTCTAACCAACTTAACTCTCCCACTCCTAACATACTTTCTACTATATGACTTAATCTATTGGCTAAATAATATAACTTTATATTTGGGAGTCCTAATCCTCCTTCTTTTTGTGTTAAATACCACCTTTTTTATTTATTCTCGCTTTATTCCCATTACAATAATTATTTAAAATATTTTGCCAACTTTTTAATCTCTTTTTCAGATATTCTTATTGGTAACATTCTAAACACAAAATTTACCTTTGGTAATATCTTCATTTTTACTAAAGCTATTCTTCCAAACCACAATAAATTTAATCTTCTATATTTTTCTAGTTTATCTATAACTTCTTTTTAAAAATTATTTAAATTCCCCTTTTCTAAATCCTCTAAATTTTTTGTAATTTTAATTCCTAAATATTTAATCATCTCTTTAATTTTCATATTCTTCTCCTTACTTTCCCAATCCTTCCCTTCCTTTTTAGTATAATTAAATAACATCATATCTGATTTTGTCCAATTTATTCTCAATCCCGTAACTTCTTCAAAATCCTTCAGATGATACTGAATTCTTTCCATTTTTTCTAATGGATTCTTAATTGTCAATAATGTATCATCTGCAAACATATTTATTTTTATTATTTTATTATTATTACAATCTACTCCCTCTATAATATCGTCTTCTCTTATCACATTTGCCAATAGTTCTATAACCAATACAAATAGGACCGGTGAGAGTGGGCATCCTTGTCTGGTCCCTCGGGCCAATTGTATCTTTTCTGTAACTCCATCATTTATCACCACTGAAGCTGTGTTTTGTGAGTATAATTGCTCAATTATACCTTTAAATCAATTACCAAACCCCATTTTTTCTATTATCCTCTTTAGTGCCTGCCCGCTCACACAATCAAATGCCTTAAATATATCCAACGCTATTATCCCTGCTTTTATTCCCATTTTTTTTTACCTCTTGTACCATATTTAAAACTCTTCCAACCAAATTAGGCATTTGTCTACCCCCCACAAAGCCACACTGATCTTCCCCAATATGTTTATCTATTTGTTTATTTCTGCTTTGCAAATACTCTTTTTCCAACTTCTTGATCCCTTCTTCTAAATTTTTCTGTATTCCCTCTTGTTGCCTCCTTAAATTACACATTTCTCTAATACAGATCCCTCTAGTCACAGCCTTCATTGTATCCCACACAACTGATGGTGAACTCCCCCCATTTTCGTTAATTTCCCATATTTCCGACATTTCTTTCTGCATTTTTTCTACAACCTTATCATATTTTAAAATTCTAGTGTTCCTCTTCCATCTATTCGCTTCCCTATAATCTCTTTTTACTTTGAAATCAAGGCTTACCAATGCATGGTCAGTTACTTTAATTATCCCTACTTTCATATTACACACCTTTATTGCTAAATCCTTTGAGACAAAAATATGATCTATCCTGGAAAAAGTTTTGTGCACTGGAGAATAATACGTAAAGCCAGGATCCCCCCACTGATTAAATGCCACCCGTCCACATAATCCTTCTCTTTTATCATTTTATTTAAAAATGTAATATTATTTCTTATCTCAAACCTGGTAGGGTTGGACCTATCTACCCTATTATCCATGACCATATTAAAATCTCCAGCTAAATAATAATAATAATAATAATAATAATAATAATAATAATAATAATAATATTTCTTACCCGCCTCTCCCTTTGGATCGAAGCGGGGAACAACATTAGAACAGGAATCAATACATCTTAAAAAATCATGATTTAATATTGGTCTGGATAGGCCTGCCGGAAAAGGCTAGTCTTTAAAGCTGCCTTAAAATCACACATAGTGTTAATTTTACGAATCTCCTCCGGCAGGCCATTCCACAATCTGGGGGCGACAGAAGACAAGGTCCTCTGGGAAACTGATGTCAGCCTAGTTTTAGCTGACTGAAGTAAGTTCACCCCAGAGGACCTATAAGGGAGAAGGCGATCCCACAGGTAACCTGGACCCAAACCATTTAGGGCTTTAAAGGTGATTAAAATAACATAACCTCTTTTAAATTCATCTATTTCCTTAAACAATTCTTTAAAAAATTCCTTTTGTCTCTCATTTGGGGCATATACATTTATTAAAGTATAATAATTACCTTCCAATTGCCCTTGTATCATAATAAATCTCCCTTTATCATCCTTTTTACTCTTTTCCATATTAAATCCACTTTTCTTCGAGATTATTATAGCTACCCCATTTTTTTTTAAGTCCCAAGGGACTTTTCATAACACCCTGACCATTTTAAACGTATTTCATTCATACCCTCCTTGGCTTGATGTGTTTCCTGTAGAAAGATAAAGTCGGCCCCATCTTTATTTAATAATTGCTCAATTCTCTTCCTTTTAACGATTGCCCCCAGACCTTTGACACTGAGTGTTGAAATTCATATCGTCTTATCCATATGCTTTTTGATTAGGTTCTTTTGGATCCCATGTGCCCCCCCACATTTGTAATAAAAACATAATTTTAACTATGTTTATAACATATAACTACACATAAACACTACTTTGATGCCCACCCCTCCCCTTCCCACCGTCAAACCCCCTTTCCCCCCCTCCTCTACTCCGTGGGTGTAACACCCCGGTCATGGTCAACCAACCCTAAGGGGTGTGTGTGATGGAGCCCACAGTTCCAATACGGCAAGCCTTTTACTCATTTTTTATTATTATTATCTCCCTCTTATTAACGCTTTATTCCCCACTTGGGCCTGGACCTTCTCCCTCTCCTTCTTCTTGCTGAGATGAAGTATCACTGTCCATCCCCAGACTTCTCAGCAGCTCCAATCCCTGCTCTAGCGATGTTACTATATGCTGTTTCCATCTCGTGTGAATCTCAGGAACACCGGATAACCCCAAGAGTAAGCAATACTAACCCGCTTAAGCTTTGCCAAAATTGGTTTTACGCTTCTTCTCCACAGAATAGTTTGCTGACAAAGATCATTGTAGATTTGGACTGGTGTTTCTTGAAACTTCAGCGTTGTTATTGATCTCAATTTCTTCATCAGTTGCTCCTTTTTATAATAATTGCCAAATTTAACCAGAATATCTCTTGGCATGGCTCTTGATCTGTTTCCAGCCACTCTATGAATTCTATCTATATCTTGTTGATTTATATCTAAATCTGGAACCAGAGATTTGAACCATTCTAGAATACTGGATCTCAAATTTTCTCCTTGTATTTCTGGGAGATATTTAATTTGAATATTTTCTCTTCGTTCTTGGTCTTCCAAACGAATCAGCCTCTTCTCATACAGATCAAATTTAATATTTTGGTCAGTTAGCTGTTGTTCATTCAGATCCACTTTTTTTGATATTTGATTAATTTCTGTTTTAATCTCTTTAACATCTTTCTCTACTTTCACAACTGAAGCATGTAGATTTTCCATCTTTCTAAACACTTCTTCCTTTATTGATTTCATTACTTGAAGCATTGCCTCATTATTACAACTTCATTGGCTGCCAGTCCAGGTCTGGGCCTGATTCAAAGTGCTGGTATTGACATTTAAAGCCCTAAACGGTTTGGGGCCAGGTTATTTGAAGGAACGCCTCCTCCCATATGTACCTACCCGGACCTTAAGATCATCTACATAGGCCCTTCTCCGTGAGCCCTTGCCAAAGGAAGTGAGGCAGGTGGCTACTAGGAGGAGGGCTTTCTCCGCTGTGGCACCCCGGTTGTGGAATGAGCTCCCCAGAGAGGTCCGCCTGGCACCTACACTGTACTCCTTTTGTCGCCAGCTGAAGACCTTTTTATTCACTCAGTATTTTAACACTTAATTTTAACTTAAATTTAAATTATACTGTTTTAACTCTGTATTTTAACCTTATATCAATTTTGCTGCGTGGTTTTATCCTGGTTGTGCTTTTTATATTGTATTTTGTATTTGTGTTTTTAACTTGTTGGTTGTTTTATGATGGTTTTAATTTTTGTGAACCGCCCAGAGAGCTTCGGCTATTGGGCGGTATAAAAATGTAATAAATAAATAAATATTACTTTTGATAAATTCTTTCAAATTCTTCTGCAGTTCATCAAGTGCTGATTTTGGCCCGATGCCAGCTTCTGCTGCCATCTTTTCACTCTGCTGTTGTTCACTGTTTTGTTTATTTCCCAGACCGTTTTCTTCCCGGTTACTGTTACTGGGGGTGTCAATTTTAAACAATCTGGCTGCCGAATGATCTGAGGGGTGTGACTTCTCTCTCACCCAAGAGGGATTTTTAGATTTATTCTTCCTTTTCGGCATTAATTCTCTGGCACCCTTCTGTTTACGGGGCGGAAGCCGATCACATCACCAATGCACAACTTTTACTTCGCCTTAGTAAACTTCACCTCAGAGTTATTTATGGCTTATATCTTTATTACTTCTAGATAGTAAATAGTTACTGTCTCTACCTCCAATAACGCTGTGATTTATTTCCTGAAAGTCCCTCTTTGAAGCTGCCGGGAAATCTTCGAAAATGAAACTAACCCTTCCGTAGCTTGCTCAAAGACATTTCAACTTGTCCGCTTACAGAAATATTTCACTATTTAGTATTAAAGACAGTACTCACATAATTGCCAATTAGGAAGAGATTTAGGAAGAGATAATTACGCTTCTTGGCTTCCTTCTCTGGAACTGAGAAAAAAGCCTACTGCTCCATGGAACCATCAGGCTCCGCCCCCGGAATAAGCAAATCCTGCTCAGCATGTGTCTCTGCCACAGAGGGCTGTTTTGATTATGTGGACTGGGTCAGTCTTTTCTGCAAGATTTCTTTGGCCAATTGTTCACATTTTAAATTACAAGATGACAACTTAAAACGGACACACGAAATGGGCTAAAGCAACCTTTCCCCACCTGGATTCTTCCAGATGCAGGTTCGGGAACGCTTGAGATAGCTTATGACTCCCATTAGCAACAGCCAGCGTAACCAATGGTCAAGAATGATACGAGTTGTAGGTTAAACAGAAGACTGGATAGAAAAGAGAATGTATCTTCAAAGGTGCCAACTTACAAAAGTGTCACTCAATAAATAAAAGGCATTACAATAAAGTGTAAATGAATAAAACATTTAAACTGTAACATTTTAGAAAAGTAAAACCATCATTTTAATATTTGTAAAAATACAAACACTGATAGAAAAGGAAAAGACAACAAAAATGCCATGTTAACCTAGAGTGATATGGGACTTGTAGGTCAAAACATCTGGAGGAACCCAGATTGGGGAAGGCTGTGGTAAAGACATTTGCAGTGCATTCCTATGCTTGTCTACTCAGACATAAATCTCACAAAGGTCCTTGGAATTTACTACCATGTAAGTATGTAAAAAGTGAAGGCTTACAGTACAATCCTATACAGGTCTGCTCAGAAGTAAGTCCCACTGAATTCAATGGGGCTTGACCTCAGATAATTTGGTATAGTATTGCAGCCTTAAAGTGTTACTTACAAAAACTAGGATCAGCTGCTTGTAATTTCAAGAGAGATTCTTCAATTCCTCCTAAACTTTTATCATTCTTCCAAGTCACGTACTGTAACAATACAAAGAATAACAGCGATTAAGAATCTAAGGTGAATCTAAAGTTCCTCTTCATTGTATCTATAATGTGAGTAAATTTTACACACAGCAAACAGATAAAAAACTTAATAAATTCTTTCAAATATGGTAATCCACAGGAATATTCTTAAGGTCAGTTTCTTTGTTCCATTAATAAATTCAGAATTACTAGCTGAGTTTGATTCTGTTTCTCCAATCCAGTTAGTTCAGTTATTCTGCTCTTTGGGTTGCATTCATAAGGACATTTTAGATGGATTAGCACATTAATGTCTCCCAGACATACTACAACAACTACTACTGCTAACTAGGGTGATAAAAAGGGAGGCATTTCTTCACTTTCAAAGACCTGCTTATGCAAAAATATCCAAGAACAACATGCTTAAAGATTCTGGATTCACTTATTCACCATACTTTTAGTTCACATGACCAGGAAAGTTAATCTGACGAATGTTCCATGATCGGGCAACTTCTTGAAGTAGGCTCTGGCCCATGATAACTTATGCCACTCTCCAGGTGCTAAATCTTTAAGGTGCCACAAGCCTCTTTGTTTTTACTGCAAAATACTAACATGGCTACCCTCCTAGAAATTCTTTTCTTATGCTCCTCCCCTCTCCCCACAATGTATGGAGAAAAAAATCAGCAACCATAGAAGGTAAGCAATTAGAATAAATAATGTATTTATGCCCATTAACTTCTCTATTAAATGTTTAATTATTCCTACCTGAGTCAGTGCAGCATCATACATTTTACATGCCTCGTTACTTGTAGTTGAAAGAACAAGTCCAGCATCCTGCCAGGCCTGCAGAAAACAAAAATACAAAATTGCCTAACACAGTAGGGTGATTATATGAAAAGGAGGACAGGGCTCCTGTATCTTTAACAGCTGTATTGAAAAGGACATTTCAGCAGGTGTCATTTGTAAATATGGGGAATCTGGGGGAATTTCCTCTTCATCACCACAGTTAAAGCTGCAGGTGCCCTGCCCTCTTTTGCATCTCGTCACTCTAGTATAGCTCCTGCAGCTTTAAGTGTTGTGATGAAGAGGGAATTTCACCAGCTTCTCCATATATACGAATGACACCTGCTAAAATTCCCTTTTCTATGAAAATGTTAAAGATACAGGAGCCCTGTCCTCCTTTTCATAGGGTCACCCTATAATACAGAGATGTAAAACTTCTGGCAATTCTGAAGCCACATAAGGGGGGGATCCGCACGTCGCTCCCAGAGCGCTTCTATGCGACCCCAGAGCACCCCGAAAACGATAGTCTGACTTCCCTGTAAAAGAAACGAGGAAGAGCTGTCCATGCTGCTGCCACCGCTGCCGAGGAGAGCTCTCCGCCGGAGAGGAGAGCTCGGCTCTTCACCCCGTCTTCTTTTGCCAAGCTCTCCTCGGCGTCGGCGTCAGCATGGACGGCTCTTCCTCATTTCTTTTACAGGGAAGTCAGACTATCGTTTTCGGGGTGCTCTGGGGTCGCATAGAAGCGCTCTGGGAGCGACGTGCGGATTTGTTCCAGGAAACCACTCTTTAAAAAAAATGGAAATGGGGTGAATGAGGTTTAAAAAAATAAAGAGAAAATGGAAAAAAGGCATTTGTACTGCAATTGAGCACTTTGGCCAATGTAGGCTTATACACACATTCCAAAGTACTTTTGAGCTTTAAGCGCTCCATCAGACAAGCACTTCATTGCATGCTCGTTATTGGGCACTCATGTATTTTTGCAGATCCCTCTCACAATGTTGTCTGCCTCCCATGTGCCTCCTGTCCCTTCTATCCTTCTCTGCATGACAAAACAACACCCCAGTAAGTCTAACTTATTTTAAAAACAGAAGTTGCCACTATCTCCTGTTGTGTGCAGGAGAAGCAGTGCCATCAAAACGGACCAGGCGCATGTTGTTTCAAAAGAGGAAGTAATGAGGGACAAACATGTGGGTGGAGAAGAGACAGTAAGCAAACACAATTTCCTTCTGTGTGATGACACTCTTAAGACTTGTGTGAAAATCTCCTCAAATGAAACATATAATTGTACTTTTAATGGGGCCAGCTTCAGCTGATCCGCCAGCTACAGCCTTTCCTGAACAGGGACAACCTAGCCACAGTGGTGCATGCACTGGTAACTTCCCATTTAGACTACTGCAATGCACTCTATGTGGGGCTGCCCTTGAAGACGACTCGGAAGTTGTAGCTAGTACAAAATGCCGCAGCTACACTACTGGCAGGCACATCTTACAGAGACCACATAACACCGGTCTTAAAGGAATTGTACTGGCTGCCTGTACACTTCTAGTTGGAATCTAAGTTGTTGGTAATGATGTTTAAAGCCCTAAACGGCTTCAGACCTCGATACCTGAGGGAGCGCCTCTTCTTATTTATGCCTGCCAGAGTACTTGAGATCTGTTGGAGGAGCCCTCCTCCGCATCCCACCAATGCAACACAAACGCTATGGTGGGACATGGGAGAGGGCTTTCTCTGTGGTGGCACCCCGACTGTGGAATGCCCAACCCTTGGAGGCCCAACTGGCGCCAATGCTGATTTTATTCCAGCGCCAAATGAAAACATGGCTTTTTTACAAAGCTTTAAATGGTTGAATTCACCAAGTTGGCACATTGTTTTAACTGTTTTAATAGTTTTACTGCTTTTAAATTATATATTACCTTAACTTGGTTTATGGTTTAATTTGTTTTGAGCTGTGTATATTTATTGTTTTATATTGTATGATTTTATTTGTACGCCGCCCTGAGATCCTAGTGATATAGGGCGGGATACAAATATTTTAAATAAATAAATAAAATAATCCTGAGACTTTGGGGCTACTCTATAGGCCTTTAAGTCGCTTTCAGTAAATGTGGCAGGAAGTCATGGCTAATCCCAGTTTTCTGGATTGTGTATACACACTTGTAACACACATTGCCAGAAGCATTCATTTTCTGCATGCACATATTACAGTATTATTGGTACATGTGTTTTGTCTGTCTCTATAAAAATATCATGTGGCAAACACTCCAACAGTCTATGGCCATTCTGAGTTGTGGCATCCACCATGCAGGGAAGGCTATCAGGACTGCCAACAGGGTTTTTTGGACTCAGTACACAGTGACTGGGTTCACACAACACGATAGTCAACAGGGGTTTAAACAGTCAATGGTTGGTTATTTAACCCACTGTGGGTTATTATGTCATGTGGCAGGAATTTTTTAACCAACAGTTGGTTATTTGGCCAAAATAACCAAGGTAAATAACCAATGCTGTGCAGAGTTGGCTGTTTGACCACCATTAGTTATCATGTTGCATGGAGGGCACCATTGGTTATTTCCTTGGCCAACATTGGCTATTTCATCAACTACAGAGTCGCAAGGCAGGAGCAGTCAAACCGGTGGCTGCCACTCTAGTTCAGCTGGCAGAATAGATTTTCAGCAGCAATAGCTGATGGGATACTAGCAGGAGGACTGAGGGAGGAGAGAGGGTGGGAGATGAGTGAGTCAACTCATTGAGGACAGCGTTGGTTACTTTGTCAAAATAACCAACCATTGGTTACAAAATTCCTGCCACATGACACAATGGCTGAGTTTGGACGACACGCTAATCAATGGTTGTTTCCCATTCTGTTCCTGTTACACAGACCCCTCCGGTTGATTAGCGTGTCATCCAAACTCAGCCAGCAACCAACAGTTGGTTAAATAACCAACACTTGACTATTTAAACCACCACTGGATATCGTATCGTCTGAATCAGTCCCTACAAGGGAATATAGTAAAAACATTCCCTCTACAGATAAAAAGGAAAGCACTAAAAATATATACAATGAGGCAAAGATATGCAGGATCTGCTTGTAAAAATGAACCCATGTAAATAATATTCTATTTCGTTGTCAATTAACATGGTTTAGTAGTCAGATCTGCATTATTGTTCAGGAACCATATGAAATAGCTTTAAACGGAAATTTGATTTAAATCAGTGATGTAACCCAGCCTGATAGTTGCTGAACATATAAAATACATGTCCTGAGTGCACATCTATCAGACCTTGAAAAAATATTTTTGACAAGATTGGGAGAAAAACACCACCTGAGTTTGAAGTGGTTTTTAAGGCTTTTAGCAATTCTGTAGACAGCACAATCAACGTTAGATTGTGACTGGGCTCTGGCCACACAATCAGGTTTCTCATAAACTCCAAAATCATTTAACAAGGCCTTATTATACAAAGATACTGGAGGCTGTTTCAAAAGATCTAAAATGTGTAAAAACAAAAACAAAACCTCAAAGGCATCCATCCTGTAATTCATTATCAAACCATTGCATACTCTCAAAGTCCTTATATTACTGCCTTATGCACTAAATGTTGAACTTTGACCACTTTGTGTAACTGGGTGTGTCCTCCCATACAAGTTGTCCTCCAAGATCTAACTCCCCTTTCACCAATTTTGTACCTGCATGTTTCCCCCCCCCCCCCACTGAATTAACAGCAGCTGTGGGTTGGCAGTGTAGGGCAGGATTTAGGTTGGAAGGAAATGCAGAAGGAAACAACTTCCAGCTTGTCTGACCACTATTCATGCTGGCACAGAGTTGGTCCAAAACATCTGGAGATCTACCTTCTGCCCACCCCTGTTGTAGAGGATTGCAGCCCACATGTAAAGTAAAGCAATGGGAATCATAGAATCATAGAATAGTAGAGTTGGAAGGGGCCTATAAGACCATAGAGTCCACCCCCCTGCTCAATGCAGGAATCCACCTTAAAGCATCCCTGACAGATGGTTGTCCGTCTGCCTCTTGAAGGCTTCTAGTGTGGGAGAGCCCACAACCTCCCTAGGTAACTGGTTCCATTGTGTAGAATGGATGAGGTTTTATCATACCTCATTCAGGGAGTCTGAGGCAGGAGTGGAGGTGTCCTAAATGACAACACTTGAAACTCTAGCTGCACGTTGCCTTTTGATAGCACTAGGAGTCGTCCATCTGGAAATACCTGTAGTCTTTTCTCTCATACAGTACGAAGGAACCCCTTGTTTGAGAGGCAGGTAGGACTTAGAAGCTACTTCTTAATTGCATTTCTTCACCAAAGCCATTATTTTTTTTCAAAATCAGGCTTTCCATCCAGCATCTGCTGGATGTGCAAGGGCAGATTTTTGGACATTAAAGTTAGTGGATAGTTGATACTGATTGGATTTTTTCACACTACAATTCAAATGTATCCTAATTTAAAAAACCAAAAAAACAATCATCAGCAGGTCCTGCAAAGTAATCTTGTGTGGCAAAATCACAATGACTTTGCATTTCTGTGCTCCAGTGCTATTTAGTTGCTGCAACAACAGTTCTATTGAAGTATGCAAAAGTCAGCATTTTATTTCTGAAATAAATGTTGAAGTGAATGTGCTCGCTCAAGCCCCTATAAAGACCCTTCTTTTGACCTGGAAGCTTTTCTCTGTACAAGTAAACATGCAGCGTTTGACTGCAGCATAGCTGGGGGATCTACACTACTGCTTTTAAAGCACTTTGAAAACTGTATATGCAGTATCTGGGCCCCAACAGTTGTCAAAACTGTTATACAGCGCTTTAAAGCAGTAGTGTAGATGCTGGTGGTAAATGTAGGTGTTTCGCCCCCCTGTCTTAACATGCCTGGGGATTGCGCCCTAAATGTATTAAGCCTTCAATCCTATGCACACTCACGTGGGAGTAAACTCCACAGAACTCTGTGAAACTTGTTTTCAAGTAAACACGCGTAGAATCACACTGTAACATACTACTTCGTGAATGTGCCATCTCTATTCAACGGCAGCCTCTATCAGCATATGGGGTTGGAGAGGGTGGGGGGTTAACATCATACCCCAAAAGGGAGGGGAAGTTGGGCTAAACTACAATTTATTTTGCCCCATGCCCACTTCATAAAAAACATTTTCCAGATTTTCTCGGCCAACGTCAATCTTTGCGCACAGGAGAAAGTTCAAATTACTGAATTCAAAACTATGGTTGCAGACCCAGATTAATAGTGCAATTCTACACGTGCCTACTAAGAAGTAAATACCGTTGAGCTCAGTGCGATTTACTCCCAGGTAAGGGTGTGCAGGCTTGCAACTCCCAGGTAAAGGAGTGCAGCATATTTTGCACTAAAGGAAAAAAGGGAGCGTTTTAACCAAGCGCCGACACCTTCTGGGCAGCCCGCCTCGTCACGGCCACTTTCCCTCACATGCAGCGCCCCGCGCCCACATCCTACCAGCAAGGGGAGGGGGCTGGGTGGGCAGAGAACCCCGGGAGAGACGTCTTCAAAGGCAGCAAACATTTTGAGCTCGCCACCGTCTCCTCACACCACCTCACTCGGCTCGACAGCCCCAGATTTTCACGGCGAACTCCCGTGAGCGTTACTTAAGCGTGACTCAAGCGAGCGCCACTACCAGCCCCTTCCCCCCTGGGAGCCCCCCCAACTCCCCCACACTCCCCCCCCCGTTACCTTGCAGTCTCTCCAGGACGCCATATTCTCCCAGGGACGGACAGCCTTCCGTTTGCTTTGCTCGGTAATAGCGCTCGCAACTCTCACCCGCAACTCCCACCGCTCAGACAGGGCGGCGCTTCGAATAATTGACGACGATCCTAGAAGAGTGTGAAACGAGATTGTGGCGCCCCCGAATGGCTGCCTCTGGCGCGTTGCTTGCAGATGGAGAGGGGGATTTTTGCTCAAGGATCAGCATACCTTGGGGACCGTCTCTTCCTATAGGAACCACCTAAGAGTTAAGGTGGGTATCAGAGGCTCAGTTTACTCTGTAGCCTTGCTCTGGGACAGTCCCGGCTGGGAGCAAGAGAGTGAAGGGAGCAATCCTTTAATCTGGAGACTAAATGCTCCATCCCACAAGCATATTAATAATAATTTATAAAGCGCCATCAATTTTCATGGTGCTGTACAGAATAAAACAAAACAAGCCAGAATAAAAGACAGAATAAAAAACAAGACAGAATAAAACAAAACAATACAAAACAAGAGCGTGTTCAAGGGGGGGAAACCAGGATGATCAGGGGTCTGGAAAGAAAGCCCCATGAAGAGAGACTGAAAGAACTGGGCATGTTTAGCTTTGAAAAGAGAAGATTGAGGGGAGACATGATAGCACTCTTCAAATACTTAAAAGGTTGTCACACAGAGGAGGGCCAGGATCTTTTCTTTTTTCTAAAGCTTTTAAAACTTGATTTTGTTCTGACTTTTATACTGTTAGTTTTACTCTACCCTGTGCCTGTTTGGTGCATTCTCTTCTTCTTATTGTTTTATTATGATTTTATTAGAATGTAAGCCTATGCGGCAGGGTTTTGCTATTTTATTGTTTTACTCTGCACAGCACCATGTACATTGATGGTGCTATATAAATAAATAAATAAATAATAATCTCTTCTCGATCCTCCCAGAGTGCAGGACACGGAATAATGGAGTCGTTAAAGGAAGCCAGATTCCAGCTGGACATCAGGAAAAACTTCCTGACTGTTAGAGCAGGACGACAATGGAACCAGTTACCTAGGGAGGTTGTGGGCTCTCCCACACTAGAGACATTCAAGAGGCAGCTGGACAACCATCTGTCAGGGATGCTTTAGGGTGGATTCCTGCATTGAGCAGTGTAGGGCTGACAGATCTGGGTTTCCTTACGGCAGCACACTGCCTCTGGGATCAAAGGTCTGACCCCCTGCCTCCTTGCTTAACACATTCCTCTCTTATCACACAGGAACAAACGTCTTGTTTACCCCTAGCAAACGTCCTGTTTACTTCTGGGAGCCCGTCTACACTTGTCTAGATGAAACTTAACAAGTTGGCAGAGATGACGTTAGCAGTCACGTGATGCTGTTGTTGTTACGTTTCTTTTGACTTTTAAAACCGTTCCACTTTCTGTTAAAATCGTTTTAAAACTAACAATGTGCCCCAACCTTTCGTTGTATTCAATGCCGTCTTTCAAAGTCATGTCTCGTGACCATGGTCTTTGCTTCCTGATTAGGACAAGTGAGGGCTTTTCTAGGGGAGGGAGAGCTGGCACAACGCGACGAGGGGGAGGGGGAGGGGGAGGGAGGGCGGTGAAAGAGGGGACAGAGGCTTAATTTTTTAAAAAAACTGCTTATCTTTCGGGGCGCACGTGGCCCCTTTAAGACGCTGCAGGGCTTCCCTCTCCCTACGTGTCGCCCCGCCTCCCTGCCGGCTTATCCCGGCAGGTCTAGCTCAGAGTCACCGGAAGAAGGAGGTTTACTTTAGAGCCGGTATGAGCGAGTGTTCCAGGGTAAAACGATAGAAGAAAAGGTATTTCCATTGACTGGGCTCAAGTTGCATTTTGTAACGTAGCAAGGGAGGACGCAACAATGCACTTAAACAACGGTGTAATGAATAGTGTAGATCCTGCCTTGGCCTCACACAGGAGCAAGGTGATAATGAAAATTACTCCACATAGAAGGAGGGGGGAGAGGAAAGGGGGGAGGAAAGGGGGGAGAAAGATCTATATAACCACACTGGATGTATACAATAAATCAGATTCTGCCCTCATACGGTGTACGAGTCTCCTTCAGAGCAGGGGGTTGGACTCAATGGCCTTGTAGGCCCCTTCCAACTCTGCTATTCTATGACTCTATGATTCTATGATCTGCCATATAGCTTACAATCTATTGCATGCTCGTTGCTGGGCACTCACAGAGTTTGCTCAGGTCCGTCCCATGACTTCGTCAGCCTCCCGTGAGCCTCCCACCCCTTCTGGCTTTCCTTGCGTGACAAAAAACCCCTCATTAAGTCTGATGTTTTTTTAAAGTCGGAATTGCGCCTCTCTCCTGCTGTGTGCAGGAGAAGCAGCGCCATTAGAACAGCAGACTCAATGGGCCTGGTGCTCGTTCTGTATTTCTTCTTCTTTTGAAAAGAGGAAGTAACTGAGGAACGGAAAAACCCGGCAGGGAAGCGAAGGTGGGGAGCATGTTAAACCCCCGTGTGATGGAGACCTCCCTGCCTTTGGGTTAAGACACTCCCTACCTTCGCTTCTCCGCAGGTGTTTTCATTCCTCAGTAACTTCCTCTTTTCAAAAGAGGAAGTACAGAATAAGAACAAGGAAAGGCGCCCATGGCAGCCCTTGCAATAAGGCTCGACGGCTCCAAACCAGCAACTGTCCATACCTGCCTCCACCATTCTTGATGCTTCCATGCATGTGTGGCAGTCCGGCTTAGCTGTCCTTCATACAGCCTGTGTGATAACTCTCATTGGCACAGGTGTGTGTGTGGGGAAACTCCCCAGCATCAAGAAAGTGCATAAATCCCCCTCGCACCACATAACCCAGGGGAAAGTATCTGAGTTGTGACTCAGACTTTGACCTATAGTGCATATGAAAAATTGCCTTTCCTTCAAGTAATTACAGGAGTCCAGCATCTGGGGTGGCAATTGGGGTGGCAAGCTCCTAGTTGGGGGGGGGGCTTGTCCCCCGTTGGTGCTGCCACTGGCTCCACTCACTACAGCTGCTACAGCTGCTCTCTGAGGTCGGGAACTCAAACTTGGAGAATGGGAGAAGAGGGCATTTTGGTGGGCAGAGAGGAGAGGAGAATGGAGAGGTCAGGATATGAGTTATCCTGAGGCTTCTCCAACCTCCTTCCCTCTCTCTCCAAAGTGTCCTAGCTAGACAGCCAAAAAAGCCTGTCTAGCTGAGGCTCTAAGGAAGATAAAGGAAGATCGGTGGAGAGGCCTCAGGATAACTCATATCCTGACCTCTCCCTTGTCCTCCTCTGATTGCTCACAGAAATGCCCCCATCTAATTAAAAATGCAAGGTGGTAGGACAGAGGTGAAGATCACCTGTGCTGCACCTCCTGCCTTGCACTGGATGACCAGGGGCTTGTCTAGACGATGGGTTTAACTCATTTAGGCGAATATACATGAACAGAAAGTGGTTCACACATAATGCTAACCCATGGTTTATTTTACTCAAGGTTAACCCATACCCAGGGTTTGTCTGTCAGGAAATCAAACAAACTGTGATTTGTTTTCTCAATACCTGAGTTGTTTGTTTCCCTCCTCCATTCCCTCTGTATCCCAAATGTTTTTGCAGGGCTCTAGAAAACGAACCTCATGGTTAAAGAACTTGAAGGGATGGTATAGCTGTATTTCTATACCATTATTTAGAGCAGTGGCATCAAAACCAAAAATAGCTGTAATGATAGCTAACCTCCAATAGGAAAAAGCAACTTAAGAAGAAATACTGCCATGTAGATGGCTGGGATTATTATTTTTTACCCCTCTTTCCTTCCACCTCTGTAGCCTAGTGAAACAAGCCATGAACAACCCACAGTTCTGGGTTCAGACATAACAACAACCCATGGCTTAAAATCTCAGAGTTCACAACCCAACAACAAAGCATGGATTCTCTTTTTGGGGTTATAGTAAGGCCAATTCATACAACAGGACAAGCCAGGTTTCAACGGACCATGGGTTAAATAAACCATGGGTTTGTGAAATGTGTGTATCAGTGTGGTTTCTACAGATAGTGAAGAGGAATTGTGTATCCAAGAAGATCAAGGAAAATAAAATGTTGCTTTCGTATGAATCCCAGTTGCTTGGGGCAACAGCTAAAAGATTCTAGAATTAAAACAATCATTGTGTCTAGAACAGCTGGTGATACGGGTAGGCAGCTGCTGTTCCTGAACCAACACACTAAAGATGTATTGCCTGGTACTCCTTATCTTCCTCCTGTGGTACTGTTCTCAGCATACAATAGCTGTACCCCTTTATTTTCTGCCACCACCACTGTTTGTCTTCTGCTCAAATCCACAACACCGTGTCTACCAGAAACATGACAATGATCTTAGTTTCTCATGCTTCTGGGATGGGAAAATTGACCTGAAGTATTCAAGGAGCCCAGGACTGGATTCAGACATCAAGAGGGAAGAGACAGGTGTGGAACCACCCCCTCACTGTCAATGGTATCAGGACTCCATCTTGGTGAAAAATACAAATCTCTGGTCGGGTCAGCTGGTGGTGGATTCAAGCCTGGATGGAGGAGGCCCCCATCCACCTTGGGCCTTTACTCGTATCACAATGCAGTGTGTGTCATCCTTGTGCCATGTGCCCATATGTGCTCACAAGAACCTGAGCATTGAAATTTCCAGGCAGGATGTCCGTCTCTTCCTCTTCTCACCACTTCCTATCCGTGAATGGCAACCAGTGCAGTTGGGCTGGTGTGCACGCCTTAAGAGTTCCACCTGGAGCTACCACTTCAAGAGTCAAGGTGGTAGTCCTGCCGATCTTCTCATCCCCAGTAACCAGTACAGCGAACTTCCCACATCCACTGTTTATCCCCATGCAGAATTGCACCAAGTGTGTGCATCATATTATAGCTACCACATGACTGTGCGCTACCCCCACCGTGGATTCTACACTGCTTCACTCCACATTGAGAATGGTCCTCAACTCAGACGTAGTCTGGACTTGAACGTGCAGCCTGCTCTGCTCCATGTTTTCAGTGCCTCTTCCACACTGCTCAGGCTCCCTCCTAAGACCCTCAACTTGTCTTGGACTCTTCGGCCTCTCAGCTCTGGAATTATGGCATACACATTGGTAGATATGCAGGGTCTGGAGGAATGGCCTCTCTCACACCATTATAATCCGTTTGCTCTGCAAAGTGATTTCTGTGCTGAACCCAAATCACGAAATTCCAGGGAGAAGGTGGTGGCCAACATCTACTTTCATACCAATGACAGAATATCTCAAAAGCTGACAGGAAAACTTGACTTCTCTCATGAGTCTCTGATTTTCAGATCAAGCAATGCAACCCCAATCTACCTCACACTCAACCCCCAGAAAATCAGAGTGGGCACTTACTTTTTCAGTCATGCACGGGGACTGTACTATTTCACCCAAGAAGGCAGCTTTACGAATGCCACTGGTGAGAACTCCAGCGCTCACTATATCTTCTACCAGCAGCAAAGCCTCTCATACCTGATCATCATTGAATTTGTGCAGCTACAATGGTACAGGTTCGCCATGCACTTATATTTAAACCGAAGGGAGACTTTATTCAAATCTTTAGGAGAAAAAGATATAGAAGTTCTTGTTTTTGATGGGCATTCTCCAGATGAAGGTTTAGCCTATATTGTGTGGTTTATTCCTATACAGCATCCACTGCTGCAGTGTGAGTGGGACTTCAGCTTGCAACTTTTTGATTCCAGGAAACAGCACCTCCTTTGGAACAACACTTATACATACAAGGATCAGGTAAAGCCTGCGGCCCGTTTTCTTCCACACTCTGCTTTATCCTTCAAACCAGCGCTATACACAGGCTTCGTAGCAGAAGTGAATTGCAGAAAAAGTGGACTTGCACATGCCGTTTTAAAAGCCAAAGTCAGTACTTTTGCTTCAAAAGTTATGCAGCCAACAGTTGCCTGTCAGAAAAGTTTCTGTCATGAACTGGAAGCCCATATCCAGAAACCTAACCCTTCTGATCCTGTCAGACATTATAGAAGACAGTCAACAATTACCTTGGAAGCAACTGCAAAGGCAGAATGTAGGCCAAGCATAGTGGTAGATGTACTTTGGAAAATCTATCACCTTAAAACTGCAGGATCTATTCCAGACTGGGCAAATCCTCTTAAGCTACCTGATGAGATAAACACATGCAAAATCGTATTTCATATACCGGGAAATGTCTTATTTTATGGCTTTCACCATGTTAATTTCACCATGACAGTATACATACCTACACATAGAATGACAATCAGGAACACGGATTCAGTAGTCCTCCAAATTCTAGAAAGTGACTTAGTGGCCATCATAGCTGGAGGTATGTTCCGGACAGTTGGTACAACTGACCCTTGGGCTTTGGATGCATCTGCCTCCTCTGATCCTGATTCAACCAACCCCCTTGAAGGAGTCCTATTTAATTGGTACTGCACAAAACGGGAATTGGACTATTCAATAATGAAGCTGAGTCCAGGTGAAAAATGCCATCCACATCAAGTTGATATACTCTGGACAAATTCCACAAATCCAGTTCAAGTAGTGGAACCAAATGCATTTCAGGAAAACATGACATATTACTTTATTCTGATAATATTGAAGCAGCACAGATCAGCACATGCATTCCAAACAGTTCATGTTCTTCCTGGCTCTGTACCAGTGCTGAATGTTACCTGTATTGAAAATTGTGGGAAAGTCATCAAAGTAACAGAAAGATTTGTTCTATCAGGAAGATGTCTAAACTGTGAGGAAATACAAACAGCTTACCTTTGGACACTTTTTTCATCGAACTCCAAGGAAATACATTTTGATTGGGCTTCCAAAACAACAACTGGGAGGTCAAGTCCATACATGTATATAAATTCCTTTGCATTCAGAGACATGACAGATAAATTCTATATTCTTAGCTTAAAAGTAAGCACCCAAAGCAGGCCACCAGCTGTTTATAGATATTCATTTTATGTTAACTCTGCACCTCAGATTGGAAAATGCATTATTTATCCAAGGGAAGGGACAGCATTCCATACAAAATTTGTTGTCCAGTGTAGTGGATTTAAAGACAAAAATGGACCTCTTACCTATAAAGTTATAGCACATTCTGATCTGACAAAAATGACTAAAATTGCTTCTCTACGGAATAACACATTTGGAACAATAGTGTATGTTGGTCATCAGCAGGAAACTCCTCCATCATTTCTCCCCACTGGTACAGCATCAAAAAAGTATGTGTTGGTAATATATGTTCAAGTGTATGATACTTATGGAGCATTCTCTCAAGTGACTTTGCAGGCAACTGTGCATGATCCAAGAAGAATTAAGGCAACTGACATTGTTCTCAATGAACTGTATGGTTTAATCAATGAATTAAATGGTCCTATGCCTATTTTCGTTGGAACTAAAGATTACCTTAATATAGGTTTCCTTACATATATGATGGCTTCTGTATTAAATAATATTAAGGATTCACCAACCTTTCATCATTCAAAAATTGATTTGCGGAAAGCCCTCCTTAATGTGTCTGCAGGGATTCCTATCACTGACGTAGAGATGATAAATCAAATGGTCACAAGTATTTGTCAAATAACACAGGATGTTAATGAAATAAATGGGGAATCACAACTGCTTGCAGTTAGAAAACTAAGAGAAGCCAGTGAAGCTCTAAAAATGCACACGGGCAAAGACTTAGGTTCTAAGAAAACAGAGATCCTTGGCAATGGCATTTTTACTGGTTTGTCCAACGTACTGAGAGCTTCTCTCTTGGGCCATGGGGATGCCAACGCAAATGCAATTAAAGAGATAATTTCTGTGACAGAAATATTAGCAGACCTAATCTTACAAGGCAAAGTCCCTGGGGAACATGACATTAAAATGGAAGCCCAAGGCTGGTCCATTCACTTATGGAAGAATGAAAAGTGGAAAGTTTCTAGAACTTTTTTTAAGCGAAGAAATTGCAAGAATTGCTTTTATCCTAGACTGAAGCAGGATAATCACACTGAGTTACCAGCAGATGCTGTGGTTTCCACTGTCCATTATGTTTTTCATGAGAATCCATTTACTTGGGTGCCAAATTCAGCAGATATTAGCACAGTAGTGATTGGATTCAAATTGTTAGGGACCAAAGCTAATGGAGACATCATGAGAATCACCCCTGAGGTAACTGAAGTTAGGATGGCTAGAAAAGATAAGGGCTCAACTACATTTAATCTGACAATAGGACCAAATAAAAAACTCTCCAAAACTACTGGCGGCTTTAGTATCGAAATAAAGAGAAACTCTGAAGACATATTTATACAGATTCTATGTAATATGGAAGTTACATTCAATGTATCTATCTACCTGGGACTGAATGTCAGCTATCCTCCAATAGCATCTTATATTGCTTTCTCTGACAAGCCTCCGATACCACATGAAATAGATTTTAACATCCCTGACTGTGCAATTAAGGCTCCATATATACTTTGCCTGCCTCAGACATTGCTTCGGTCTCCTTTCCAAGGCAATAGAGCAAAGAAGTGGAATATTTCAGTGGTCTTACAATCACACCCAATTGTGAGAGGCCAAACCACCAAAATTGTTCACATTGCTGTTTTTACTGCCAGCTGTCTAGATCTGGATGGAATTCAGAACCAGTGGAAAGAAGGAACATGCGCCCTGGGCCCTCAGACGAGCTGGTCCAAGGTACACTGCATCTGTAAAGGAAATGCGCATAGCAGAATGGCAACCAGTCGCCAATTTCCAGATACTTCTATACCTGACATTACATTTTTGGGTAGCAAACTACGTTTATACCCTAATCCCTTGGATTTAAACAAGGTCCTCTTAGCAGAATTTGACACAAATCCAGTGACATTGGTGACTGTATTTTCCATTTTTGCGGTCTACATCTTCTGTACTTCCTGGGCGATGCTCAAAGATAAAGCCGACTTGAAAAGAAGAAACAAAATACTGGTGTTACCAGACAATGATCCCTACCACAAAGTGCCTTATCTGGTCACCATATACACAGGAAGTAGGTTGGGATCAGGAACCACAGCAGATGTTTTTATTGAATTGACGGGTAAGAATGGCGCTAGTGGGGTTCATCACATAAAGCATCCAAAATTCCGAACTCTTTTCCGTGCGTCTGCAGACACCTTTCTCCTGACTACTAAGCATGATTTAGGGGATATTTTTTCCCTTCACGTATGGCACAATAATGGTGGTTCTTCTCCTAGCTGGTATTTAAGCCGAGTCAAAGTACAAAATGTGCACACTAACGAATCCTGGCTGTTTCTATGTAGAAACTGGTTAGGTCTTAACAAAGCTGATGGCAAAATAGAAAGGACATTTGATACTAGAAACATAAAAACACATTTAAATAAAATGGATTACTTCTTGATAAAACTTGCCAAAGACTTGGAAGACAATCATATATGGCTCTCTGTATTTGCTTCAGTTGTCACTGGTTCTTTCAATAGGGTGCAGAGAGTATCTTGTTGCTTAGTAATAATGCTCCATAATCTGCTATTTAACATCATGTTCTTCAGTGGTGAAGAAGATAAGGAAGTTCTTTCAGTGCAACTACGGTATCTGAAATCCATGTATATTGGATTAGTGAGCGCTTTGTTTTCCATCCCTTTACATTTGACTATAACAATCTTATTTAGATATTCCCAGGAGGAGCCTTCAGTACATAACACAGATGAGAATGGGACAAAAGGCACCCTTGTGGAAGACGCCCTTGTGGAAGTGGCCAGTTCATCATCCACTATTTCATCAAATTCTGAAACTTGCATTGTGGAACAACAGCACATGCCATTACCAAAAGTCAATGCCAATGGCGATACTGTGGCAGACAAGGACACAGGTACTGACAAAAAAAAGAAGCCTCTGAACTACATCTTGGCATTTTTAAAAAGACCACGATTTGCATGGTGGTGGAGATACGTTGCTTGGACTCTGGTTTTTTCCTTGTCTGCAGTTTCTTCATGTTTCATTATACTGTATGGCTTGACCTATGGCTATACAACATCATCAGAATGGTTTATAGCATCCATGACATCGCTTTTTCAAAGTATATTTTTGCTGCAAACCCTAAAGATGGTTCTCATCTCAGCTATGAGCACGATTAGTCAGAAATACTATAAAAACATCACCTGGATAAGCACAGAACAATACCAGGAGATGCAGCTGGTTAAAGTAAGTAGCGATGCTAAAGATTTGAGAGAGATTCACCATGAACTTGCCAGGCACAGATGCACCAAGGATTATGAACCTTTAAAAGAAGATGAACTCATACGCTTGAGGAAAAAAGCAAGGGCTCAACAATTAGCTTTTGTTTTTGTAAGGGATATCATCTGTCATCTTATCTTCTCAACCTGCATTTTCATTACCGCTTGCTCCACAGCACCCACCACTACTTTTTATTACAATAAAGCTATATATAATAAATTCTCCCTTGGTCTCTCCAAAATAAATAAGCTGGAGCATATTTACATGTGGATGAGCAATGTCTTTGTGCCGTTGATGCATAATGACTACCAACCTACCTATCTTTCAGGGTCTTGGTCTAAAATCCTTGGTTTGCCCAGAATGAGGCAAATAAGAGCACAGAATACTGAAAAAATATGTTTTCATCCAGACAGCATTATAAATAATTATGTAATTGGTAAAAGCCACTGCCGTCATAGATATGGTACTGATCCAGAAGATCAAAGTGACTATGATGGGTCATGGACAATCGCAGCCAAAAAATCGGATTCCCACGACTTAAGCAGTTTTCAAGGATTTACATACCAGTCAGAAATTGGTCAGTGGCAATATAAATCTTATGGTATTTTAAATACATATGGACCTGGAGGATACTCCTTTTATTTTTTTCCTGGAGAACAACAACCCAATACAACATTGAGGCTGTATGATTTGCAAAAGAACAACTGGCTTGATGAGTGGACCTGGGCAGTGATTTTTGAGCTAACCATGTTTAATCCAGATGCAAATTTATTTTGCAGCATGACTGTCATGTTTGAGACGACCAACGTTGGCGTCGTTAATGCAAGCCTGTCAGTTCATTCTTATAAACTCTCTGTTTTATGGTATGAAGACCGCATTCAGATGGTTCTGTATGGAATTGTAGTGTTTATTCTTATCTTCTACCTTGTTGATGAATTTTGTATGTTACGTCAAGAAAGGATAGGCTATCTCAAAACAGCTGTTAACCTGAATAATTTTGTAATGAAGATAACCTGTATCATTTTTTTATTGCTAATTGCACTGAAATTCAAGCTGGCTTTTACCTTGCTAAAGTTTTATCTGCTTAATCCAGAAAAATTTGTTCCTTTCCATGTAGTTTCTCAAGTCGATCAGCTCTTTAGAATGGTTACAGGTGTTTTGGCTTTCTTTCTGGTTTTGAAACTATATCGCTATTTCAGATTCATGTACACTGTGCGATTGGCAGACAGGACTCTGTCAGCATCTTTTCCTGTGTTTGTTTGTTTGACTATGATTGCAGTTCTGTTCTTTTCTATGTACATGTCATTTGGGTACCTAATATTTGGTGAATATGAGTTGAGTTATAATACTTTGATTCATTCTCTCCAAAGTGTACTTTCATGCTGTTTTTTTGGACTTAAAGGCACAGATATTATAACCTCCAATAGCTGGCTGGGAATATTTTTCCTAGCTTCATTGATGTGTTCATTGATATTTGTTTTCATCAATTTATGGAGAGCCCTAATAATCTCTATTTATATGTCGACGAAGCAACCTGTCTATGAACTACCTTCTGATGAAGCAGAAGCAATAAATTGTTTGGTACTGACGATCCAAAGTATGTGGCTTTCCGTTACCCTACAGTCACCATCAGCAAGTGACAGTCACTGTACCAACACTGTAATATATGGAACACCTGTGACTAGGGATGATCAACAACAAAGGTTGAAACGGGCAAGTAAATGGTAAGAACAAAGTTTAGCTTTCTGTTTGAGAAAGACATTGGTAAACCCAAAATAAATTCCATAATATTTCTGTTCCAAGCTGACCTCCACAGAGTTTTGTTTTTTAATTGCTAACACAATCTCAGCATTATTGCATTCTCCTTTGTAACTATTTTCACCTTTGATGTTCCTCTGATTCCTTTCTGTTGATTCTCTTTGGGATTTTAAGTAGGTCCCAGGTCCCATACAAAATCATAATGAGAAGAATAGATTTCATCTTGCTATGTTAATAATTTAATTTGATGTCATTCATCAGATCATAAGTGGACAGATAACATTTATTTTTTACCCTTGCTCTCTAGACTGCAGGAACAACACTCTTTGATGTATGTTGACACTAGATAACAATTACAAATAGGAACTGGGTGTGTATACCCCAAAGTAAGCTTTGGGCCATCCCAAATAATATACTTATCACTCCGGGAGAGTTTCCTTTATGAGATGGCACACAATTTACATCCTGCTCATGTTTTGTTTTGATGCAGGACACTATCAAGCTGATGTCTCCATGCCAATAACTACCATTGTATGTAGAAATGCCTAAAGGACTGGGGTTGTGCACCCCCATAATAAGCTTTGGGCCACCCCAAATCATACATCTTCAAGAGAGTGTCCAGGAGAGCACTGAGCCTGATACATTTCTATGCCAACTCATTGCTGGGGATGTGCGTGTATGATTTGGGTGACACATCACACATGCAGAAGGCACACCACCGTTTTATTAAAATAAAACTGCATTTGCAAAAAATTTTTTAAAATACTCACAGGTATAGTACAAAATACTAATATTTCTAATATTAACTTAACGGGGGAATTATCTTTTTATTATGATGCAATAGAGATTTTAGCAGCAGTCAAAGAAGTTGGCTTGTCAGAATTGGGCCCTTGTGGAATCTGAAGATTCCAATTCAATGGTGGGTCTAGGAGAAGATCAGAGGGCAGAGGAGGAAACTCCTCAAGACTCTCCAGGAGTCAGAGAAGAATCTTCCCAACGGCTAACAATCAGGTGGATCTGGAATAGATACCTCCTTCCTCTCCCCCCATGGGCAAACACTTTCTCTTAGAGGAGGTGAAGGCACATGATTGGCAGACACAAGACTCCGCCATCAATCTAAGAGGGCAGAACCTTATGAGGAAGTGCTCTGCCAGGTTGGCCACACACTGGAGACAAGGGAGGGAGGGAGGGAGGACTTAGCCTGAGGGAGAGGTGTAGAAAGCGGTTAATGTTCTGCGAAGTAACCTATTGTTTATTTAGTGGCAACTTCCTTCCCAACTGTAGTTTTTCCCTACCAGAGTACTGAGGCTTAGCTAATTAGGCCCAGGGAGCAGTCTTTGGGCTTCGCCTGAGTCTGACTGATTTAGGAGGCTGCTGTTAGCCTAATAAAGAAGGGTTGGCTGGACGTTTGAGCCTCTGCCTGTTTACTGCACAGCAGGAGACCTCATAGTTCTCATTCCAATATCCTTTAGCACCTCTTCCTTTCACTAATTCAGAAAAAAATATATATGAAGGGGTCACTAGAGAGTTTGTAAGCAGTTATTTCCTGTATATAAAAAAAACACTAAACTTCAATACGGGGGCAATTTGAACAGATCCAACTGATTGCATCAGCCATTAGTACATTGAAACACCAACATGTCGCTCCAGGTGTCTGGCGATTGGTTGCCTTCCACCAGGAAGAGGGTGGTAGAGAGACTGCTGTGAAACCCTTGAAGGGGTGACGGCAGAGTAAAGAGCCCGCCTGCCTCCCTCTCTGCCTTCTTGCTCTTTTCCGCCCCATACCAGGAGGATGGAGGAGCTGATGGCAATTGTGGTGGCCTTTGTGTCCTGGCACTCAGTGCCTTCATAAATCGCCCCTTCTTCCTCTCTCCAGGATGGAGAGTAATGGTGGGGGCACCATTCTGCAGTGGCTTTCCACTCCCTAGAAGGAAGCAGGAGTGCCAGTCCCTTCCCTTCCGCGCAAACCAAACACCAGAGAGGGACAGGCAGAGACGTGCCTAACTCCTTCCACCTCACCTCTGGCCTTAAGCTTTCAACCCTACCCCAGAATAACTTGTTCCATCGTTGCTGATACCAAGGTTGAACACATGAGAGAGGGAGATGGCTGTCCTCAAAGCTCCATCAGACCTTCCCTTTTGCCCTTGTATTATCCCTCTTCGTTTCCATAGCGTGTGAAGCCCTGATCACTTACACCTGTGCACTTTTAGGGTCCATGCATCTTTACACCTCTCCTCCCCTGCACACCTGTGGATCACCATTGCATCTGCCCACAGATCTCCTTCCCCCACATAGATTTTGTAAAGTTCAGTTTATATTAGGCATATATTTCTTGGTCCATAAAAGTTATCACTATATTGTCTCTGTATAACAGTAAATTAGATACTTTTTTTTATTTAGCTGTACACCTCTGGCAGATGTTAGTTCTCTAAATGCTATCACCAGAGATTACATGCACACAACAAACAGTAGCAAGCACCCCTGTCTAGAGCCCTGGGCAAGCATGGGCCATTTCTTTTGAGCCAAGGGTCACGTATAAATTGTGTTGCGTTACTTGAACAAATCTATATGATTCAACTCACCTTAATGTGATGGCTAGGCTTTTTTCTTCTGCTTTGTGAGCCTCACTATGTCTGGTGGGATGGGGTGGTTCTCAACTGGTTCTACAAATTCACATTTGTGATTCCTGCATGGTGTCAGTCCTCCATTAAAACAATTACAAGGTAAACAGGCCACTCACTGGTGCATCCAGGTAATTTAAGAAATTGGACCCAATGGTCTTTCAGAACCCTGCCCCCCTTTAGGATGGCAATGTGTACCATTAGATCCTCTACATATTTACTCAGAAGTAAGTTTCCCACTGTATTCTACAGAGTTTATTCTAAAGTTTATGCATTGGATTCCAGCCAAGAAACCATTTGCCATCAAAAACAATAAAATAAAAAGATAAAGGCAAGGAGATACTAGACAGAAGGAAAGTAACAAAGCCAGGGCCCAATCTACATGGAAACGTTACGAGAAGCATTTTTCTGCTTATATCCGGATTTTCATGAAAACTCTTTGGTCCATCAGTGGCATGTAAAGCAAGAAAAGCAGAGTCAACATTATCTAAAAACCCACTTGCAAAAGTCAAACAGCACTTGAAGTCACCATACTTTGCGGTTGGGTGGGTGGAGTCCAGCAAGTAGAACTGAGTATCATCAACCGTGTAGGTGCTGTTCAGCAAATGAGAGAGGCTTGCTCCCTGTTCCTCTCCTGCTCAGGAAACACCCCTATTAGGGCTGTGCATGGACCCACCCCCCAATCTGCCTTGGAGGCTGATCCGGAGCTCCTGAAGCAGCCCCGATCCGCCTCAGGGGTTCCTGATCTGCGTCGGCGGATGCAGGTAAGTGGGGAAGAGGGGCTTACATGGGTCTGCTGCTGCTGCCACCACTGACTTGTGTCCAGCAGTAGCGGATGCAGGGAAGGGGGGCTTACCTCTGTCACCGCTGCCATCTTTCTTCTGGTGGCTTCCAGGGCCACCAGAAATGAAAGGGAGTAGGCTGCGCGAAGCTTAGGGGCCTTGGGGTGGGGGAGGGGCCTCAGCTATGAAGTGCTGAGGTGGCCTGAAGCTTTGGAGGCAATTGGCTTTGACTTCGGACCGCCTTGGCCTTCACCCGGATTGAACCACCCCAATTTCAAAAGCACAGAACTGCGAAGTGATGAAAGGATGAAACCATGGTATTGCGAGATCATGCTACTATAATTTAGTGCTAAGTGAAAATAAACAGTGGAGAAGTATTGTCCAGGCGAGCTGCCAAGGGCCGACAAGAAACACATAGCTAATGAGCTTGACTGAGATAAGACCGCTGCCAACGCTTTATTATAATACAGCAACGAAGGAACAGCAGTTAGCATTCAAAGTTACAGGTAGCGTTCAGTCTCTTTGGAAGCAGCCAGACGCTAGCAAGAAGGCACACAAAGAATAGTCCAGGTCAAGGCTTACAGCAGGCGGGGTGTCCAGAGCTGGTCCGTTGTCCAAGAGGATTAGCAGGCAACGTAGTCAAGAGTCGGTCCGGGGTCAAATAGGATTCTAGGCAGCAAGGCTGAGAAGTCACAGGCAACAAACACCAGAGCTTTCGCCAGGGAAATCAGTTAACCTCTGATAAACTCTCCCTAGCTCTCTGAGGCATATATATGCAAGTCACTGCGGCCCCCTGGTGCTCCTTGATTGCTTGGTGTTTCAGATAAAGCCTCTGGGAGCAGCGTCTGGCTTCCTTTTCCGCCCTATGCTGGCTGAAAGATGGAACAGGTACGTTTGGTTCTTCCCCCTCTTGGTTATCTAAGCTGGCAGGACTCTCTGCTGGCATAGATGTCGATACAGTTGTGCTAGGCTCTTCCTCCTCCTTGCCCCCTATACTGGCAGGATTCCCAGTTGGCACAGGTTCCACACACACACACCCTTGTGCTGGACTCTTCAGCAATGGGTCTGGGTTCCTCCATGTCCTCATCCCGACTCCATTCCTATGCAGGGTATGACAAGTACCCTATATCCAAAGCACACAACAGCGAAGTGCTGAGAGAGTGAAACAGCATGGTTTTGCAATAGCGCTACTGCGATATAGTGCAATGTAAAACTAAAGAGAAGAAACGGAGCGACAGGAGAAGGGAGGGGTGTGGGTGTGGGTGTGGGTGTGGGTGTGAATATATGGATGAATGGATGCATGTGGGTATGTCTGCATATAAGACAATCAGAAACGGTGATCAGGATGAGAAGAGTGTTTGTATGAGTTGTGATCTGGGATGACAGGACGGGTGAATGAGTTGGCTGGCAGAGAGAACAGGAAGGGAGAAAAAGGATTTGTCTCTTGTGAAATAGGTTTCTGTTGGTGCTGAAAATGGTGCATTCAAATGAGTTGTTTAGTGTGTTAGGCCTCGGCCTCGGACTCTACCTTTGCCCTTTGTGCAGGCCCACTTGTCTTTTGTAGTCAGGCCTCACATGGCAGCCATTTTGTGGTGGGGCCCAGGACAGTTTCTCAAACGGCCAAACGTGCCCACAGGCCCCCCAAAAGGTTGGAGATCCCTGTGGATCTACTGCATGGCTCCACCATGCAGATATTTATGGCTTCCCAGTGATAAGTGTTGCTGCAGCTGCTGCCAATAAGTTGGGGTGAGGGACAGCTGAGACAGCAGGGAATCGCCAACGCACTATGGGCCAAGTCCTAGATCTGGTAGAGTTTAGATTTAAGTTATAGTGAGCTTCACAGGGCTGAACCGCCCAGAGAGCTTCGGCTATTGGGCGGTATAAAAATGTAATAAATAAATAAATAAACAAATAAACATTATGAGCTCTCCAATTTTGAGTTTCTTCCCCATCCTTACTTATAACTGTGTATATTTCTGATGACTAAGACAATTAATGCTAATGGCCTTTCCAGGTGCCTGAGTTTACCAGGAGGGTTAAGGAAGGGTTGCCAGTCCTTTCCAGTGACACCTGAACAACCTTGTTCTTGCTCGTGCCGTCATTGCAGTTTAATCCATGCATCAAATATGATCCTTTATGATGCATTTGAGGAGGGGCCATAGCTCTGTGGCAGAGCACAGAGGCTGCATACAGAACATCCCAGGCTTAAAACTGTTGGCATGTCCAGTTAATAGGATCTCAGCTATCTGTGGTAGAAAAAACCTCTGTCTGAGACATTAGATAACTGCTAACAGAATCACGTGAGCAAGGAATGGCAAGACATGCTAGCCTTATTCAGGCATTCTCTTACGGTGTACAGTGAACATGTGAGGAGAGGAAGTGCGCCAGCCTTGTCCATTACGCTGTATTTGTGGAGGGTGATGGTCTGAAGAGGAGAGCCTCAAGTATCCACGTGATTAATAACTCTGATTTTCCAGGGTTCTTCATTATGCAGAGAGCCTCCACTGATACAGGAGAACATCACCCTCCACAAGTACAAGATGACGGATGTATTCATTATACCTGGTAAGAGATTGTCTGAACAGAGCTGTTTCCACTTGAAAATCTAGGAGAGCTTGGACACCGGTTGTCCAGTGATGTATAGAATTCTAGAACTCACACAGCCATTCACTCTATGGCAGTTGGGGATATTGGAAAACAGCAGCTGCTCTTGATACAAGCCCTTTTCTCACCCTCAGGATGCACACCCGAGGGTTTCCCCACCTCTTCTTCTACTGGAGCTGTTACCAATATGCAGCAGCCATGCCCCCTTATTTACTGTTGCCCCCATTGCTGGTCTCCTGCTCTGACCAACAGAACCATATCTATCCACAGCGAGATGACCAGCTGCACACCTCATGTCTGTGGGGTCGGGATCCTGAGCTGCATTATTTAAGAGCTACAGGACTTGTTTCCAGGACTGGGAAGGAACAAACAGAATTGCCATCTTCTCAGTGCCACTGGTACTGGAGCTCCACCTTTGTGCACAATATGATTCTTTGGTCAGGCCGGATAGTGCTGGGCCCTAACTTAGCACGAAGGGACATGCATCCACCTCACGACTCCAACCACGTCACCATTCAGTGTGTATCACCTTCCTGTACAGTGCCGGCATGCCTTCATCGCAATCTGAGCATCGAGGTGTTTGGCCAAGAGGTCCATCTCTTCCTGCTTTGGCCGCTCACACTTCCTGTCCATGAGTGGCAGCCAGTGCAGCTGGGTTGGTGTGCAGGCCTCAACACTTCAAGCTGGCGCTACCACTATAGTAGCCGATGGGGTAGCCCCATGGCACTTCTCCTTCCCACCAGCTATAGTTCAGATCCTCCACCATCTGCTCACTGCCATAGTGATGAACTGCACCACACGTGCACCTCCTACTTCAACTATCACCTGATCGTGCATTACACCCACCAAGGATTATATATTTCTTCCCTCCACATTAAGCAAGGGCCTCGGGTCAGCCTTAGCCAGGACTTGAAGGTGGAACCCACTCTACTACACATTTTCAGTATACGTTCCAAAGTGCTCAGCATCTTCCATAAGGCTACCAGCCTGTCCTGGAGCCTCCTACCTCTGAGTTCCCAAAAAATTGCCTATAGACTATTGGATGCTAAATGTAGGGGAGTCTGGTCTACCTTCTACAATCCATATGCCCTGCAGAATAATTACTCTACTGACCATATTCCACAGCATTTGAGGAAGAAGGTAGTGGCCAGTGTCTGCTTTTATATTGATGAGGCATGGCTTGGGGAGCTGAATGGGGAGCTAGGTTACTACAATGGTACCTTAAATCTAACATTGAGGAGTGAGCCTCCAGTTTATCTCACTTTCAACACACAGAAAATCAAGATAGGCACTTATTTTTTTAGCCGTACGCAGGGACTCTATTATTCCATCCAAGAAAGAAATGCTACCGATGCTACTGGCAACCGCTCCAGTATTCACTACATTTTTTACCAGCAGCAGAGCCTTTCTTACCTGATCACCATTGAGTTTGTCCAACTGCGGTGGTACAAGTTCAATTTACATCTATATCTCAACAGGAAAGGAGCCCTTGTGAGGACTTTTTCAGAGAAAGATATAGAAATTCACATTTTCAATAGTGGTCCTTCATTTTTACAAAGTTTGGTCTATATTGTGTGGTTTATTCCTTTGCAACATCCCCTACTGCAGTGTGAGTGGACCTTCAACTTGCAACTTTTTGATTCAAGGAAAGAGTACTTCTTTTGGAATGATACCTACGCTTACAGGGATCGTGTCAAAAATGCTGCCCATTTTATTCCTCGCTCTGCTTTACCTTTCAACCCTGCCTTGTATGATGGCTTTGTAGCACAAATGAACTGTACAAGAAGTGGACACACACATGCTATTTTAAAAGCTACAGTCAACACTTATGCTTCAAAGGTTGTGCAGTCCACAGTGGCTTGCCTTCAACGAATTTGTTTAATTAAGGAAGTTAAAATACAGAAATCTGATTGTGTCTTAAATTTTAGTAAAAGGGTACCATTTACTCTCTCTGCTGATACACAGATGAACTGCTCAGCTCTTAAACAAAAAGTGATATCTTGGAAAATCTATAAAGTCCCAGATGTGAAGACTACTCCAGACTGGTCAAAACCTTTTAACCCACCTGGCATTGGAAGAAAAAACCTTATAAAGTTAGAAGTTCCTGGCTCAATCTTAGATGAAGGCTTGTATCTCTTTAACTTGACAGTAAAATTAACCACAATGGATACTTTAGAGAGTGTGGAAGGCTCTGATTCAGTGTTTGTCAAGATTGGGTCAGGGAGTCTTGTGGCTGTCATTGCCGGAGGCAATTTGCAGACAGTTGGTTCTTCTAACCAGTGGACTCTGGATGGCTCTTCTTCCTCTGATTCTGATGCAACCCAGCCCTTCGAAGGATTGATATTTACTTGGTACTGCACAAAACAAAAAGCAGACTATATATCCATGAACCTAAGTGTAAATGGGAAATGTCATCCAGAACAGGTGGATTTAAAATGGACAACATCCTCTGATCCAGTTCAAACTGTGCTACCCAAAACACTTCAGGAAAACGCTGCATATCATTTTCTCCTGGTGGTTCAGAAAGGAAGCCAAACAGCTCAGGCTGAACAAACAGTACATGTGCAGCCTGACTCTGCCCTAATTCTGAATGTCACATGCATTGAAAACTGTAGTAAGTCAGTAATACCAACAGAAAGATTTTGTCTTTCTGGCAAGTGCCTCAATTGCAGAAAATTTTGTCGACTACTATACCATTGGTCACTTTTCTCAGGAAGCTCAACTGAGATACATTTTGATTGGGATTCCAAGACTACAACTGGGAGAGCTAATCCATACATATGTCTAAATTCTTTGACCTTTATAAATGTGACAGAACAATCATATACATTGGTTTTAAAAGTGACCATGTGGGGAAATAAGTCATCAGTCTATAATTATTTATTTTTTGTAAATTCACCACCACTGGATGGAAACTGTGTGCTTAACCCAATCACAGGAATGGCATGCCTAACAAAATTCATTGTTCACTGTAGTGGGTTTAAAGATAAAAACTTGTCTCTTACATATAAAGTCAAAGCAGCATTGGATACACTAACAATTACTAGAATGTCTTCTATAGAGAATAGTACCTTAGGAACGACTGTGTATTTTGGTTATCTGTCTAAAATTCCACCTTCTTATTTACCCATTGGTGTACCCTCTAAGCAGTATGCGTTGACAATATATGTTGAAGTATATGATGCACTTGGAGCATATTCCCGAATAACTTTACAGACAACAGTGAATGGCCCATTAAAAGGCAAGCAAACAGACATTATTCTAAATGAGTTACATGGGTTAACCAGTGGACCAAGAGCTCCAATAACATCTTTTATCGAAAGTGGGGATTATTTTAGTGCAGGTTATTTTGTCTACATGGTGGCGTCTACTTTAAATGATATAGAAACTTTGCAAAGATTTCATTCCTCTAAAACTGAACTGCGTGAAAACCTTCTAAATAGGTCTGCGGGAATCCCTACAATAGATATAATGGAGGCAACCCAAATGATCTCATGTATTTTTCAAATAACACAGGAAGTCACTGAAATTAACAGGAACTCACAACTACTTGCTGTCAGAAAACTCAAAGAAGTGAGTGAAGAACTGAAAAAGCGTAGCAATAAAGACCTAGGATCTAAGGAAATCAAGATTCTTGGCACTGTTATTCTAGCAGGGTTGTCGAATGTCCTGAAAGCTGCTCTGTTAGAACACAGAAATGTTCACAGAAATGGGGTTAAGGAAACCATCTCTGCTACTGAGATTTTAGCAGACCTAGTCTTACGAGGTAAAGTCCCAGGAGAAAATGAAACTATTATGGAAGCCAAAGACTGGACTATCACGTTAAGAAAAGATGAAAAGCGGGATGTTTCTGGTGCTTTCTCTAAGAGAAAAGACTGCAAGAACTGTTTTTATCCCAAAATGAAGCGGGAGGAGAATGACAAATTACCAGTGGGTGCTGTGGTTTCCACTGTTCTTTATGAATTTGACAAGAACCCTTTTCCTTGGTTGCCATTTACAGATGATATTGGCACAATGGTGACTGGGTTCAAAATGACAGGAACCAAATCTAATGGTGATATGATTGGGATCATGCCTGATAAAGTTGAAATGATCATGAATAGAAAAGATAGGAAGACTGCTATCTTTGAAATGATGATGGGATGTGACAAAAAGCTGTCTAAAGCAACTGGAGAATTTAGTTTTGAAGTATACAGGAAGTCTAAAGATGTTTTCATCCAGATTGTGACAAAACTGAAGCGCAATTTCCAGATATTTATATATCCAGGTCTCAAGGTCAGTCATTCTCCTGTAGCTTCTTTTAATGCTTCTCATAACAAGCCTGTAGTACCAAGGGAAAAGATTGCCAGTTACGACTGTGCACTTCAGACTCCTTATATATTTTGTCTTCCCCAGACGTTGCTCAGATCCATGTTCCAAGACAGCACAGCAGAAAAACTGAACATCTCCTTTGTTTTACAGTCGCCCCTTTTTGCGTGCAACCAAGGCAATCAGCTAGTTGGCATTGTGCTTTTCACTGCTGACTGTTTGTACCTGAACGGAGTCCAAAGTCACTGGAAAGAAGGCTTCTGTCGCCTTGGCCCTCAGACCACCTGGAAAAAGGTACACTGCATCTGCACAGGGAATAAACGCACTTCAAGGACCGCAAACCCTCAACTAAGAAGAACCTCCTATGATGACATCACATTTTTAGCTGGGAAAGTAACTGCATACCCCAATCCAGTAGATATGAAAAGGACCCAGTTAGCCCAAATTCACAAAAACCCAGTGACAATGTTGACAGTACTTTTCATTTTTGTAGTATACATCTTCTTAGCTATTTGGGCAATGAGAAAAGATAGGGCTGATATGAAAAGTAGAGACCATGTCATAGTTTTGCCAGACAATGACCCCTTTGATAAAGTGTGCTACCTGATCACAATATACACAGGCAGCCGTTTTGGAGCAGGAAGTACAGCTGATGTTTTTGTTCAACTGATAGGAGAAAGAACGGTCAGTGACATACACTGCTTAAGGCACCCTGAACACCTGACTTTTCTTCGAGGGGCCATCAATACTTTTCTCCTAACTACTAAGAATGACCTAGGAGATATTTATTGCTTTCGAGTCTGGCACAATAATGTGGGTTCTTCCCCTAATTGGTTCTTGAGTAGAATCAAAGTGGAAAATATATACACCAAACAGTCTTGGATGTTCATGTGCCGAAAATGGTTTGCCTTTGATAAAGACAATGGCTTAATAGAGAGGTCATTTATTGCTGCTCACAGATCTGAGCCTTTGAACAAAATGGATTTCTTCTTGATAAGCTTGTCCAATGATCTGGTAGATAATCACTTATGGCTCTCTATCTTTGCTCATGTCTGCACCGGTTCTTTGAACAGACTCCAACGGCTATCCTGTTGCTTAGCAATCCTGTTTTGCATCCTGCTAGTCAACATTATGTTATTCAGTGCTGACGAGGATCTACAAATGTTTTCTGAACATCTACAATATTTGAGACCCGTAATAATCGGAATTCAAAGTGCTTTCATTTCCATCCCTTTGCAGATGATTATAGCAGCTTTGTTCAAATATGCTCAGAAGGAACCTTCTGTACAGAACGCAACTCAAACTCCACCTAAAGAATATTCTGCTTTCATGTCTGGAAATTTTAGGAATTGGAAGGAGCGTCTGCAGAAATGGTACCTTGTAGAAACGGCTTCAAAAGGGCCCTGGCATAGTTTCCCAGGTAGCTCTTCCAACGCCCCAGGTTCATGTAAACTGAAAAAAACAAAATGCAGACCAACAACGAAAGGTTGGTCCAACTGCACAATTTCTGAGGGTGATGCAAATTTAATTGCCACAGAAGAGGACATACCACAAGATGCCAGTGCCAACAACAATTTTAGTAATAATTATGTGGGAAAGGAAACATCTCCTCAGAGAAAACCAATGAAAATTGCCAGCATGCTCTTTTGTAAGAGGCCACAAATAACAACAACAACATGGTGGAATAGATATGTCTCATGGATGTTGGCCTTGGTCATTTCTACAGTGTCATCATTTTTTATCATATTCTATGGTTTGTCTTATGACTATGAAACATCATTAGAGTGGCTAGTAGCATCCACTATCTCATTGGGTGCGAGTGTGTTTTTGCTTGAAACCCTGAACATCCTTTTTTTTTCAGCTTTGAAGACACTTTATCCAAAATACTGTGAAAACATTCCATGGTCAAGCAAAGAGACCTACTTAGAGATTAAACTGAATGACATAAATATGGATGCGGATGATATGCGTGAATTACATTATGACCTAGTTAGAATGAGAGGTGCCAAGTATTACCAGCCCTTGGAAGAAGATGAAATCACAATTTTTGAGAAAAGACAGAAGATTCAACACCAAGCTTTTGTTTTCATCAAGGATGTTATATGTCATTTTGTCTTTTTAATTCTTATTTTACAGATTGCCTACTCAATGGAAAATACCACTAGTTTTTACTACAATCAAGATATTCATAATAAATTCTCTCTGGGACTTACAGATGTCAATAAAGTAGAGCACATTTACATTTGGCTGAGAGAAATCTTTCTGCCCTTGATTCACAATGACCATCGCTCCAGCTATCTTTCAAATACTTGGTCTAAAATTCTTGGATTACCCAGGATGCGGCAAATAAGGGCAAAGAATACTAAAAAAGAATGTTTCTACCCACACAGTTTTATAAATAAATTTGTGATTAGTAAAAGCCATTGCCTGCACAAGTATGGCCTCGACCAAGAAGATCAGAGAGACCATCTTGAATCTTGGACAAACCCAGCCAATACATCTGTTTCTAATAATATCAGCAATTTTTCAGGCTTCACTTATCAATCAGTCACCGATCCATGGAAATATAGTTCATATGGAGAACTACACACATATGAAGCAGGAGGGTATACTTTTAATATTTATCCAAAAGAAGAACTGCATAATTCAACAAAAAGAATAGCTATTTTAGAAAGGAGCAGCTGGCTAGATGAAAACACCTGGGCACTGATAGTTGAGATGACAACTTTTAATTCAGATGTAGCTTTATTTTGTAGTATCTCAGTTGTATTTGAGATTTCTCATTTGGGTCCTATTAACACAAGCTTGTTGATCCATTCATACAAACTCCCCATTTTCAAACAGCTGAGCAAGATGGAAAAGTTTGTTTATATAGCTGTTGGTTATATTCTTGTCTTTTATATCATAGATGAATTATGCGTGGTAGAACAGCAAAGGTTAAAATACATAAAAACTGTTTCAAATTTAATTAACTTTGGAATAAAAGGAGTATGTCTGTTCTTTCTTTTGCAGCTGGCCTTCAAATTTAAACTGGCTTCTAGCGTAATAGAGTTGTATTTACTTCATCCAGATGAATTCATTCCCTTCCATAAAGCTTCTCATGTTGATAAAACATTGCGGATAACGCTGGGTTTTTTGGCTTTCCTTATTGTTTTGAAAACTCTCAGGTATTCACGGTTCTTCTACGATGTGCGGTTGGCCCAAAGGTCTATTTTAGCAGCCCTTCCAGGCATCTGTTCTATGGCTCTTGTAGTAGCAGTGTACTTTTTTGTATATATGGCATTTGGCTATCTCGTATTTGGCCAGTATGAATGGAACTACAATACAATGACTCACTCTGCTCAGACAGTGTTCTCTTATTGCGTTTCAGCTTTTAAAGATACAGCCTTTACATCCAATCGGTTACTGGGGGGTCTCTTCCTAGCTTCATTTATGATGGTGATGATCTGTGTTTTGATCAATTTGTTTCAAGCTGTGATTATGTCCGCCTATGAGGACATGAAGCAACCTGTCTACGAAGAACCTTCTGATGAAGCAGAAGTAGTAAATTTTCTGTTCCACAAGATCCGCAGGATCTGGTATTTTGTAACCTGCAGATCAGCATCTACAACTGATACAGAACTTTTCAATAGAGTTTTGTTTGGGCATCCTGAGCAAAGAAACACACAGCACCTAGGGCTCAAAGCCAGAAAAATAAATGGCCGGAAAATGGTTTATCTTGTCATTTGATCCTTAGTTGGTCTTCTATGCATTCACATCAACTGGGGAGGGGTGGGGGAGAAAAATGGAATGGAAGCTACAAATTAAAAACACACACTAGGAGAAATAAGAAAGAAAGGGATTGCCTAATTTATGAACTAAGATTAATTTCTAATGAGGCTATTTTTCATTGCTGCTATTTTTCATTGCCGCTATTTACATTTGCTGGTGTATTCACAGCATATTATTATGGAATAATTACATTTAATTAATAGCAAGCATTCATATAGCCAGTCCAGATGAAGAATGAATATTTTACCTTCACCCTTCATCTCTCTTATCATGTGGATCATGGTAAGAATAAAAGGAGGGAGGAGGTGACAGAACTACAAGAAGGGGTGGGGATTGGGAACAATACCTTTATGTATGTATTCTGCATTTTAAAAGCCTGTATTTTATTTTATTTTTTGCAGATCTTGTTTAGCTGAACTAATATCTTATCCCTTAACTTCTTAAGATACAGAATATTTAACATTTTAGACAGAGGGATTTGTGTGAGTTGCCTTGAGTTCCATTTTGTCAGAAAGGAAGAATATAAACTCAAAAGTAATTAAAAATGAAGTGTGATTTTTACAAGGTGTATTGCTTGTTTCGCTGTTTTTATAACATTACTGTATATTTACAGGGTGAGTCCATTACAAAACTTTGTTATTACATGCAGCTGGTAAGGATGAATTACATTCAAGAATAAAGCACATGTTTACCTTTACTGGAATTTTTACCCAACATGTCTGCAAGACTATTTGTACCATCTACTCCATGCAGGCTCTTCCTCTTCTATTATTATTACTAATTATTATTATTACTATTATTATTATTATATTATAATTATTATTCCAATTTATATCCCACCTATATACAAAATACCCTAGATGGCAATGCAGGGTGCAGCAGCAGTATTTCTGATAAATGGCCTCCTGGCCTCCGCTTAAACACCTCCAGAAAAGGAGAACCACCACCACCGGCAATCTGTTTCAGAGCTGAACAGCTTCCACTGATCCCACAAAATCGGGCACATGGTGGCATCGGCACCTCAGCTGGAGCTGTACTAACCACAGCATCAAGCTCACTGTGGAGAGAAACGATTTTGTACTCAAAGTGCGATGCAAAAAGGTCACAGCGGGTCCTCGATGGGGCCAGGGCCCCATTTGCTGGGGAGGATGTTAGCAGCCCCCGGACCACCCGGAAGAGCTCCGCTTCTTTGCTGCCCGCACCACCACACAATAGGCACGATTATGCGCTCTAGAGCATGCTCGGTCATCTTTGCTTCGAGTCTTGCGCTATTTGTGCTCTCGCCAACGTCCAGCTTGTTTCAACGTCCAGCTAGTATACCAAGGAGCAGAGCAGGCTCTATAGGACTGGAGAGAGCTGTCAGGTGCAATCATGTCGATGGCCTTCCGAATCGCACTGTTCCACAGTGAGGCTACTGGAAAACCCCCAAGAGCATTCAGGAATCCATTTCCTGGGGCGGACCATACAAATGGGTCCCCCACCCTTGCAGGAAATGGTCCGACCATGACAATGGGGTTACTTGGACCCACCCACCCCAGTCTTGAGACTACCCATCTCACAGCATGGAGCAAAAACCAAATCAAGGGTATGCCCTGCTTCATGTGTTGGGCTGATGACAAACTGAGACAGCCCTATGGTTGTCATGGAGGCCATAAAGTCCCGAGACGGAGCTCCAGAGACGGCCTCAGCATGGAAGTTGAAGTCGCCCAGGACCACCATCCTGGGTTCCTCCAACAACACACTCAAGACCACCTCAGCCAGCTCAGTCAGGGAGGATGCTGGGCAGCAGGCTGGGCGGTACACCAGCAGCATGCCCAATCTGTCTCTCTGGCCCAACACCAGGTGCAACCCCTCAAAGGCCTGCTCCAAGGTGGAGGGGTTTCCTGGTGATGGAGATGGAAGATCTATGAATCATGGCGACTCCCCCACCCCGGCCCTCCAATGCTGCACTGACTACCCAGGTGGGCAGAGCTGAGTCTGGTTAATGGTGTGCTGCTTTTAATGATGCACTGGTTTAAAACATTTGAATTAGTTGTATGTATTTTATGGTGTTTTTATTTGTGTTGTACCCTGCCTCAATCCAGAGGGAGAGGCGGGTAACAATTATTATTATTATTATTATTATTATTATTATTATTATTATTTTAACCCCACCCAGCCAAGTCTCAGTAATGCATGCCAGGTCAGCCTTCTGAGTGTTCTTATTCCAGACTGACCTGGCATTAAAGAACAGCACCGCAAGGAAGGAGGGCTCTGTGGATGAGCTACCAGGTACACGATTGCTAGAGGAGGGTGGTGGTGGAAAGGGAACAGTGTGTAGACACCTGAAACCCATTCTACACTGATATCCCAACCCCTTCCTCCTGCCATGGCAACAAGCCACCCTTGCCAGACTCGAACAATACAACAAGCAGCATTGGTGAGGATAATTAAGCAAATCCCCCCCCCCCCCCAGGATGCCACGGTGTCTTCTTTCCCTCTCTGTGATCGTGCAAACTTTGTCATAGAGATGAAAGGGTTATTTAACCCACTTCCAATCAAGTGCCAAAGGAAGCCCAAAGAGGCTAAAAGTACGTTGAAGGTGCCTAATTTAACAGCTTTCTTGTTGAATTAAGTACATACAATATGGTAATGTGGTGGTCATGGGGGGATGGGAGCATTGCAGCAGCCCGTCTCCATCCTACACGTTGTTTTAGCTCCGTCCATGTTGTGGAGGCCCTACACAAACTAAAGTTCCTGGCTGCATGGAGGAGCCTGTGTTTATACAGTTCAGATATACAAAAGGATGCACACAAGTACACACATTCTAATGAACAGGCAGGATTGTGAACACTGTATGCGCCTTGGCCGTCTGAAATTGGCAACAAAACCTGCAGCATCTAGTAGTGGATTTTATGTGTAGCTATCTCAGATCAAACACTGCGCTCAGGACGTTTTAATCCTACCTATGAAAATGCAATGTTTTTAGGAATACAGGAAGCTGCTTTATACTGGGAGAACCAGGTTCTCCATATATACGAATGGCACCTGCTGAAATTCCCTTTTCAATACAACTGTTAAAGATACAGGAACCCTGCCCTCCTTTTCATAGGGTCACCCTATATATAAATATTAATTCTTACTATCAACATATCTGACTAGCAAAGCAGACAAGTCAAGGGCCAAAGCAAAAAGAAAATAGGCAAACACTAAAAATGTTCTTGCAAATATTTAATCTCATTTAAAATCTTTAAATCAAAATGCCAAAAGAAAACCATTATATAATAAGCCCACTCACATGTGTTCTGGGGAAGGGGATTCATATGCATTCCTTTCAATATGTACTGACTTTGAAAAATCTGCCAGTATGAAATTTGGTGAAAATCTATTATCTGGGGACGCTGATTCATACCTGTGAATGAAATAGAACAGTGTTACAATTTATCATCTGACAGTCTAATCCTAGCAGCATTTACTTGATGGCAAGACCCATTCCTTTAAATGAGATTTACTTCCAAGTAAGTATACTTACACTTGCAGGATTAATTTCAGCCGGGATAACCTGACCTCACGGTTTACTTGGATTTCAGTGGGACCAGTCCATTGGACTGAACTCACGGAGCACCTCAAGTTGTAATGCTGCTGCGTGATGACAAAGTTTCTGACTTCCCAAGGCAGAAATGAGTCGCTCCTTTAAAAGGATGTTGGGGTGGGTGGGGTGAAGACGTATTCGAGCTTGTAGACGTCACCGTCACGTGAGTGTCTATGAAACAGGAAATGGATGCTTAATTTTGATCCCTAAAAAAAAAAAGGAAGAAAAGCAACATCGCGCAGTGCGTTTTTACACGCGGATTTCATTCGAAGTCAATGCAAGTTGTGAAGGTACGTTCCAGGGGACCGTGGCTAAAATGGCATCTTCCTCTTTTATACGCTGCAGGCTGATTCTCTTGCAGGTTTACTCGGGAGTAAAACTCAGTTTCACTGGGACTTAAAAGTACTCCCAAGCAAGTGTGCATAGAAATGCAGCCTTAGTATTCTTCTTACGTAAGACAGCTATCTATCGATCGATTTTTGAAAATAATATAGTTAGGTTTGGTTTTCCGCTTGATAGTGGTTGATTTATCAAGGGGGAAAAATGCAGTAATAAGTGGTATTTGCTTGCAATTACTTACAGTGCAATCCCATTCATGTCTATTCAGAAATAAGCCCCGCCTTGTTCAATGGGATTTACTCCGAGAAGTATCCATAGGACTAGCTATAGTGTAAAATGGGATGCCCCTATTAACATATTTGTTTGTTTAAAAAATGATTGGCCGCCTGCAATTTCAAATTAACCCAAAGATTTGTTTTTTAAAGCAATGCCTGTTGCATTGAGCATTAGCAAGCTTTTGAAAAACAGAATCTTGAAGAAGGAATTATTCCCTTGCCTTTTCCAGAGGGAGTTCATAACCAGGAGCTCAGGTCTTCCCCACTATTTTGAAGCAAGACGCCTCGTCAGCCTCAAAGTATGATTGCTTAAAAAGTGTTTTTAAAATGATTTCTCAGAGCTGGTATAATGGGCCGCGGGCCGCTTCACACATCGTTTAGAGCAGTGGTTCCCAAAGTGGGCGGTGCTGCCCCCTTGGGGGCGGTGGGATTGCATAAGGGGGCGCTAAGAGGCAAGGGGGCAGCAGGGGGGCGCTAAGATGCAAAGGGGCGACAGGGGGGCGCCTGAAGTGGTCTTTTCCGAGAAGCGCCTCTCCAGAAGGTCTTAAAACCCAGGGACATTTTTATGGGAGAAGGTAGTTTGGTCCCAAGCCATTGAGGGGAAGAATCCACACATGTATTAATACCATTTAAGAAGCCCATCCATCACATTAAGAATTTACGGAATAGTGAGGAACTCTACCCTAGTTACTAAATGTGATATCTAATATTCTTGCTAAATGACTGTCAGACTTTGAAAACATGATATCACTGGATCAAGTTCATCAATTATGTTTAATTGAATAAACTAAAAAAATGCAATTGGATTTTGAATAAATATTCAATTAATTGTTACTGTTTTGAATTTTATTGTTATTGTTTTTATAATTTTTATTGTTATTTATAATTTTTTAAATTATTTTTATAATTTTGTAAACCGCCCAGAGAGCTCCGGCTATTGGGCGGTATAGAAATGCAATAAATAAATAAATAAATAAATAATCTTCCTTAGTGGGTCGTTGAAAACCGCTATTCTAAATAATGATTTTTATAGTGTATGGTAGGGGGCACTGGGCATGAGTTTGTGGAACCAAGGGGGCGGTTACCTGAAAAAGTTTGGGAACCACTGGTTTAGAGGCAAACTTGGATTGTCTAGTGGGGTGTCTGAGTAAGGATGGACACTGGGCAACAAACTAGCAAATGATATTTACTGGAAAGAGTGCATCACCCCAGAGTGCATCACCCCAGTGATGCACTCTGGGGTGAAACGATCCCAACTTTGTATACTGTGTATTAAATGCTGCAACTGTAGAAAAGAGGACTAAAGGTTGCAATGGACAACTCCCTCAAAACATCAAAACAGGGTGCAATGCTAGATTTACTTGGAAGTAACCTCCATTGAATTCATTGGAGTTTCTATCTGAGTAAACATTTATTTATTTATTACATTTCTATACCGCCCAATAGCCGGAGCTCTCTGGGAGGTTCACAAAAATTAAAAACATTCAAAGTATAAAACAACAGTATAAAACCATAATATAAAATACAATGTAAAAGCTCAACCAGATAAAAACAGCAGAAATTCAAAATTACAAATTTAAAACACCAAGTTAAAATTTATTTATAGACTGTTAAAATGCTGGGAGAATAAAAAGGTCTTCACCTGGTGTCTAAAAGCATATAATGTAGGTGCCAAGCGAACCTCCTTAGGGAGTTCATTCCACAGCCAGGGTGCCACAGCCGAGAAGGCCCTCCTCCTGGTATCCACCTGCCTCACTTCCTTTGGCATAAGGTTCCTTTGGCATAACATGCGTAAGGTTGTGCTGTTGATGTATTGCAACACTATGAAAAAGACAAACTCCACATTTGGAGTGATTGGGAACTGAAAATAAAGCTGCCAGTTTTGAAATGTCTTTATAGAAATCTATGGTGTTTCTACATTTGAAGTACTATAGGCAGTTCTACCATGTGCAGTTTTGTTGTGGTGCTTGAAAAGAGCAGCTGAAATTTTTGTGAACCATCCAGAGAGCTTTGGCTATTGGGCAGTATAAAAATGCAATAAATAAATAAGTGGTTGGAGCACTTTCGGTATAAGAAAACATGTTTGTGCCTTTTTAGTTTAGAGAATGGGGAAGCATAACAGAGGATTATAACATTGTAAATAATATGCAGAGAGTGAGTAGGAAAAGGTTCTCTCCTTCTCTACCAGTAGTGATGGGATAGGAGGAAAATGCCTGTATTATTTATTATTATTTACGTATTACATTTATATACCACCCCATAGCCGAAGCTCTCTGGTGCTGTTCAGATTGTATATTTATACAGGCCTCCTAAAATGGTTATTAGAGTACCAAAAGATGGCAGGCTGTATTCCCCTTGGCTTAAACAGTCTAGGAATTGCAAGCACCACAGACATGTGCAGTACCATCTTGGAGGTGCTCATTCATCCTTTTGCACTCTGATATCTTCGAGATGCTTCTTTCCTCACAGCAGGGATAAAGAGAGGCATTCATGGAGGTAAGGAGGCTTTTTCGATACAATTTGACCATACTTTGCTGCCCCTAGGAATTTGATGACTGAGGCAGGTCTTTCAACCTGCCCCATGACTAGGTTGCAGTTGCCTGCCACGTCCCTCCCTGTTTGATTCCTGCCAGCTGTTTGTTTGTTATGGAAGCGTCCTGTTGCTAAGGATATTCAACATAAATCAGTAATGGAATCAAAACTTCATGATTAGTTAATTATCAATCCTGAAATCACAACTGGAATGCTAGTGGCCGTGTTCATATACAGTCGTGTGAAAAAGAAAGTACACTCTCTTGGAATTGTATGATTTTACATATCAGGACATAATAACAATCATCTGTTCCTTAGCAGGTCTAAAAATTAGGTAAATACAACCTCAGATGAACAACAACACATGACATATTACACCATGTCATGTTTTATTTAACAGAAATAAAGCCAAAATGGAGAAGCCATGTGTGAAAAACTAAGTACACCCTTACTGCTTCCATAGGAATTAAGATGCTAAGTAGCAGACAGGTGCTGCTAATCAAATATCCGTGATTAATTGATCATCAGCAAGTATGACCACCTCTATAAAAGGCAAAGTTTTTTCAGTTTGCTGGTCTGGAGCATTCAGGTGTGTGTTAACACAATGCCAAGGAGGAAAGACATCAGCAATGATCTTAGAGAAGCAATTGCTGCTGCCCATCAATCTGGAAAGGGTTATAAGGCCATTTCCAAACAGTTTAAAGTCCATCATTCTACGGTGAGAAAGATGATTCAAAAGTGGAAAACATTCAAGACAGTTGCCAATCTTCCCAGGAGAGGACGTCCCAGCAAAATCACCCCAAGGTCAGACCGTGCAATGCTCAGAGAAATTGCAAAAAACCCAAGAGTTACATCTCAGACTCTACAGGCCTCAGTGAGCATGTTACATGTTAAAGTTCATGACAGTACAATTAGAAAAAGACTGAACAAGTATGGTTTGTTTGGAAGGGTTGCCAGGAGAAAGCCTCTTCTCTCTAAAAAGAACGTGGCAGCACGGCTTAGGTTTGCAAAGTTGCATCTGAACAAACCACAAGACTTCTGGAACAATGTCCTTTGGACAGCTGAGACCAAAGTGGAGATGTTTGGCCATAATGCACAGCGCCACGTTTGGCAAAAACAAAACACAGCATATCAGCACAAACACCGCATACCAACTGTCAAGCACGGTGGTGGAGGGATGATGATTTGGGCTTGTTTTGCAGCCACAGGATTTGGGAACCTTGCAGTCATTGAGTCGACCATGAACTCCTCTGTATACCAAAGTATTCTAGAGTCAAATGTGAGGCCATCTGTCCGACAGCTAAAGCTTGGCCGAAATTGGGTCATGCAACAGGACAATGATCCCAAGCACACCAGCAAATCTGCAACAGAATGGCTGAAAAAGAAAAGAATCAAGGTGTTGCAATGGCCCAGTCAAAGTCCAGACCTCAACCCGATTAAAATGCTGTGGCGGGACCTTAAGAGAGCTGTGCATAAACCAATGCCCTCAAACCTCAATGAACTGAACTAAGGAAGAGTGGGCCAAAATTCCTCCACAACGATGCGAGAGACTGATAAAAGTCATACAGAAAACGATTACTTCAAGTTATTGCTGCTAAAGGTGGTTCTGCAAGCTATTGAATCATAAGGTGTACTTACTTTTTCACACATGGCTTCTCCATTTTGGCTTTATTTCTGTTAAATAAATCATGACACGGTGTAATATGTCATGTGTTGTTGTTCATCTGAGGTTGTATTTACCTAATTTTTAGACCTGCTAAGGAACAGATGATTGCTATTATGTCCTGATATGTAAAATCATACAATTCCAAGAGGGTGTACTTTCTTTTTCACACGACTATTTTATTGGTTGTTACACATGATTTCTTCTACCTGGCTTGAGAAGGAGGAAATGGGCAGGCAGGATCTGACAGGTGTACGTCAAGCAGTTCTGATTTTGTCCTCCTCTGGAGGGCAGCAGTGCTCACATTTCAGCTAGAATATCTCCTGACGTTCATGGTATGTTATTGTAATTGGTAAGAGATGATTAATTGGTGAGATACTGACTAGTTTGTGGTGGACTACCTGCAGGATCACTGACAACCAAAAGATACTAAAGACTGATATGTTAGTCTAATGCAGCAAATCTCTTCTCAGGTTGAGTACAGAAGTACCAGCAAACGAGGTTTTCGTGCTGTGGAACGAATTCTGTTTGCCTTTTCCCCTCAGTGGATACACACATACCAATTGCCTTGTCTTTGTCACCCCTCCTACCTGCTTCAGGTGGGCTCTTTGGTTTGATGTCTGTGGCCCCATTTACATGATCAGGGTGGGGGAGGTACATGCGGTGAAGTGGCTAAAGTGTTGGACTGGGAGTCGGGAGATCTGGGTTCTAGTCCCCACTCAGCCATGGAAACCCTCTGGGTGACTTTGGGCCAGTCACAGACTCTCTGCCCAACCCACCTCACAGGGTTGTTGTGAGGATAAAATGGAGAGGTGGAAGAGGAGGATTATGTACGCCGCCTTGGGTTCCTTGGAGGAAAAAAGGTGGGATATAAATGTAATTATAAATAAAATAAATAAATAAATTATCCATGGAGCAGTGAGGGATAGGAAAACCATGATGCCTGCACCTGTCACATGACCATTACCTCTGCCAAGTGCTGTGGTTTACTTACCCCTCCACAGATAACTTTGCAACTTCTCACCAGTGGCCGCCGCTATGGAAATCAGGCTGCAGTTCTGGAAGTGGTGGTTGCTCTTACTGGTGGGCTTGATGGTCGCTGCCATTCTTTAATCAACAACGTGGGAACCACCATGGATGGCTGCTAACTCTGCTGCAGCAGGTGGGTCGCAGGCATAGGTAGATCACCCATTGTGTGTTGGGGCAACACCTGCCACACGACATGCTAACCCACTTTGTATTGTGTTTTGAGCGATCCATGGCGGGTTAGTGTGTCATCTACGCAACAGCCCTGCGTATTTTCACAAGTACCTTGTATATTTATCTCATCAAAGATTTCTTCTGTGCTTTCTTCTTTTAAAAACTTTTAAAACACTTTTTAAAACAGTTTAAATTTTGTTTATTTATTTCCAGGAAGGAGCACTGTGTCAATCTGACGTTATGCCCCTGGAGTTATGACAGGTTCTGCAGCGGTATACTATAGGTTCTCATATAACCACCCTGCCTCCAGGTTTCCCTCTCAAGTGAGGCAAGAAGATGGTATGTATACCCCACTAGCAGTAAGTGAGCTTTCGCAATGGCCTCAGTGCTACACACTTCTGTACGTCTGTACACAATTGTATAGTGTCAAGCAAGGTAGATTAGCTACCTTGACACAGACATCCGGAGCAGATTCACCGCCCCACTGACATAGGAGCCACCAGCCTCCACTGGATAAACTAAAGAGGAGAACAAGATATACTCCATGATTGCTTTTGTGAATGAACCCTCACTTCACTCCCGTTTTGCGTGTGCAGTCGTTTCTGGATGCCTCTGGACCCATAGCTGTAACCCTGGTCTGTCAATTCAGACATCATACGAACCTCTTGTTAGCGCATTCCATGGTTTGCCAACCACTTAACCATTGTTTGGTGTGACGTCTGAATCGAGCCTTTGAGGTGGGGTGGGAGGAGCAGTTTGCTACTGCCAGCATCAGATTCTGCTATATTTGCAAGAATACTTTTCTTAACAGGATCAGATCAGAGCAGCCTGAAAGCACTGCTGTAAATATTCTGATTGCCTGGCCTTAATACCTAAATAACTATGAGAGAATACTTTGTAGGGGAAAATCTCACAAGTTTAATTTAATTTGGAAAGATTAAAAAAAGGGTGTGCCTGTGGAAGGTGAATCTGACACGAATTGAAGCATCTGTTTAGGCTTGTCTGTGCAGAATACATCTATTTTCGCTTCTTTAATATGCAGACTAACTGCTAAGGTGCTGCCATGGAGAATAAAAAGCAACATAAAAATAAGGACTGTAAAGTTTTTCAGGAGAAGATAAGAAGCAGAGAAAACAAGATGTCTGCCTACCTTACTCTGCATTGGCTCTGTAATGGTGTTTCTGGTAGGAACCTCCACCCCAAAACACACACAACAGGCACACACACATACTTGCTATCCCAAATAAAGTACCTCTGCAATTCTTTGAGCCGGGGTGGATCACTCATTCATATGTCTGAGGATTCTCATAGATAGATATCTCCCCTTTCATACATACGTGTGTATGTGTGTGCACACACGTGCACACATACACACACAGATACAGGTTGGAAGTAATGGGAGTCCAACACATCTGATGAAGGTGGATTTTAGGCAATATGTTATGCAGGAACTCATTGTATTAGCCTGGATGTATGAAGGCTTGATTTGTGTGATCTCAGGGGGCCCTTTTCTAAAGGTGAGTGAAGGATCATGCCAACAGGTCCAGTGTGCACCGCCATCACATGAACAGAGGACCATGTTCTTTTGTGCCTCCACCACCATGTGCAAACTACCCTCACCTGGGTGAGTGTATGAACCAGTTGTATAATTGTCTATGGCAGGGGACCCCAATGTAGTGCCCATAGATGTCGTGGTGCCCACGGACCCTATAATGGTTCACACAAAAGGGGTCTCCAACATAGTGCCTGCCTGTGGGCACCTAAAAACGTTTATTTATTTTCCATTTTTTAAATATGCCTACATGGATTTGTATGAAATGCATACAACTTTCTAGCAATTACACATAAGCTTCAACAAAAGTATTTGTTCAAGGGTGGAGTCTGTATGCTAACTGTTCAAATATTGAAAGTGTTGTAAGGTCCTCAATCCGTTGGATTTTTGGAGATGAGTGTTTATCCTTCCAATGTGGTAATATCAGTGTTTTAGCTGTCAAAATAATCCATTTATGCTGACCATTTGTTAATTTCCATGAAGCAAGTAAATAATTTGAAAGAGCGTGTACATCAGTGAATATTAAAGGCTGCTCCAGTACAAAATTTACTTGTGTAATAACCTCCTCCCCAAAAGAAGCAACTACTGGACATTGCCAAAACATTTGTTTAAAAGAAGCACTAGCTGTATTACACTGCCAGCAATTAACAGAATTAAACAATCCCTTATGAAAGAGACATTTTTACTGAATAAGACACAGCCTAAGATCCTCAGACATAACAGCTACAGTAGATACCAAAGTGGCATTTTGTGATGGTGTCCACAGCAGCTTCCTGAATTCCCAGAAAGGCTGAGGACCCCTGGTCTGTGGAATGTCTTCAAGTGCAAATATTTTTGTGATAATATTGTCAAGTATCCAGTTAATTCAACATCATGCCATATACTCTAAGAAACCTTATTGTAGCCCATTTCAGACATGTTTATGAGTTTCATGCAAAGCCATCTAAACAGTCACACTAATCATGTAGCTCAGACCTTTTGTGACTTATTTAGAATCATAGAATAGTAGAGCTGGAAGGGGCCTACAAGGCCATCGAGTCCAATCCCCTGCTCAATACAGGAATCCACCCTAAAGCATCCCTGACAGATGGCTGTCCAGCTGCCTCTTCAAGGCCTCTAGTGTGGGAGAGCCCACAACCTCTCTAGGTGATTAGTTCCATTGTCGTACTGCTCTATTTCACCACTGTAGGTAGGATAACCACATTAAAATGTTTCCTCCTGTATTTTAGACTGTTGTTTTTATGTTTCTGATGATTTTTAAATTTTGTATACTTTTTTAATGTTTACTGTTTTTAACTTTTGTAAACTGCCCAGAGAGCTTCGGCTATGGGGCAGTATATAAATGTAATTAATTAATTTAAAAAAATCAAAACAAAATGCCGCTCTCTACTACACACAAGATTAGCACATATGGAAGAGAAATGTTCTCCTGAAGTGCTAGTTTTTTAAGAACATTTCGCTCCGCGTTCAGATCTCATCTCTGCCATGATTTTGCAGATGGTCTTAGGCAAAGCTGTTCCTCTTCAACCTTGTTCCTCAACTGCAATAGAGCGGTGGTACTGCTCACCTGCCTCACAGGGTTTAAGGAAGCCTTCCCAAACCTATTACCCTTCAGATGTGCTGGACAACAACTCCCATAATAATACGGATTATGTAAGGAACTTCCCGCTCTCCAGGCTCTGCTGAAATGCCTGTAACTTACATAATTGTGTATTCTTCCCCTGTTTATCCCTGCCTTCATCTCTCTCTCTCTCTCTCTCTCTCCTTCCTCTTGGTCTATTTTTAGATTGTAAGCCTCTTGGAGAAAGGACCCGTTTTCTCATTCTTTGTAAAGAACTAGCAATTCATGGAGCGAGAATTGCCAGATGTACAAGCTGGGTTTAGAAAAGGCAGAGGAACTAGAGACCAAATTGCCAATATCCGCTAGATAATGGAGAAAGCCAGGGAGTTCCAGAAAAACATCTATTTCTGTTTTTTTGACTGTGTGGATCATAACAAACTGTGGCAAGTTCTTGGTGGTATGGGGATACCAAGTCATCTTGTCTGCCTCCTGAGGAATCTATATAACGAACAAGTAGCAACGGTAAGAACAGACCACGGAACAACGGACTGGTTTAAGACTGGGAAAGGAGTACGGCAGGGATGTATACTCTCACCTTATCTATTCAACTTGTATGCAGAACACATCATGCGACGTGCTGGGCTTGACGAATCCAAGGCTGGAGTTAAAATCGCAGGAAGAAACATTACCAATCTCAGATATGCAGATGACACCACTTTGATGGCTGAAAGCGAGGAGGAGCTGAGGAGCCTTATGACAAAGGTGAAAGAAGAAAGTGCAAAAGCTGGGTTGCAGTTAAACCTCAAAAAAACCAAGATTATGGCAACCAGCTTGATTGATAACTGGCAAATAGAGGGAGAAAACGTGGAGGCAGTGACAGACTTTGTATTTCTGGGCGCAAAGATTACTGCAGACACTGACTGCAGCCAGGAAATCAGAAGACCTTTACTTCTTGGGAGGAGAGCAATGACAAATCTTGATAAAATAGTTAAGAGCAGAGACACCACACTGACAACAAAGGTCCACATAGTTAAAGCAATGGTATTCCCCGTAGTAACCTATGGCTGCGAGAGCTGGACCATAAGGAAAGCTGAGCGAAGGAAGATAGATGCTTTTGAACTGTGGTGTTGGAGGAAAATTCTGAGAGTGCCTTGGACTGCAAGAAGATCAAACCAGTCCATACTCCAGGAAATAAAGCCAGACTGCTCACTTGAGGGAATGGTATTAAAGGCAAAACTGAAGTATTTTGGCCACATAATGAGAAGACAGGATACCCTGGAGAAGAGGCTGATGCTAGGGAAAGTGGAAGGCAAAAGGAAGAGGGGCCGACCAAGGGCAAGATGGATGGATGATATTCTGGAGGTGACAGACTTGACCTTGGGGGAGCGACAGACAACAGAAAGCTCTGGCGTGGGCTGGTCCATGAAGTCACGAAGAGTCAGAAACAACTGAACGAATAAACAACAACAAACGTACATAGATACCACTATTTCAATAAATTCGCATATTGTATTGATGTGAAGAAGTACTCTGAACTTGCAAAAGTGCTAATACTGTTTTCTCACTCCCAGTTACTAATTGAGAGTTTTGTCAATATGATTTCCATAAATTTCTGAGGTATTCTTTGATGTGTTGGCTTCTTTGATGTGTTACAAATTCAGCAAACATTTTGAGCAGATATGAATTTAACTGCCCAGCTGAACAATTGTGGACCAGCCCTGGATCAGTCTCATGACCGCCACTCACATGAACTCACTGTATTCTAGACTGATTTGTTTTCATATCCACAGATGGAGTCCAGCAAAGAACCCCAGCAGTGTCAAGGCACTTTTGAGTGTCATCTGTGTGGATTAACTGCCCCCTACAGCTACTATGGGCAGAAACCTCCAAACGCCTACTCCGTTACGTAAGTATATTCTTCTATCTCATGGGCCACTTACCACCTACTACCTGGCCTATGTTGGGCAGCAATAATTTTATCTCTGCCCTGGCAAGCAAAAGCTTTAAATGATACCTGCGAAGTGGCTAAGGGACCCCCATCCACAGCAGCTCTCCAGCAAAGGGGCATGATTTCCAGGGTAGCAGACTACAGTCTGTGTAGGTGTGGTGGTTCAGAATGGGTATTATTCACGGAATTCCCACCCTTGTCTGCTTCTTTTCTTTTGCAACATCCCTGGATGGTTTTCACCCTGCTAGGTTAGATAGGGAACAGCAGCTGGTAGGTTACCCACTACCCACCACTTATGAATTTTTTTGGGGGGGGGGCTTTTGCTGCAGAGAAGGGAGGGAACTGGGCCCCACATACTTGTAGGGTCTTAATTTCTAAATTATTATTATTATTAATAATAATAAATTTATTTGTTACCCACCTCTCCCTCTGGAACAAGGCGGGGTACAACACAAAAACACCATAAAATACATACAACTAATTCAAACGTTTAAAACCAGTGCATCATTAAAAGCAGCACACCATTAAAAAAGGCATCTTAAAATTCAACTGGGTAGGCCTGCTGGAAGAGATCAGTCTTTATGGCTTCCTTATTATTATTATTTATTTATATAGCACCATCAATGTACATGGTGCTGTACAGAGTAAAACAGTAAATAGCAAGACCCTGCCGCATAGGCTTACATTCTAATAAAATCATAATAAAACAATAAGGAGGGGAAGAGAATGCAAACAGGCACAGGGTAGGGTAAACAGGCACAGGGTAGGGTAAAACTAACAGTATAAAGTCAGAACAAAATCAAGTTTTAAAAGCTTTAGGAAAAAGAAAAGTTTTTAGCTGAGCTTTAAAAGCTGCGGTTGAACTTGTAGTTCTCAAATGTTCTGGAAGAGCGTTCCAGGCATAAGGGGCAGCAGAAGAAAATGGACGAAGCTGAGCAAGGGAAGTAGAGACCCTTGGGCAGGCGAGAAACATGGCATCAGAGGAGCGAAGAGCACGAGCGGGGCAATAGTGTGAGATGAGAGAGGAGAGATAGGAAGGAGCTAGACAGTGAAAAGCTTTGTAGGTCAACAGGAGAAGTTTATATTGGATTCTGAAGTGAATTGGAAGCCAATGAAGAGATTTCAGCAGTGGAGTAACATGGTCAGAGCGGCGAGCCAAGAAGATGATCTTAGCAGCAGAGTGGTGAACAGAAACCAACGGACTGATGTGAGAAGAAGGAAGGCCAGTGAGAAGAAGGTTGCAGTAGTCCAACCGAGAAATAACCAATGCATGAACAAGAGTCTTGGCAGAAGAGACAGACAAAAATGATCGAATCCTGGCAATATTATACAGGAAAAAACGACAGGATTTAGCTACTGCCTCAATATGAGGAATAAAGGAGAGCGAGGAATCAAATATAAAGCCAAGACTACGAGCTTCCTTGACTGGAGTAAGTGTAACATCACTGACAGTAAGAGAGAATGAGAGATGAGGAGAAGGTTTAGGAGGAAAAACAAGCAATTCAGTCTTTGCCATATTAAGTTTCAAACGACGATGAAGCAACCAAGCTGAGATATCTGAAAGACATGCCGAGATACGATCGTGAACATCAGGAGAAAGATCCGGAGAAGAAAGATATAATTGTATATCATCGGCATACAGATAATATTGGAAGCCATGAGATTGAATAAGATTACCCAAGGGCAACATGTATAAAGAAAACAACAGCGGACCAAGCACCGAGCCTTGCAGAACCCCTACAGAAAGGGGAAAAGAAGAAGACGAGCTGCCATTAGCCAACACGCTGAAAGAGCAACCCGCTAGATAGGAGGCAAACCAGTTATAGACAGAGCCACAAAATCCAAGGTCATGAAGGGAATCTAAAAGAAGATCATGATCAACCGTGTCAAAGGCTGCAGTTAGATCAAGGAGAATAAGAACGGAATAATGGCCTTTAGACTTGGCAGTAAGAAGATCATTGGTGATCTTAGTAAGGGCTGTTTCAGTGGAATGCAAAGGACGGAATCCAGATTGAAAAGGATCCAGAGCAGAGTTACTAGAAAGAAAATCAAGACAACGAGAGTAGACCACACGCTCCAGGATCTTTGAAACAAACGGCAACAAAGAGACAGGTCGGTAGTTAGACAGAGATAGCCTATCAAGAGTAGGTTTCTTGAGAATAGGAGAGACTGTAGCATGTTTAAAAGCAGAAGGAAATGAACCACAGGACAGAGAAAAAATTAAATTCCTTAAATTCTGGAAGACTGTTACGTTGACGAATCTCTCCCAGCAAGCCATTCCACAAACTGGGAGCGGCAGAAGAAAAGGTCCTCTGGGTAATAGTTGTCAGCCTTATTTTTGTTGGCTGGAGTAAATTCTTCTCAGAGGACCTGAGTGTGTGGGGTGGATTGTACGGGAGAAGGCGATCCCGCAGGTAGCCTGGACCCAAACCATGTAGGGCTTTAAAGGTTATAACCAACACTTTATACTTTGCCCAGAAACTAATTGGCAGCCAGTGAAGAGATTTTAAGGCCGGTGACCAACCTGGCTGCCATATTTTGAACTAGTTGAAGTTTCCAGATTAGGCACAAAGGTAGCCCTATGTAGCGCACATTGCAGAAGTCGAGCCTTGAAGTCACCAGCACGTGCACTACCGTCTTTAGGTCTTCTAACTCTAGGAAGGGGCGCAGCTGGCGTATCAGCCGAAGCTGATAGTAGGCACTCGTAGCCGTTGCATCTATCTGGGCTGTCATTTGGAGCGACCGATCCGGGAGCACCCCCAACCTGCGAACACAGTCTTTCAGGGGGAGTGTAGCCCCATCCAGAACTGGTTGACACACATTAAGGGTATTGAGCCTCTGTCACTTCAAAGGCCGAATTCAGATTTGGAGGAGCTCTCAGGGCAGCTTTCCAGGGGTGGGCAGAGCTGAAGAAAAAGGGGTTAAGTCCCAGATACGAGCACATTGTAGCCTAAAGCTCTTACTGCCAGTAACATTCAACATTTTAGAGGGGGAGGGGGAGAATTGCATCAAAGATGGGGAAACATCAAGTGATTGGTGGGGGAGGGAAGTGGGTGGGGCCATCTGGGGACCCCAGGCAGGCCAGAAGGATTGGGACCCCAGGCAGGCCAGAGTTGACCAGTGGGCCTGAGATTCAGCACCTAAATGGTACTAAGATTCTTACTGCGTCGGATTAAAGATGAACAGACCTAGGGCCTCTTCACACACTATATTTGCAGGGGTACATTCAAAAATGTAATGTATGAATGTGACCAACACACGTTTGAGAAGACATGCATCATGTTTTCAAGAGAGCTCAGATTGGCTGTGACTTCCCGTTGAGTGAAAACATGATGGCAAGTTTGTGCTGTGTTGCATATTAAACAGTTTAGCTATCATGGCTTCCCCAAAGGATGCTGGGAATTGTATTTGATGAGGGGTTCCAAAAAATCCCTGCTAGAAATACATAGTACTACAGTACCCAGAGTTCCTAGGGAGAGGAAATGAGAGTTGTTGATTCTGAAGTTTGTAGTATAGGTATAACCTTACAGATGTAGGAACAACTTGCAAATGAGACACAGTTTGCTGCTAGCATGACTTGGATGAATTTTTTTGAGAGCCTGATATTTAATGGGATCCATCTTATTACCCCTAAAGGGAGGAAAATCATTTTCATTTTATCTGTCAGCAGCCAAACAAAATTTTCCCTTTACCGTACAATGACCCTTAACTGTTTCTCAGCTACATCTGAGAGTCACTGGTATCAGGCTGAGAATCTATTTTGGTCACTGGGATCATTGAGCACCTATTGCCTGCCAAAGGGAAGCAAGTTATGCTGGGCTGTTTTGGAAATGCAAGAATTGTCCTTTGCAAACATCAGGTTCGTCCTGCAGAGGTCACAAAACAGCTGTGAGCTGAAAGAAGGAGGAGAGACATGACGCCTTCCAAGGTGTTGATTCTGTTGAAATAGTAAGTTGGCTTAAGGTGATTTTCCTCCAAACATCTTGTAGCCAGGACATGCTTCTTGAGTGAAATAAAGTTGGAGGCATTCATCACTCGTACATCTGAAAAGATTTCCTTACACAGTTTGAACCTAAGCATGTTTACTTGGAAGGAAGTCCCACAGAGTTCAATGAAGCTTATGCCAAAGTAAATGTGCAGAGGGTTGCAGCCTTAAAGCTCCATCACACTGGGGGTTAACACGCTCCCTATCTTCATTTCTCCGCCCGTGTTTTCATTCCTCAGTTACTTCCTCTTTCAAAAGAGGAAGTACACAATGAGCACCAGGCCCATTGAGTCTGCTCTTTTTTAAAAAATTTTTTATTTTTCTACAATACTTAAACATACACATTTACATTTTCACATAAAACAACAACAACATACTACATAATGTTGAAATGTTGAATACATAATATCTTATCTTAATAACATAATCAAGATTAACATACAAGTGCACCCCCCCACCTCGGGATCTCATTCCTGATTCCAGAATCTCATACTTTCTTCTGCTGGTGGTTTCCCACTTCCTTTAGAAAACACAAATATTAGGAACTGTTTCCAAATTCCTTCAAAATCATTTGATTTAGCTATACCTCTTCTCCATTTAATATTACTTGTCAATTTATCATTAATAGCTATAGAGTCTGCTGTTCTAATGGCGCTGCTTCTCCTGCACACAGCAGGAGAGGAGCAATTCCGACTTTAAAAAAACATTGGACTTAATGAGGGTTTTTTTGGTTGTGCAAGGAAGGCCAGAAGGGGTGGAAGGCAGACGACATCATGGGAGGGACCTGAGCAAACTCCGTGAGTGCCCAGTAACGAGTGTGCAATAAAACGCTCATCGGATGGAGCTTAAAGACAGGGATATAATTTGAGGTAGTGTTTAGATCAGAAATAGGATTGAAAACTGAGAGGGATGGAGGTCTGTGGTGATTTCTGAGAGTGTGATCTAGAGTACTGTGAATGAGAGAACATATGCTGATAGAGCCATTAAGAGTTACTTGTTTATAATTCCACATTACTGTAATTAATAAAGCTTTCTTTGTATATAAAATCCTATGTTTTCTGCTCTTGGCTACGTCAGAGGGAGGTAATCAAGGGAACAGTATGAGGTTATAGGATAAAAAGGTTATAGGATTGGGACTGAGCCTTAAAGGTCCTGGTGGCAGCGAAACCAAAGGTGTGAGAGAGAATGTGGTTCCTGCTGGGGTGAGAAAGGCCTTCGAGAAAGGGAATTCTCACCAGGAATAGGTGGGAATGCCACAAGAGTCATTTTTACCCCTATGTTTTTTAATATCTACGTGAAACCATTGAGTGTGGACATCCAGAGATTTGATTTGACAATGCTGGCTCTATTCTCTTTTTCATCTCATTCTGGTGAGGCAACTGGTGCTTGAGTATTGTATGGACTGAGTGAGGGTAAAAAAAAAAAAAATGAGGCTCAGTCCAGAGAAGATGTATATGCTTCCAATAGGTCATTTGCCTGCCTGGATGAGTGATAGTTACCCAGTTTTGGATGGGGTTGCACTCTCTCTAGAGGTACAGGTTTGCTGTTTCAGGGTGCTCCTTGAACCATCTTGGTCAATGGAGATGCAGGCTTCCTCTGTTGAATGGAGCAGCTTTTACTAATTTGTCCCCTCCTTGGACAGAAATAGCTTGACATTGGGGGTTGTTCGCATGACACATCAGCCCACAGTGGGTTATATAACCCTTGGCAGGGCTGTGCCACATGCAGCTTCATTTTGAATATGCAAGCACCACTCGGGAGTTGTGTTGTGTGACTCTAGCAAACATGGGCTACATGAGGGGTAAATAACCCTTGCGTAACCCTTGTCTGTTTTACCTGTTTCACCCACATTCGCCAGGTTTACACAAACAACAACCCTCAAGCGGGGGTCGTATATTCAACCTGGTGCCTGCAGGTGCTGCAGCTTGTCTAGGTTAAATGACCTATAACAAGCCGCAGTGTGTTGTCTGAACCCAGTCAATGTCTCTGAAGGGGCAGCCTTTGAAGATGGTTTGGAAACTGCACTTAGTTCAGAATATGGCTGCTCAACTACTAACTAAGAGCGAGCTTATTATGCCAGTGCTTTGCCAACTGCACTGGCACCAGGTATATTTCAGAGCCCAATTCAAAGTGCTGGGCTTGACCTTTAAAGCCCTTCATGGCATCGATCCAAGGTACACATGTTCTTGCCTGTACTTTGAGATCCTCAACAGAGATTCTTCTCTGCTGTCTGAAGTGTTGTAGATAGCCAGGAGGAGGGCCTTTTAAGTAGTGGTGCCTCTTCAGAGGTAGTGTCCTGCCTTTGAAATGTTCTCTCCAAAAAGGCTTGCCTGTGCCCAATCTGATGTCTTCCCAGCACCAGGAAGAGATCTTTTTATTTTCCTCAGCTTTTAAAACGTTATCGAACCTGTTTTATTTGGATCTTGTTTGATAGAGCTGCTGTTTTTAGCTTATTTTAATGATGCATTTGTTTTATGGTGTTCTTAATAAGTTGCCCTGATGATGTTGTTAGAGGGCAGGGGAAAACTCTAAATCAGTCACTCAGTGTGGCCTCCAAAGGCGTCCCAGTCTCACCCTCTATCCCAAGGAGCCCTACGTCCATGCCCGGCCCCGTCACGCATATCAGCCACTTTCTCCTGTGCCAGCGGAAGCCCAAATGAAAGCCATGTAAACAGCCAAAAGGACTTGGCAGGTTGCTTTTTGGATTCTGCACCTCAGCTGCTCACTTCCCTTTTTCCCAGGCCATGGATCAGGCATTGGAGTCGGTAGTTTGACGGGCATAACAGCCGACTCTGCCAAAGCCTCTGTCGTCATTTTCCCTGGGGGGCTGGGGGTGTGGACTGGGGTGTGTGGAGGCACAAAGCTCTTTGCCTTTGTCCTGGTGAGAGCAGCTGAGTGAATAAATCAAGGGAAGTTTCTACCCAAGCCCCTCTCCAGTGGCAGGGGAGAGTTCGGTCACGTCTTCCACCTCAGAAAGCTCTGTACACAGACTCAATTCCTTCAGCCATTTGCTCAGTATAAGTCCCTGTTCAGTATTAATTGCCGCCTTCGGCTTTAGGGTTAGTTGTGGGAATTAATTACTTATAGATGTGAACTGTCGGTGCTGTATCTTTAAAGTATGGAATTCTTCTTTCCTAGCCTCCTGGAAGAAAGCTACGTCATGAAGGATCCATTCACCTCTGACAAGGGCAAATTCCTTATTCTTGGATCTCAATGCAGTTTGTGTTGCAAGCGTGTGTGTGTTGGCACAGTAAGTAGCATGTGACGCTTGCTGCATTTATATCTCTGCGGTTAGTTTTGTAGGCAGTGGCCTAGTGACAGAAAATCAAGCGGGGTGAGAGAATAACCTTTTTGCCACCGTTCCCTTACTACTACCTCTTATGCCCTTTCACAAAATATAATTCCATAGTATGTCTCTAAGATAGATAGATAGATAGATATATATGAGACAAACGCTTTGTAATCTGTGTAAGCTGAAACCTGGAGCTACTCTGGCTGTTCTTCTGACAACAACTCGGGCCTTTCAGGCCCTAGATCAGAGCTTTCCAAACTGTGTGTCACGACACGTTAGTGTGTCGGCTGCAGTGTGTAGGTGTGTCATGTGAAAGTAACGAGAAACCTCTGTCTGTGAAATAAGCAATACCAACTTGCATGCATTTTTACGCAGCAAAGGTGCCGATTAGTATGGTGCACTAGTATATTCCCCTTCCGTCGTATCCGTGTATGCACACCACGGTCGAGGGATCATACAGGTACTGCGCATGTGGAGTATGCATAATCAGGTCGAAACAGCTGATTCTGTGTCACTTCCGGTGACACAGCTGCACCTGAAGTGACGCATTTGAGAAATTCCATGGGTCCAGTTTTTTGATAGAACACCGTCTCAACCACCGCTCGATCGCAGCTCGACAAAATTGGTTTAATGTGAAAAGTCTTGGAAATGTATGTTCTTATCTTGCAATTCGTATATTTTTAAAAATATAAATGAAAGGTTTTCATGAGATATGTTGTGTCCCCATACATTTCGTTATTGCAATTTATGTATGTGTCCGTATCTCTTATAAGGGGTTAGCTTAACCTCCGGTTTGCTAGTAAAACTGAATTACTGTGTCATGAAATGATGCACGTCTAAAAAGTGTCACCAACACGAAAAGTTTGAAAAGCTCTGCCCTAGACTCTAGCTGCGTTCTCATGTCATGGGAAGTCAAAAATCCTGGCTCAATAATCCTGAGTCATTCAGAAGTCTGCCACACAATCAAATGATTACACACCCCTCAGTTCCAGCCAATCTCTGACAAAGGAATTCATGTATCTGACTCAGGGGACACTTCCAATCAGCTGGATGTATGAAGTGTATCAGCTCTGTTGGGACGGAGTGTACACTTCTTGAGAGCTCAGCTATTGCGACTTTAGTGTTCTAGATAAATCTAAGAGATGCTAACAGTCTATAAACTAATTTTAACCTTGCTGTTTTAAATTTGTGTTTTAAATTTGTATGTTTGCATTGCTGTTTTTACCTTGGTTGTGCTTTTATATTGTATTTTATATTATGGTTTTATACTGTTGTTTTGTTTTGAATCGTCTTAATTTTGTAAACTGCCCAGAGAGCTTCGGCTGTTGGGCGGTATAGAAATACAGTCAATCAATAAAATAAACCATGGAGATGGTTTTTCTGGATTATCCTGACCCCAGATCAGGAGAACTGGCAATTCTAGAGGTTTTGACAGAAAACAGAAGTGGATCCCTGCATTCCAACCCACATATCATATAACTTGTGTAGTAAGCCCATATCTGCACTACAAATGTATATTGGTTTTGTAGCACTTTTAATTAGCATGCCTTCTGCAAAGAAGCCTGAAAACTGCAGTTTGTTGAAACACCGAGAATTCCCTGTTAGTAATCCCAGGCCCCCTTCCCTTGTGGTACTGTTCCTAAAATTCTCCGGGGGAATAGGAATAACTTTTAAAGCAATGTATGTCTGTAGTACAGATATGTTTTAGGATTGGAGCTGGTTTAATTCTCATGACTGGCCTAGAGTAGCAGCGGTAGTTGCTGTTTACAACTTCTAGCTGCTTTTGCCATGCCTGGAGGTGTATGTTTGCAGGCCCGGTGCAAAGTCCTGGGCCACTGTTTCCATGGATACTGGACATTGCAAACCATATCAGTAAACCCAACTGTGTTTCTTCACTTTGGAGTCCTCCTCTTTCGCTTCTCCCATGATAACAATCTGTGGGTTGCTTTGGGGTGGCAAAGTTTGGTAGCTGTTGTTTCAAGTGGCCGCAGGCTCTGCTTCTTGGGTCATGACGAATACCCTCCCCCCCACCTACCCCTTGAAGGGCTGTGGAAGCTGACTGATTTCCCCATGTTGTGCAATTGAGAGGCCCTTTCATCCTTTCTCCCACATGCTGAATATTTCAAGTAAGGGTGTGGTCAAGAAACAGGATTCCTCACTAATCCACTTCTTTCCCCACCCCAAAACTTCTGATGTAATGATACGTGTGTTAAAGGTACCATGGACATGTTCTATGGACATGTCATGACAACTGGTTTTGGCTTGCACCTGAAACAAATCATATTCTCTTCACTGGCCTGTGGCAAGCGCTTCTGGTGCTTTCTTTGCCATTGGGGAAGGAAAACCGAAGTCCCAATAATCTGTAATAAATCCCCAATAATCTCTTGCAAGAGAGGGGGAGGGTAGAAGATGCAAGACTGTTTTGAGTGGTTACGCGATGTGTGCTTCCATGGCTAATTATATATCTTAACTAAAATCCAGCGTTAAGTTAGTTATGACATGTTCCATTGCTTTCAGCTATATGTAAGGGGTCACCAAAGGAATTTAAGCCCCATTGAAAGTGTACAGATTTGATTCTTTGGGTGGATTGAGGCCATAAATGTAAAAAACTACACTGAAGAATACGTTTTCAAGTTCATTTTATTAATTTCTTTCCTTCTTTTCCCCCAGGACTGTAGCCTTTTCTACTCAAAAAGATTCTGCCTCCCCTGTGTTAACTTACATTTAAAGGACTTTCCTTTGGAAATAAAGCAAGATTTAGAAAAGAAAACACATTCCAAATCCCAAATTTTGAAAAAAGGAGATTTCAAGGACTCAAAGAAAAAGTAGGTTGTTTTGACTCAAGTTTCAGGAATGTACTTTTGTAATAAAATGTACTTTTGTAATAAAAAGCTCTTTTAGAACCATTTTTGTAAGATATTTCAATTAAGGGATTTAATTGCAACATTAAGGCTGCAATTCTATACATATTTATCTAGCAGAAAGCCCCATTGAACTCCGTAGGGCTTGCTTCAGAACAGACATGCACAGAATTGCACGGTAAACAAGGAAAGCCTGGAAGCAAATCAGACAGACCTGTTTTCCCTGTTTAGACTGACTGATATGTAAAACAGAATAGGATAGAATAAAAACTCCCACAGAACTAGAGTTAACCCAAGTTAGTAATCTTTTTACAAAATAATATTTAGAGTGGTTCCACTGTGTTTGGCTAAGGATCCATTCTCCCTCCACCATGCCGAGTTCTGTGCATATACATCAGTGCTCATGTTGCACCACTTTTCATGCTTGCTGTGTGCGCCACTATTCTTCGACCATATGAGGGGATTCACCTGACTCCTCCTCCCACCATATTAATCAACGATTCTTACAGAGGGCTAGCCATGTATGCCCCCACCCCCAGCAGCTCCTTTGAGGAATGCAATTTATTATTGCATTTATATCCCGCCTTTTTTCTTGCAAGGAACCCAAGGCGGCATACATAATCCTCCTCTTCTTCTCCACTTTATCCTCACAACAACCCTGTGAGGTGGGTTGGGCTGAGAGTCTGTGACTGGCCCAAAGTCACCCAGTGAGTTTCCATGGCCGAGTGGGGACTAGAACCTGGATCTCCCGACTCCCAGTCTGACACTCTAGCCACTACGCCACACTGGCTCTCCACAATGTGCATGAATGTTAGGGATGTGCTCGGGGAGGTCTCCTCGGAGGAGGAGGAGAGCACTTCTGCAGAAGAAGGAATGTCGGTTCCCACAGTCGAGCCAGAAAGGGGCTCACAGAGGGAGGGAGGTTCTGGAACAGAAGAAGTGCCAGAGGCACAGGGTGACCAGGACTTAGCCGTACCTGAGGTTTCTGGGGAGGTGGATGTGGAGCCGCCCAGCCCTCAGGAACGCCGACGGCACAAGTGAGCAGTAGAGAGGCAGGCGGTCAGAAGGAGTGCACGCGTGCACAGTCGGGGAGAGAGGAATGCATTGTGTAAATAACAACCTAGGGTGATAAGGCACAGCTGGGGAACAGGGCGTAGGTTGGATGCCAAAAGTAGAAAAGAGGAGGCAGGACACCTTGCACGTCCTGGCAGACACCTGGAATAATTCCTAGCAGCCAGCCTGTTCCCTGCTCGGAACCCTGCTTCATCGGACCCTGCTCCCATCGTGTGGATTCAGCTCTCAACCTTGGACTGCCCTGACAATTTGAGGATGTTACCGGGTTAAGAATAAATTGGTCCAAATCAGAAATGATGTTGTTTAACTATACTAAAAAGGAAGAGAAGGACTGGGAAGGAAAGGGAAGATAAATGAGAGTTAGGAATCAGATTAGATATTTGGGAATAAAAATTACGCAGAAGTTAGAGAGTTTAGAGAAAGAGAATTTAAATGTGTTAAAAAAAGAGATTTTAGCAAAATTGGAAAAATATAAAAGATTAAACTTATCCTGGTTTGGAAGAATAGCATTAATAAAAATGAAGATTTTAGCAAAGATTAATTTTGTGTTTAAGATGCTACCAATAAAAATTTCAGAATTAGAGATAAAAAGTTGGCAAAGTATTATAAATAATTTTTGTAATGGTGATAAGAAAGCGAGGGTAAATAAAAGTAAATGGTATTTAAGTAAAAAAAGGGGAGGATTGGGTCTCCCAAATATTAAACTATATTATGTAGCTAACAGATTAAGACATATTGTGGAGGCAATTACAGGAATAGGAGAATTAGATTGGATGGAGGATAAAACCACAAGTAATATAGAGATTAATTTGGAGAATGTATTTTTTAGGGAAGGGAAAAAAAATGGGTAGAAAGTATAGATAACCCGCTTTTGAGGTCTCACTGGGAAATTTTGAGTAAATATAAAGGGGAGTTGCTTCCGAGCAGCTCCCCTTTGTCACCGGTAATAATGTTAAAGAATTTCCCGGAGGAATTAAAGAGTAGATTAAGTAAAGTTTTAATAGAAAAAAATAAAATGAAATTAAGGGAATGGTTAAGAGGAATGAATACAAGAGAGGATATGGAAGAGGTCTTTAAAGATAAAAAATTAACTTGGTTAAATTATTGGCAATTAGAACAGTGGACTAAAAAGTGGGTAAGAGATAACGGAGATTGTAGAGAATTGACGAAGTTTGAGGAATTGATAGTTAAGAAAGAAAATGATAGGGAGAAAATAACAGTGTTAAAAGGGTTGATGAGTGAAATATATAGAATATTGGTGGAGAAAGGGTTGATGGATAATTCAGACAAAATGGTTTGGGAGACAGATTTGAATGTACAAATAGGACAACAGGGCTGGGAGGGACTATGGAAACAAAGAGCATTGAGAAATATGTCAGTAAGAATAAAAGAGAATTATTTTAAAATTATATGGAGGTGGTACCTAACTCCGGTTAGATTGAATAAGATAAATAATCAGCAGTCAGCAAACTGTTGGAGAGGATGTGGGGGTAAAGGAACGTATTTACATATGTGGTGGGAATGTAACTATGTTCAAAAATTTTGGAAGATGGTGTTTTTGGAGACTGAAGAAATTGTGGAAATGAAGATAGAACGAACACCAAAAGTTGCTACTTGAAGTCACTATTTGAAGATTTTAAATGTAAAAAGGAAATCAAGGAATTGATAACGAATTTGCTGACTGCAGCAAGATTGATTGTAGCTAGGAACTGGAAGATTCAAGGGGAATATTCTATTGAAGAATGGTATAAAGAAGTATGGGATATAGCTATTAATGATAAATTGACAAGTAATATTAAATGGAGAAGAGGTATAGCTAAATCAAATGATTTTGAAGGAATTTGGAAACAGTTCCTAATATTTGTGTTTTCTAAATGAAGTGGGAAACCACCAGCAGAAGAAAATATGAGATTCTGGAATCAGGAATGAGATCCCGAGGTGGGGGGTGCACTTCTATGTTAATTTTGATTATGTATTCAACGTATTAAAAATTATATTAATAAAGAACCAAAACTCATTTTTCTTAAGGGAAAATCTTGCTTTTTTTGAGGAATACACACGAATAGTGCAATCTTCATAAATTTAGATGCTCTTAGCTGGCAGGTGAATCTAACTACATTTATGGTATTTGCATTTGTGTTGTACCCAGTCTCGATCCACAGGGAGAGGTGGGTAACAAATAAATACATTATATTATTATTCAGCACATATTCACCATAATCTTTGCGATGTGTGGCATTTTGTGACTCTGTTCAGTTTTAAGATGAGTCTTTTAAGTAGCACAGCAATGCTTTTTCAACTATACCATATTTCTTCGATTGTAAGACGCACACTAATTTCAGTACCACCAACAGGGAAAAAAAAACTAAGACACACCCGTGATTCTAAAACGCACCCCATTTTTAGAGATGTTTATATGGGGAAAAAAGTGTGTCTTAGAATCGAAGAAATAGGGTATATATTTTTTAAAAATACCACATTGATGAAAGTGTCACAGCTTTTTTAGCAACCTTTTCTCTAAATTAAACACTTCTAATCCACACTCCTAAAAACATGTTTAAATCCTTTAAAAAAAAAATCATGGATAGTAATAGGCAATTATACTTAAATTAGCAGTGCTACTTAAAGAATAGTTTTTTGTTTTATTTTTTTCAAGTGGACATTTAGATTAATTGGATATTTCCCTTCTTCAACAGTATGGTCAGAACACAGTGGTATGAATGTTCAGAAAAACCACAATATCCCTATTAGTGTGGAAAGCCAACAGCAGTTCTGCTTGTACCTTATTGCAGAAGAGCAATGATTTTTAGTGCTAGGTGTCTGTATGGGCCTCAAATCATTACATTGTAGTGATAAAATGTTGCTATTACAAGAGAGCAAGAGGCATTTGGTGTCTCTTGTGTTGAGAGACAAAAACTTGTTAAATTGTTCATTAAAATTCAGTATCAGATTTTTAGAAATACTTTATTTTACATGAATAAGGCAAAAATCACACTGTGAAATTACCCTTTTTACATACATTCATCAGTCTTACAAAAGAGTTTAAAGCATACATAGATTCTGATAAAATTACAGCAGACTTATTAAGTACATTTTTTATTATTTACTCCTTTATTTTCTGAACAGGAAATCAGAATGTCAAATTAAAAATGTCAATTAATGGGCATTTTAATTTAAAAAAAAGGTAGACCAGGTCACTTTGTCAATATTCTTACTTTTTCAATTTTTCAAGCAAAACAGAAGAGTTCAGCTTTGCATTTCTGTAAACTCCATGTTTTACTAGAGAAATTTCATTCCCACATCTGAATACTACTGCATGCAGCTGCTGTATTAGTGAATCTAACCTGAGTTAGTGTTTCTATACAGAAGAGGAAAAATCCTTCCTCTGTGAATAGAATATTAATAGAATAGAATATTAGAATAGAATAGAATATTCTGAATAGAATATTAATGCTTTCTCCCTCAACCACCATCTCCATCCAGGCAGACCTATCCATTGCCACATGCAAGGAATGTGCAAGTTCTCCAAATTTTACAAACACAGCAGGGTTTTATTTTAAATTCCCATAGGTGTGAATGCACTAAAATGTATTTCATAAACTTGTCCAACACCTTTTGCTAACAACCTCATTTATTTTACATAAGCTATCATGAACATATAACACTAAAATGTATTCCAAAATTAAATCTGAGACATCTAAAACTGTATCCAAAACTGAACTGTATTTCAGATTTATACATTTGTATAAAAGAACTATGTCTCATTGCTAATATTAACTCAATGACAGTATTTATTAATATGTGCTTACTTTTTGTAAAATCTCTGAACCTGCAGATCACTCCAAAAAGCACAAGGCAAGATTGTAGAATTAAGGAAAACTTTTAAAAATTATTCTCTTATTGCTTTGTTTCATACCTTTAACTCAGTAATTGAGAATTTCAAGTCATCAATAAAAAATAGCTACTTTTATAATTCTTTAAGCAAGAGTCCACCTGCATGTCTTGTGTTTCCTATTTCTTAATTCTGGTAGCTTCTCTTTGAAGTTTGATGTATTTAGCTGAACCAGCTTTCCATAGGATTAAAATTAATCTGCCCTTTCATCTTCCAGGAAATTAAAAGCATTTAGGGTGCTTCCAGACAAGGTTTTCATGGCACCTTGCTTCATTCATGCAATGTTACGGGTTCAGATATTATCAGCCTGAACTTGTACCTCTCCTGTATTTACCTACTGCTTCTGCCATCTTGTGGAGCCTCGTGTGGCACAGAGTTACTGCAGCCGAAACTCTCCCTACGGCCTGAGTTCGATCCCAGCGGAAGCTGGTTCTCAGGCAGCCGGCTCAGGTCGACTCAGCCTTCCATCCTTCCGAGGTCGGTAAAATGAGTACCCAGCTAGCCGGGGCAAAGGTAACTGCGACTGGGGAAGGCAGTGGCAAACCACCCCGCTACAAAGTCTGCCAAGAAAACGTCAGTGAAAGCAGGCATCCCTCTAGGAGTCAGCAATGACTCAAGTGCTTGCACGAGAGCTTCCTTTCCTTTTTCCTTCTGCCATCTTTACTCTTGCTGTATCAAAGCTAAAAGATGGAATAGCTGCACAATGCCTTCTAAAGATTAGCACTAGGACCCACTCCATCTGGAAGCAACCTAAATTACAATTTGAGTTCAGACTCTGCACTAAACATTCCAGCATATTATGTGCTAGACAAAAGAATTATATTATGAAAAAGGTAACTATTCTTGCTTTGTTGCCTGGCTTTTATTGACCGTAAAAGCAACTAGTTTCCCCCATTACTATAAACTGGCTGGGGAATGCTGGGAGTTTTAGAACTTTTTTCAGTCTAAACATGCATAGTGTTTTTCCTTGTAAAGGCAAACAAAACTTGTACATCTTTTCTTAAATGCTGATTTGCCTCATTAACTTAATTGTGGAAGTTCCACACATTTCTTAGATCCCTCAGTTTCTCTGTACTTAGAAAGCTGATGAAACACTGGGAAATGGAAGATGTTCTTTGCAATAAGTAACACTTCAGGAGGTTTGATGAATACGTTGAAGACAAATAGCCACCTCAGAAGCATGAAAATCACACCAGATATGCTACCTACATGAAGAAATGCCAGTTTATAGAAGCCTCCGGGTGAACTCAGCCAGGTCATGCACTCAACAACACCCCACCACCATTCTCCTAAAGTGGGGGAAGGACTGCATGCATGAAAGTGCTCCATGAATTATGAACTTGAGTTGTTTCTCTCTTCCCCTATTATTGAGCAACACTAAGGCAACAAGTAAGAGTAAAGTTCTTCCAAATGCGTCTCGACACAAAGCTTACTGAAGGACAAGGGAGTTGGTAAGTCTCAAGGGGTGCCGTCCCTCTATAAATGGTGGGGAGAAAGAGACATAATAACTTTGCAAGAGGTACCAACAAAGACAACCCTTCTAGTAGTTGATCAAGCAACCCACCATATGTATTGTGCAATATGTGTAACTAATGATCTTTTGGATACTGTTCAATAAACTGATGCATGCTACAAATATGTTAATATTTCTGTCTCTTGAGAATTACCTTGTTCATAGCATTCAGATTAATTGTGCAGTATTTTGCAATCATTAGCCAGCAAGAGAGGCTTTAAAATATTAAGTCACTGAACTGCAAAGGTCTGTTGTGGATACTAAGTTCACCATGACTGTACTACCATGGCATTTTAACAATAAAAAGTGTACATGGACTAAGAATGGCCATTAAATCCTTGGGCTATTTCCTACATTTCTTTCACAACAAGCAGTTTCTATATAAAACAGTCTCCACTGGTGAAAAGTATTCTACATGCGTACATGAGATTCCTTGGTTCTTCTTTTTCAGAGTAACTCTTGCTTGCTCCATCCTCTCTCCAATTATCATTCAATAAACATCTTAAGAAATGTAAAATGACCAAAGAGCAGAACAAATTCAGTAGCAAGCATCAGAAAGCCAACAGAAATATAATTACAGTACAATACATTTGACAGAGTTCTCCACAAGTTCAGTTTTATTGCTGTCTCAGACCAGAAGGGGGGAAACACAGTGCAAAAAAATAAAGGTAGACTAAGCAGTCAGTTAGATACTCTGGCTCAAGTCTGCTGTTTTAAAATCGTAATGATAAACATGAGGTTTAACTATACACTACAAATATCCATCAATAAAGACAGTTGTAGTTAGAACTGTTATTACTTTTGTTGCCCAAGGCATCACATTCAAATACTTCCAAAGAAAACTCATCACAAATAATTAAGCTATCCATTTTTCATAACTCAAAATTCAATAGACTAGATAAAACTCACCAGGCTGCATATATGGCTTTGTCTCTTGTTACATCTGTACTTTGGGGTGAGGGAAGTGTCATTAAAGAGGGCCTGCCTTGGGCAATCAACTGATCATTAAATGCCACAATCCACAAAGGAATGGTGATGCACAGTTCTTCCATCCATTTCAATAGTGCTGGCACAGGAATCCCACAAACCCTGTCTTATAGGGGTTGCATAGTAATAATGCTTATTATTGAATTGCTTACATATACCTTAATTACAAACACAGTGCAAATTCAGTGCATAACACACCTAAATTTAACGTTTATAGCAATGAAAGTTATCTGGTAGGTCAAGTCCTCCTTATACTGTAAAAAAAAATCAGGTTTATAACAATTGTAAACAGTTATATTAGCATACGCTTACTCACTGCAGTACCAGCAGTACACATTAATGGCTTTGTGATTATAACGTAACTTTGAACAAGTCCACAATAGATATAATATACAACTCTGATTTCCAACATTTTACATCTGTGAACATGTCCATATTATTGAAAATATTTGAATAGCTAATTTTGCACACTTGTAAACACACCAGCTTTTAACCCAGTGTTTTCTTTTTAAATTGTTACATTAATGTTCTGTATTGCTTGTTTGGCAATATTTCTATGAAACAAATGAAAAACCCTATTATGTTTAAACAAACGATAGCAGCATGCCATGAGATATTTTTTAACCAACTCATAACAGAAAGAGTGTAAATATAAATGTTAAAAACAAACCATTTCCATGTCACAGAGAAATACCCAGAAATGAAACCCAGAGTGCTATGCAGATTGTCCGGCATCTTCAATCAGACTGACACGGGTTTAGTTCTCAATTACTTATTGTCTCATTGAAATCAAAGTTGACAGGCATAATTCTGAGCCTCAATTTGAGGATGACAAAAACAACAACAACCCAACTTGTCCCCTATCCCAGAAAATGTATTTATGTAAGTGCTAAGTGTCAAAAAGAAGAAATTTAACAAATCACCGGCAAGCAACAAGAGTAAATATGACTCTAAAAATCCTAGTTACTAGGTCACAGCTCAGTATACTTCCCACTTGTTGTGATTCTGTAGAAAGCATGGCTGCATGTTACAATCAGGTGTCAACACTGCCCAGGCAGCACTGAGATACTGCTCCACCCTCTTCTTTTGGTGGAAAGTCAACTGTTAAGAAGTGTTTTTGCTATGTGGCACATTTGCATTGGTTCAGTGGGGAGAAGGGAACGAGAAGGGATCTCTGCCACAGACATTGCCTCATTCTCCATGGAATCTCCTATGGCTCAAAACATCTATGGATGCACTGATCAAAATTACTGTATTGCCAGCTGCTGCTATGGGGATTTGAAAGTAGATTAGACAACCTATGGCAGACTTCCCAAACTTCGTGCCCTCCAGATGTGTTGGCCTACAACTCCCAATATCCCTCACCACCATGGCTGTTAGGCACCAGTTTAGGGAAAGCTGACCTATGGCACTGTTCAGGAAAAGGGCATTATCCACTCGTGTGGCAGATCAAATCTTGCTGTGATGTGCAAAATGCTAAGCTTTATACGTAGATTCACATGGGACAGAAGAAAAAAAGGCTTGCAGAGAACAATTAGGGCAATGTTGCACAACACGTTGAGCCACCCTGAGAATTAACCACCATGGGTTCGTTGTTCACTTGCTAACGTGACAGATGATTGGGCACTCTGCGGCTTACCATGGCTGGCTGGCTGGCTTCCTGCCCCCTACCAACTCCTGGCATAGCTCCCAGGTGCCTCTGTGGCAGAACTCCCAAACTTCCTCACTTCCTTTGTTAGCACCCTTTCTGCAATTCATCTGCTGGGGTCTTATGCAATTGCAGAAGACCACCTGTCCTAAGCACACAGCATACAGTTATCTTCCTCTTATCAATGTCCTTGTCAATTACATTTTTCAGCCTCAGGATTTGCCTTGCTAGCAAACCTGATTTTTTTTTTAAGGGCTGCTTCATGTACTGCCAATTGCACCCACCTGAAAAACTCCCTTCTCCTGCAGCTGCCAGCTGCTTTAGCATCCCCCACTCCCTCCATTGCTCACTGTTGTTAGCTGTCAAGATATACATATGGGTTATAGAGCAGTGATGTGTATTGGTAAATACATGCCACTTTAATGACAAAGCAGTAAAGAGGAGGGGGAAAGTATGCAAATTGCATAGCTACAGATATTTGAAAGTGCACACTTGCATAAGATCATTTTTTTAAAAAAAGGTTGAGAATGCCTTTGGGACATTCTCTGGTGAAGGGACTGCAAAGAAATGAAGGAGGAGGAGGACAGCAGTACTAGTGAAAGTGTGAGGACCAACACGGGTTTTTGCTGTTCTTGCCGGGTGACTCTCTAGCTGTTCCCAACAACCCATGGTGAAGTCACCCTGCTGGGTTCAGACATCACGACAACCCACCATGAGTGATTATGGATGTGTGTGCAGACAAAAGAAAAAGTGGTGGTATTTTTAAAGCAACTCATCAAAGAGTATACTTTATCTTTAAACTCTATTTGTATGATGAAAATCAGTATGAGAGCTATTTCTGTTTCACTTGGACTTGCCATCCTGAGCCTTTCAATATAAAAATTATATATTTATTTGCAGCTTTCCTTTTTCACAATTTGTTGAGGTAGGTAATTTCATTTTTGGGAAACAATTAACCACCCCATGTTAAATTATTTAATTGTTGCCCCAATCCTGAGTATTCTTAATAATAGTTCAAGCCATTTTTAGTGAACATTTAGATAATACCACTCGTGAAATCCATTAACATATAATTGTAGTTTCTGCAAGCTGTTCATTTCCCCACATTTGTCATTCGTAGTTGCAACCTCTGAAATACTAGATTGGGTTGATACCAAAATAGAGTAGTTGGGTATCCTACAATTTGTATTCTATAACCTTTAAACTTATTTAAAATTACAAGCAAGGCCACTGCAGGAAAGGGTACACAGAGAAAGCAAAGTGCTTGCTAGAGTGATTGATTGATTAGAAACCATTATCAACATGCTAATGTTTACAAAAAATTGTTTATAAAATGGATGAAATGCACCCTGTCTACTCCTACCTGTAAGTATAAAAATCACTTTCTGCAGGAACATTGCCTTCCAAATATCATGGATCAACAATTCCAGTAGAATCTACATGCAGTTTGTCTGAACCACATACTGTCACTTATAAAGGAGCTTCTGTTCTATCAGACATTGTTTAGGGCACCATTTAAATCGGGTGTATTTATCGTAGGGAGTAATTTTCACTCCATAAACTGATTAAAAACATACATCTAATTATAAAAGGGGGAGCTACTTGGGCCTTGCAATACAAATAATACACTTTTCATTAAAAAAAAAAAAAACCTTGAAAATCCCATACATATATCTTATTGGAAGATATTGCAAGATAAAGCCTGGATGGTGATCATTAACTGAGGCAGCTTTGGAATTTTATCAAAATTAAGGAGATTTGATTTACAATCTGAAAGAGCATGAGCTGTGACCTTACAAAGTATACTATGAAGTACCACAATCCTCTTCGGAACTGGTGTTCAGGTGAGACCCTTGCACAGGATACAGGTGACAAAGAAATTCTCAAGAATACAGAGGATACGTTTTTAGCAGGTATGTTAGTAGTTGAAGTGTACACCTCTGAACTGTAGTATCGGAAGCAAGCAAATGTCTTTAAAAACAACACCACTTGTGTACACCTATAGGGTATATTGGGTTACAAAAAGAGGCACAGTTAGCATGCAGCCACTTCAAATATTAAGAGGTTTCCTGAATACACCCTGAAGGCCTTTCACATATACCCATCAAAAGTGTGATGCGTGAAGTTTAATAATAATAATAATTTGAGAAGTTAAGCGTTGCATGTATTTGATAGGAAATGGCATGGCCATGCTGGCTGGGGGGCATTGGATTTGTAGTCAAACACATCTGGAGGGCATCAGTTTAGGGAAGGCTGCCTTATGTGATAGCATGTATAAGTGCTGAAGATCTGGCTTGGATATATTTGTAACCTGAATAAGTAGCTAATTACAGTACCATGCAGACTTGAGCTGCTATCCCTTTTTCCCCCCAAGAGGGAAACTCTGAGCAATTTAAGTATGATTGCTGCTGCAGCCAAGCAAGGCTTTTGAACTGGAAAAATGTCCATGATATAAATGAAGCACTATTCCAATTCCTGTTTCTCATTTCAGTGCAAATTGTATGGAAGCAATACTGAGGGAGCTACTTCTACACAGCTTTGCCATCATCTTTGATTTGATTTGACACCCAATAGCGGTTGAAATCTAATTTGCCTACAGTCTTTTGTCAGAGCTATTTTAGAAATGCAAAATTTACCCAAGATCAAGGGCCAGGATGCAACAAACCATATGTTCTGCAGGAACATTGCATTTTTAGGTTAATGTTTTCTATCCTGCATGAATCTCCATTTTTTGCATAGAAAATTGATTTTGGAAATAAGCACTTTGGTATATGTCATGGGGAGGAGAAAACTGTTGTTGTTTTTTAAAAGTATATAGTAGTACTGGCATGCTAAAGTCCTTATAATCCTGGACAATATCTTACAGAAATCCCACTCAGTTTTATGGAACTTACTTCCTAGAAAGTGTGCTTAGGATTGCAGCCTTAGACAGGAAAAATACCTCTCTCATGTATGAACACCAGTCTAGTATCAAATGTGCAAGTTTCTGACAAAAGAGGGTCAGGATCTAAGGAACTAATTTAGATGCAGCTAAAGGATTGGGTGTCATCAGTGGTCTATGTCCTTTTTCTTCTTTTAATCTCTCTGGCCCCCTTCATGCAGTATCACAATTTGCTTTTAAAACTCTCAAGTTTGAAATGTAGTTCACCATGCAGTATGCGGAGAAACACATATAAAGCTTTCTTGGATCTTGGCCCAAAGTGCTAGCTTTCTCACAGTAATGGAGATGAGGGGATGAAAGCTTAAAAGTGCAGAAACTTCAGAAATAGTGTGTTAGTAAGTTCAGATGTGACATGACAAAACTTTCACTGTTGCCAAATTTCAAGTCAATCACAGCTTATTATAAAAAATTCTCTTAAGCACATAAAAATAACCCCTGGCATAAAAATGTGATATTCCAGTTACCTATATTTTAGCTTCACTAATGCTTTGAGATTAAAGCAGGGGAGGTTTAATTGTGCAAAATAGTTTGCTCCCATCTATTAATATTGCTGTTGTCATTACATATCTTACAAAACTAAAACAACCTTAATACATATCCTTGTAGATTTCTTGTAGCAAAGGATGTAAGTGTGCGTCAGATTCAGTCTTCTTGATTATCTGAACAAGCTGAGCATGCTCTGTGACAAGCTGCCGGAGGTCTGCCATTTTTTGCAGAAGTTTTGGGAAAAGGAAGATGTCATCAGGATGGTTGTTTTGCAAGTGAAGCTTTAATACATGCACAATGCTCTCTTGCATCTTTTCAATGTGTCCTATGTTCACAAGGCCAGGGCGATCTGTTCTCAAAAAACAAACAAACACTTATGTCACATTACTGTACAGCTCTTGTTATTTGACAAGTTACCTGAAATGATTCTGGGCATGATTTAGCCCAAGTGCGCCTCTTATTTCACAAACCCCTTTAACTACTACATTATTAACCCCTTGGGGATGGAAATGTATTTGTCCAGAAAAAATGCTGTGAGCCCAGGCTGTCTTTCTTCTTTAAAAAAAAAAGTGCATTTAAGAGAGCAATCCTATTGTCCTGGGACAGTGTCTCAGGGAGTCCCCCTCCCTAGGCTGTGAACACTCCTACTATCTCTGGAGGGGGACTCTGAGATCTAGCACACACCCCATGCAGCCACCACGGAAAGAAAAGTAACCTGGTGTAGCTTCAGGGAGGGCAAAAAGGCGGTGGGATGAGGAGAGGCCAGGAACCAAATTATTCTGTGGCCTCTCTATCATGCATCCCTGACCACTACTGGTAACTATTCTGTGGCCTCTGAACCCAATCTGGCTGCATGGGTGGGTGAATTTGGAGAGCGGGAAGGAGGAATGGGAGGCAAAAATGCTTCCATCCTCCTCTTGCCCGCAGCCCAGCAGGGCAATGAGGTTTTGGAAGGATCAGTTTAATGGGGTGCAATCCCATGGGATCGTGTTCTAAGTCTCATTGCGCAGAGCTCTAAGCACTTTTGTAACTCGTCCACTGGAATCAATAGAAATCACTTCTTTTCAGAATGGTCATGATCCGAAAAAAGTTAAGTACTGCTAAAAGGATTTGCTGAGAACTACAAAAGAAATAGAATTATTTTGATATTTTAGCTAAATACCACCTCTCATGTATAACCCTATTGCTCTTGTATTGGGAGTAGGTGAGGCAGGTAATCAGTCAGAAACAGATTCAGACTCAGAAGACGCCGAGCCAGACACCAGGCAGTTACAGCCAGTGGAGGAGGAGGTTCACATGGGAGAGACTCCAGCTGGAAATCTGCCCCCTCCAGAGTCTATCTCTTCAAAGCCAAATTCTATGCTTTCAGGAGACAGGGGGTCAACTTCTGGGGGTGAGCATTCAAAGACCTTACTTGATGTTAGGAATCGCTGGAAACTAAAACGTTCAGTGAGGTTAGCGGCAAAGAGACAGGTGGCCAGATTGCATGAGAAATCGTCCACACATCAACTACCTTGAAGTTATGAACTTTTGAAAAGCCTTTTCTTTGAACAGACAATTGTCTTGCTTAGTTTGCATAGTTTTTGCCTAAGGGGGAGTTTCACAGAAGGCGCCTAGTTTGTGTTACATAAGTGTTTATTGCTTGTATTGCTTTGTAAATTGCCTAGCACTTTGTTTCATTTGTCTCCCAGAGGAAGCTGGAGTAGCTACAGTACAGGACACCACCAAACTCTTCAATTAACTAAAATGAGCATCAAAGCAAGTATAGCACATGGACAGCAGTCAGGACCAATAGTACAAAAAATGATTCAATTGTAAGATACTATTTTAACTAAAATTTGTTTTGTAGAGTTAACCATCTGTTAAATATGCTTTGAACTGCTTAAACCAGGGTGAGGGAACCTGCGGCCCTCCAGATGTTGATGTACTCAAACTCTCATCAGCCACAGCTAGCATGGCCAATGATGGGGGGTTATAAAAGCTATAGTCCAACATCTGGAGGGCCAGGTTCCCCACCCTCTGGATTAAAGAGATGCTTAGAAATGGAATCTATTAAGTGGTGGACACTGCATAACCAAATCACTATACACACATTCTTCGTGCAATACTACCTAAATGGAAATCACTGTACAAAGCACATTTACTCCAGTGGACATTTTAAAAAGTTTATAGTTGTGATGGCCAACGGGAATGATTTTTTGGAACACTGCGCTTTTTATTTTATTTTAATTCTTAGATTTGTTTTTATTTGCTCTTCTTATTTGTTATATTATTATTTGTTTTATTGCTACAGTTAGCTGCCTTGAGTACTACTGTATAAACTTGGATGTAAAGTGGAATAAATAAGTAAATAATCATAATGCTTATCAGAAGATGCATTACCGTTTAGTGAATGGTAGCTTAGGTCTTACCTCCACAACAAATTATAGCAGCCACAAAAAGTGATATGTCACTATCATCCAACTCCAATGCATTGAATTTCATTGCAAAATCAAACTTCGGCTCCATGATATCACAAAATGGCTTCCTTAAACTTTTGAGGAATTCTCGAGTTATAAAACCATTTCCATAGGCTACTAGCATGCCGTCTTTGTTCATCACAGAAGCCAACATGGCAAAAATGGCTTCATAAACCCCGTATTTTAACAGGGTCACCTGGTCATTCAAATCTAGATTAGAGAACCCAGGAATAGATTTGGCAAATTCTGTAAGTTCTGTTACAGCCTCGACCGAGGTACATTGGCAGCAGTGGAAGATTCGAACTTCTGCCTCCTTGTTCTGTATTCCATTGGCTACCAGTTTTGCCACCAGTGTCTTCTCTGCCATACACAACGTATCCATATCATGGATAACAAATGGCTACAAAGAGATAGCAATAGAAAATACCTTTATGTAATGACGAATATATTAAGAATAATAATACAATATATCACACACCTTTTTTTAAAAAAATACATCTCTTCAGAACCTAATTAAAGTTACAACATGGAAGATGGGAATCCACCAATGTGACAATTGTTTCAAGAATATTTAGCATTTTGATAGTAATGACTCTGGGTAACAAAAAACTCCTGTTCCTTGAAGGTTAGCTTACAGTTACTCACATTTAAATCTTATTAATGATGGCAGCTTGGACCATAAGACACCCCTCTATTCATTAAGGGAGGGGCAATTTCTGCCAAACCCCCCTCCATTTGCAACCCCATGTACCATATCCCACAAAATTCCCAAGAGAACCATAACCCCAAGGAGTAGATGTTCAGTGGGCATATGTACTGGGGGCTGCAGATGGAAGTGGGGAGGCAGGAAAGCCCCATTCCATAAGCTTCTATTCATGAAAGGAAAGTTAGAATCCAACCCAATTGACTTACCTGTCCATAAGCGAAGGCTGGACTGTATTCAAGACTTTTTAGTTCAGATAATTCGGCAACCTATTTACTTAGCTTGACATCGCTGGAGGGAATGAGCAAATGCAGGTTGCTTACCTGTAACCGTAGTTCTTCGAGTGGTCATCTGTGCATTCACACACTATGGGCTTCTGCGCCTGCGCGGAATCAGTGTCGGGAACTTCAATAGCTGAGTAAAGACTTTTGGCGGGAGCCCTGCACACGTCCAGGGGTCCCGCCATGCTCCTCAGTTCCTTGAGACCGCAGTCATTGGAACCAAAGATATCGCTATGTGTGTGTGTAGATATACATATACATATATTATACGTATATCTACACACACAACAAGTATTGGAAGCATACACATAAGAGATCCATATATATATAAATAAAATGCAGTATACCTCTGAGCCTCGAGACAAAGAGGGGATGGTGGGTGGGTTGTGTGAATGCACAGATGACCACTCGAAGAACTACAGTTACAGGTAAGCAACCTGCATTTCTTCTTCGTGGTCTCTGTGCATCACACACTATGGGCGAATAGCAAGCTGACTTACCGGAGGAGGGTAGTTTCGTTGGAAGCGTTGGTTCTAGAGGAGTGAAGACAAGACAGCTCTACCGAAACTGGAATCAGCTCTGGCTCTGACATCTAGTCGGTAGTGCTTGATGTAGAGGGCCTGGACCAGATGGCTGCTCTACAAAGTTCTTGGATAGGGATTCCTCTGGAAAAAGCCATGGAAGTAGCCATTCCACGTTTGGAGTGTGCTGTCACTGGAGTAGGCATAGGTAAATTTTGTAGCTGATAAGCAAGATGGATCGTTTGGGTGACCCATACTGCTAATCTTTGTGAAGATATTGGCATGCCCTGTTTGGGCTTGCCGTAGGACACGAATAGGCGTGGGGTAGCTCTGAAGGGTTCTGTTCTGGCTTTGTAGAAGGCTAGAGCTCGCCTGACGTCAAGGGAGTGTAGCGTTGTCTCCAGAGGGGAAGAAGGTTGTTTGAAAAAAGTGGGAAGGATAATGTCCTGGTTGAGGTGAAAAGGTGTAACGACCTTCGGGAGAAATTGTAGATCTGGTCGAAGTGTGACCTTATCAGGGTGAAAGGAGAGATATGGTGGGTCAACCCGGAGGGCTATGAGTTCGGAGGCACAACGGGCAGACGTGATGACGACGAGAAAGGCTACCTTCATGGAGAGGAGGCGTAGGCTGGCCGATGCTAGGGCCTCGAAGGGTTTCTCTGTCAATGCTTTTAGAACGACGGATAAGCTCCATTGAGGAGTGATGAGTCTTATAGGGGGAAATAGGTTTTTCACCCCTTTCAGGAATTGCTTGACTAACGGGTGAGTAAAGACAGAATGTCCTTGGATTGGAGGATGAGTGGCAGATAGGGCTGCTAGGTGGACTCGCAGCGAAGAGTTTTTGAGACCAGAATCAATGAGGTGTTTAAGAAAAAGGAGGATGTCTTTAATGGAGGAATTCAGAGGGTCAAATCCATGTTGCTGTGCAAAGGATGCGAATCGGCGACATTTGGCTCAATAGGTCTTCCTGGTTGCTGGTTTTCTCGCTGACCGCAATATGTGTTTTATTTGCGGTGGGAGGTCTAGTAATGATTGTTGATTTTCCATGCCGTTAACTGTAACGTTTGGAGAACTGGATGGTGAATGTGACCATTGTTCATTGTGATGAGACTCGGTGTCGAGGGTAGACGAATGTAGGTTTGATTCGACATGGATAGGAGAGGTGCAAACCAAAGTTGGCGAGGCCACCAACTCTATCAAGATTGCCTTCATTGGCTCTATCCGTAGTCTGGCGATGACTCTGTTGACGATAGGGAAGGGGGGAAACATGTAGGCGAAGGTGTGTGCCCACTGAATCTGGAAGGCATCCCCGAGAGAGGATGTGCCTTGCCCAGCTCTGGAGCAGAACAACCGACAAGCAGTGTTGGTCTGCGATGCAAAGAGGTCTATGAACAGAGTTCCCAATCGTTGGAAGAGTTTGAGAAGGATGGTCCAGGAGAGTTCCCACTCGTGCGTTGGAGAAAACGTGCGACTGAGAGTGTCCGCGACTTGGTGGACTTTCCTGCGAAGTGGAGAGCGGTTATAGAGATGTTCTTGGGAATGGCCCAATTGAAGATATCGAGGGTTATTTTGAGAAGTGTAGGAGAACGCGTGCCGCCTTGTTTGTTGAGGTACCACACGACCGAGGTGTTGTCGGATAAAATTAGGACTTGTTGGTGTTGGATGTTGGGTTCGAAAGCGAGAATTGCTTTGTAAACTGCTAGAAGTTCGAGAGCGTTGATGTGTAGGACCTGCTCATTGGTGGACCATCGGCCCTGGGTCCTGAGATGATTGGCGTGTGCACCCCAGCCGAGGCTGGACGCGTCGGTGGTGACTGTGATGGTCGGTGGAGGCTGTCGGAATGACATGCCCTGTAGGAGGTTGTGAGGACAAGTCCACCACAATAGGGAGGAGTGAACCTCTGGTGGAATGATAAGGTGAGTCCGACGGGGGTCGGTGGAGCCGTTGTAAGCGTGGGGAAGGTAAGCTTGCAGGGGGCGCATTCTTAAGCGTGCCCATTGTACTACGTATACGGTGGAGGCCATGAGGCCAAGTAGACGCTGAATGGCCCATACGGATGGAGAGGGGCGGTGGCGGACGGTGTGTGCGTTGGCGATGAGAGTGCGTGCTCTTTTTTGTGGTAGATATGCTGTGGAGGTCTCTGAATCTATGTCGACTCCGATGAATGAGATGCGTTGCGAGGGAAGGAGATTTGACTTTTCTTCGTTGATACAGAGACCTAAGGAGGTAAGGAGGTTGAGAGTGTAAGTTGTATCTCGAAGGATTGCGGATGAGGATGGGGCTGTGAGAAGCCAGTCGTCTAGGTAAGGAAAAACCGTGACCCCTTGGGTGCGGAGATGTGCACACACTGGTGCCATGCACTTTGTGAATACCCTTGGGGCAGAGGAGAGTCCGAAGGGAACGACTGTAAATTGAAACACTTCGGCGCCGATGGCGAAGCGAAGAAGTTTGTGGTGTGATGGGTGGATTGCGATATGGAAATATGCGTCCTTGAGGTCGATAGAGGTGAACCAATGGTCGTTCCGGAGGAGGGGGAGGATGCAGGCTAAGGTGGTCATTTTGAATTTTCTCAGAGCAATGTATTTGTTGAGGTCCCTGAGGTCCAGAATGGGGCGTAGTCCGCCATCGGCCTTCGGTACCGTAAAATAGCGAGAAAAGTATCCTCGACTGATGTTGGTGGAGACTCGTCCGATGGCTCCTTTGCTGAGGAGGAGACGAGATTCGTCAATGAGAGATTGCGATGGGGAAGTAACTCTTACGGTACCGAGAGGTGGGAGGTCGCGAAGTTCGAGACGGTAGCCTACTCAGATGATGGTAAGGACCCAGGTGTCGTTTGTGATGTTCGACCAGGCGTGATGGAAGGGTTTCAGAATGGAGCCGAAGAGTGGTATTATAAGAGGTAGTGAGTGGTTGTCAAAGACGACGCTTGGGAAATGAGTCCGATTTGGAGCGAGGTTGGCGAAAGCGTGGTGAAGGTGCTTGTCGTTTTGGTTGGTTGAATTGCTGTTGGTAGCGGTTAAACCTGTCGTGGTGTTGTTGGTGTTGATGTTGGTATCTTGGCGGAAAAGAGGTTTGTGGACGGTACCATTTCCTTCTATAGGAGGAATGGAATGAAGGTTGGGATATTCCCATTTTCTTTGCTGTGAGGCGTGCTTTCTGGATGGTGTCCATGGCCTCATCCGTTGTCGAATTGAATAGACCCTCGCCATCGAATGGGAGGTCTTCAATTCTTGAGCGAGTTTCAGGGGTTAAGCCAGCGGCACGAAGCCAGGCATGGCCACGGAGGGCAACAGAGCCGATCATGGATTTGGATGCGCAGTCGGTGAGGTGACAGGAGGCATTAAGTTGGAGCCGAGAGATCTTGGATGCTTCGGTATGGAATAGCTGTGCAAGCTCTCTGTGGTCATCATGAAGGTGGGAAGTAAGGGATGCCATCTTATCCCACAGAAAAATCTGATAGCGTGCCATAAGGGCGGTGTAGTTAGCCACTCTAATAGCGAGAGCAGCAGAGGAATAGAGTCGCCTGCCCATCATATCAAGGCGGCGAGATTCCTTATCGGAAGGTGTTGTGTGAGTCTTAGTCGATCGACCCTGTGAGGATTCCATGATGACGGAATTTGGTTTGGGGTGGTTGAAAAGAAAAGATGCATCCTTTTCTTGCACTCTGTAGAGGATTTCAAGTCGCCTGGAAGTGGATCCCGGAGCTGCTGGTGACTTCCAAGACTGATGAGTGGTGTGGAGTAATCTTGGAAATAATGGTATCGACACTGGAGGCATGCTATCGGCGTAGGAGGAGTCAAAAATGGGATCTGAGATCTCTTCGGAGGGCTGTTGAGCATCGATGCCCAAGGATTGGGCCATGCAAAGAATTTGCTCGGTAAAGTGGTTGGTGTCATCGGAAGGAGACGCCTGCTCAGTTGTATCGACGATATCGGTAGGTGATGGAATCGACCTCAGTACCGATATGAAGGAGGAGGAATCTGATCCGTAATCATTTTCAGAAGGTGACGGTGACCTCTGCTGATCTTGTCGCTGTTGCTCTATTTGTAGAGAGTGCTGTAAAGACGCAAATCTAGGAGGTACTGGTGGAGGTGGTGGAGAGCGAGGGGAGCGTGGAGCTCGACATTCACGGTACTGAGGATGATGATAAACACTGGTGAAGTCTTGGTCTCGACGGTGATCCATAACCTGAGACCTCGGCATGGACCAATTAGAGTCGGAGTCCCAATCACGACGTGGTGATCGTGATCTATGGGATGGAGCCTGAATCACTAATTGAGTAGAGACGTGCTGCTCATAAGGCTGTTGAGGGATAGGAGGTGGTTGAGCCGATGGGATGGCTCTGGAGGATAATGGTGAATCTCGGAGCTCACCCTCTGAAATCGACGCTGTAGGTGGCATTACTGAGGGGATCGGAGGCGAGGTCGGTGGCGGCGCGGGAGGCGTTACCGACGGTAATGGTTGTGGCTGCGGAGTCGGAGGGCGAGATGGTGGATGCGCCGCTTTCTCCCGACGAGGTTTCTTCCTTTGTTTTCCATTGTCCATCTTGTGATCTCTTGCCCGTTTGGACAGCTTTTTTGCTGTTGTAAGAGTGTGGGATTTGTTACCCGAAGATAAAGCCCTTTGCTCCATAACAGGAGGTCGATGTCGAGGCCTGCGGTACGGGTTTGTGAACCGTCTCAAGGGTCTTTTTCCAAAGTAGAGCTTTGAGTCGGTCAGCTCTATTACGGCGAGATTGTCTGGATAATTTCATGCAGAATGGGCAAGTTTTGACGATGTGTGACTCGCCCAGGCATAGGAGGCACAACGAGTGTCCATCTGAAAGAGGAACCTTCCCGTTGCAGGAGGGGCACCTCTTGAAAGGGCCTCTATTAGAATCAGACATAGAGAGGGAAAGCGAAAGTAAAGAAATTTAACACTAAATTAATAACTTTTTATATATATAGGAAAAGAAGAGAAGAGGGAGGAGGAGAAGAAGAAGAAGACGAGGAGAAGAAATAAGAGAAAACTCAGCTAAGTATTTTTCAAAGAAGAGCGAAGCTCCCGACGTGCTGGTAGCAGCGCGGTCGAAAAGGAACTGAGGCGCATGGCGGGACCCCCTGGACATGTGCAGTAGGATGGTGGGCGGGGCTCCCGCCAAAAGTCTTTACTCAGCTATTGAAGTTCCCGACACTGGTTCCGCGCAGGCGCAGAAGCCCATAGTGTGTGATGCACAGAGACCACGAAGAAGAACTATATGCTATAGCTTTGTCCATGTGAGGAACTGATACTCCTAGAGCCTCTGGAACAACTGTACTCTTACAACAACGTTCTTCCAAGCATAATGTCCATTCCTGTAATTCCCCGGAGCATGAAAGCAAAGGATGAACAAAGAAAGGCAAAACCTTTACAGGATTTATGATCCTTTCTGCAGCTTTATATGAAAGAAGCATAAATGCTTTGCCAAAACCATCCCATCCTGCCCACATATACTAAATTGCCTATATAGAGGAATTTTGTCAATTGTGAATTACAGAAATGGCCAAATGTTATAATTATTCACTGGATATATCTGCTTCTGTACTATTCTAAGCCCTGTTAAGTCCTCTTGACAATCAAAAAAAGTCAATGGAGATTATAATGGATGTGATCTAAAAATCTGCTTGGTTTGCAAAAGGGGCTTGCACTAGCTAGCGATGTGAGGTGGAAAAAATTCTAATGCAATATTGTTTTATGAAAAACTTTCCAGTTTTAGAAATGAATAATTTAGAAATGCAAAATTTATAAAAAATAATTAACAACATAATGAATTAGTATAATACATGCCAAACTAGGCAATTGGAATAGACAATACTAGTAACTCCCTCTAGTACTGAATTTGGCCAGGATATGTTGATGGCTTTGTAACCAAAAAGTCTCCATCCATGGACATGAGGTCTCTGTGAGCTTGGGTGAATCTGAAGATTTATAGAAGTAAAATTAAACATCAATATATAAACTTGCCCACCAGCACCACTCCAAAACACAAAGAGGGGAGAATTATGAATGTGTGTTCTTGTGCAGGAAAGTAGGCACTTTGAGGAAAAGCAGAAGGCTGGTCAGCCAAGCTACCTGTTCACAATACAATCTGCATTTAAAGTGATTAACAAGAAAATGTGCTGGGTCTAAAATGTGCAGGAAATCAAAAGCTAAGAGGAAATGGAGAGAGGGAGGGAGAACACAAGGAGAAGTGTGGGGAGTAAGGGGAAAGAGGGACACAAAGAACAGAAGTCCAGCAGCAAAGGGGATACCACACAACTTTTTCTTACAGTCCAGCACTCGTAAATACCCTATTGATTCTCTTGGAGCTCTCAGTGGCTTCCAACACCATCAACCATGCTGTCCTTCTGGATATTCTATTTGGGCTGAGCTTTGGAAGTACTGCATTGTGGCTGTTCTGCTCCTACTGGAATAGCTGATTCCAGACGTGGTGCTGAGGTTTATTGCTCTACGCTTGGCAGTTATGCTATGGGTTGCACAAGATAAGATAATTCTGACTAATATTGTTTTAATTAGTGCCTTTGCCGGACAGCATTCCAGTCCTTATCATGGTTAAGAGGGACAAGGCTTTGCAATCTCCATCGACTTCCAACCTTTTCTGGCGCAATTCAAAGTGCTGGTATTAACCTTTTAAGCTTTAAATAGTTTGGGGCCAAGAATCATCTCCTACCTGCTTGGACCTTAAGCTTCAAAGACCCACATAACAGTTGAGATGAAGAAGAACAAAAGTTTCATTGACCAATGACCAAAAACTTTGCTCCTCTTTAATGAGGTAAAAGCTATTCAACAACAAAGGCCAAGGCTGGACGGATCAATAAGAACAAAAGGTGGTAATGGTGTTTACACCCTTCTACACTTCACAGATGAAAAGAGGAACCCACTTGTGTATTTGCAGCACCCCTGTTATCACACAAAGTATTTCCCTTGGGAGCCTCATCCTTCTACTATTACACATTGTGGAAACAGAAGTGTTGTTGCTGGATGCGGCATGTTGCATTTTTTTATTCCACAGTAGCCTGTCAAGAACTGTTTTAAAAGCAGAGAGGCTGCCTATAATTTTGGCTAGATACGCTAGAAAACCAAATCTAAAACTAAAGGTCATAATTAACTTTCTTCAGGTGACTACTCCTAGGAAGCACATATATTTATGTGAACAGCTCTTCTGGCATATTAGTATTGCTAACGGTTTTCATTGCCTTAATTTTCCCCTTTAAAATCTAAACAGCGTAAAGAAGCCTTCTGCAAACTGGTAACCTCCAGATCTTTTGGTCAAACTCCCATCATTCCTAATCATTGGCCATTATTGGAAATGAAGCCCAAAACATCTAGAAAGCACCAGGCTGGGGAAAGTTGGTGTAAGGAAAGTGTAAGCCATTGACCCTGATTGCACGTAACAATAGCCCATAGCTTAAATAACCAATGTATCATGGGTTGTTGTTAGTCTGAATCCATGAGTATGGGTTAACTGGTTTGTTAATCACAAACAATCTACAAAGAGAATCCATGGCTTGTTGTTGGTTGTGAATTCTGGCTTGTTCAAACCCTAGGCTGTTGTTACATCCAAATCCAGAATCATGGGCTGTTTCATCAAGTGACAGAGGTAGCAGGCAAGAGCCATAAAAATCCGACCACTCTAAGTGTTGCTGTGCGATATCAGCTGCCTTTTCCCATTCTATGCAGGGAAACCGGTCTGCCTATCTCCGTCTCATCTCCCCACCTCCTGTGGTTCATAGCTTCCCATGAAAGCAGCAGGATACTTTTTCCAGTTTGCTTTGTGTTTCACAAGAACATTGCTCTTATCACCATTGAACATCCTTGACGAACTGTGGCTATGCAATCCCAATTTAGTTGTGTCTGTCCTTTAGAATGTTCTACAAGAGCAGGAACAACAGCACATTGGCAGTTTTAAACGAAGAATTGCCCCCTCTATTTAAAACTCCCATGCCTTGAAATACCTTACCTGGGAGTAAGGACACTCAAAACTTCCTCCTTCTCTTCCACCTGTGGGAAAAGATGGAAGAAGTGCTTTCTCTGCACTTTCTGGTGCCCAGTCTTCCACTTATAGGGATCTTGCTGCTACCACATCTTGCACTGACCTGCCTTGGCTGGGATATCTCCATACTTCCCAGAGTCCAGAATGGAGAAGGAGGAGGAGTCTGCCTCATTTTTCTCCAGCGATGGTACTGACTCACAATCATCACAAGCCTCTCAGATACTGCAGGCACATTCTCAGGCAATTAAGACCCAAGAAAGCCAAAGATTACATGCTCATCTCTGGACTGATGCTGAATTGGGCATATTCAGCATTTCTGGGCCAGTCCCTATAGCCTTGTGTGGCGGAGTGGTAAGCGGCAGTTACTACAGCCAAAACTCTCCCCACGGCCTGAGTTCGATCCCAATGGAAGCTGGTTCTCAGGCAGCCGGCTCAGGTCGACTCAGCCTTCCATCCTTCCGAGGTCGGTAAAATGAGTACCCAGCTAGCTGGGGGAAAGGTAACTGCGACTGGGGAAGGCAATGGCAAACCACCCCGCTACAAAGTCTGCCAAGAAAACATCAACGAAAGCAGGTGTCCCTCTAGGAGTCAGCAATGACTCAAGTGCTTGCACAAGAGGTTCCTTTCCTTTTCCCTATACACAGCAGGCCCTACAGACCACCTATAGACACGATATGGTGTTCACATGGTTTTCTGAGCAAATGTCAGCACAAGGCTTTGTACATACCCCTGCACAGTGTAGGGAAACAATGCATGAATTGAAGAAATTCAAAGTGATTACTACCCACAAGTGCTCGGATATTGAGCCATGAACTATGTGGATATATGAAAAGTTGGCAACAATTCAGCTGGACAAGATGAATTTTACACCTGGGTAGAGCCCTGGCAGCTGGCCACGAGGGTGAGTAGTTTCCCCTCTTAAGGTGGAAATTCCGCTGTGTGCTTCAGTCAATGGTGCACAGCAACAAACAGATTTAGCTAGCAGGATATGGGAGATAAGCCCTTCAAGTTAATGGTGTAAAACTTGACCTTAGACTCGATGTAAAATTGGAAATTTAGGGAAACTGAGAGTGTGCACTGTCATTCCAGCTCACAAGTCTCCCCCATTTCATCCACAACTTCCCCCTCCAACAGTTAGCTCCCCATTGCTCCTCCTCCGGCCTTCATTTAGTGATGGCTTGTTCCTTCTCGAGCCGTCCTGTCACCTTCATTGTAAATGCACCAGTCCACTCAGTGACCATAGCTCACCGCTCAGATATCAATCTAAAAAGCAAGTATGGCTGACAATGCTGTCCTCATCGCCACAATCTATGCAATTCTACAGTGCATCATCGAGAATCATGACTTTATGGAGGAGCAATACCAACATTGCACATGTTTCTGGAAAGCAGCTGTGGAAGCAGTAAAGCACCACCTGAATGCCATCAGGGCTGCAGAGGGTTCATCAATGCACTTTACAAGCGAGCGGTTAAGTGTGCTGGAGAATTGTCTCCACTAAGGAAAGGGCCAGAGTGGTCATGGCAAGGTGCACCATGGCAGAACAACTGATTTTTGATCTCTCCACCACGTGCTGCTGGGGCTTGCTGTGAACCGAAGCTGTGCAGTTGTCTATGCTGGAGCTAGATGAATAGGATGGTGCTCACCCCTGCAGCAGTTTCTGAATGACATGAGCAACTTTTGAGACTATCACCAATGAAATTGGACCCATAATCCAAGGCAAGAACAGAAATGTGTTCTGCCATTTCAGTAAAAATAAAGGGGGGGGGAAGCTTGCTTTGACACTTTGCAAACTTGTCTTCAACCTTGGATACCTCCTGCTCAGCAGCACCTTCGGTGTTGGCAAATCCACAGCCTGTGAAATTTTTCAGGAAACAGTGCGAATGCTTATTGAACTGTACCTGGCTGACATGATAAAGTTGGGAGATGAGAAAAAAGTGCCGCAAGGCTTCAGAGAGCTGGGATTTCCGTGTGCAAGGGTGGGTAGGTTTTTCCCATATAAGAATTCTCACTCCAGAAGAATACTATAACCCCAAGTGTTTCTATAGCACGGTTTTGCAAGCATTGATAGATGCAAAGGGCAGATTCATGGATATTTATGTCAGTGTATTCAGTAGATGTCATGACACAGATATCTTTCAGAATTTACTAGTGGCCTATTGGCTGGCCACAGGTACTTTCTTCAGTGGTTCCTATTTTGGTGAATGGTATACTTCTCCTGATCCTCGGAGACCAGGCTTTTGCCCTTCAGCCACAGCTTGTGGCACCTTACTGAGCACCATGAACACTCAAACAGAAATATTTCAACTACTACCACAGCAGGATGAGACTACCAGCAGAGAGAGCATTTGGTTGGCTCAGGTCTTGGTGGCAATTGCTTTACACACTTTTGGATGTTCAAAAAGACATTGTGTGCATCCTTAACATCTGTGAATCAAGGGGAGATGTACTCCTGGAGGAAAACTCCCAGCTTCCAGGACCAGGTAATGAGCACTTTATACCCAAGCATCCCCTACTTTTCATGTTCCCTAACTTGTACATAGTTGTCTGAAATCTGCATAAGAAAAATGATCCAGACAAAGATAACTGGCTTCAAGAGGCCTTCAAGAGGTAGCTGGACAACCATCTGTCAGGGATGCTTTAGGGTGGATTCCTGCATTGAGCAGGGCCTTGGACTCGATGGCCTTGTAGGCCCCTTCCAACTCTGCCATTCTATGATTCTATGATTCTATGACTGCTGGGAAGAAGGTGTCGGGGTGAAAGACTAACCAATACGTAACGCCTGGAACGCTCTTCCAGAACACTTGAGAACTACAAACTCAATCACTGCTTTTAAAACTCAGCTAAAAACTTTTCTTTTCCCTATAGCCTTCAAATATTGAGTTTGTTCTGACTCTATACTATTAGCTTTACCCTACCCGGTGCCTGTTTACACTTCCCTGTGCCTGTTTGCATTCTCCTTCCCTCTTTATTGTTTACTACAACTTATTAGATTGTAAGCCTATGCGGCAGGGTCTTGCTATGTACTGTGTTATCTGTACAGCACCATGTACATTGATGGTGCTATATAAATAAATAAATAATAATAATAATAATAATAATAACGTAACGGTGGATCCAGAGACTGAGCAGACTTGAGTGGAGGGAGGGAGTGTTGTCTTGAGAGGCAACTCTGCCAGGCAACTTCGAGAGCCCGCCTCCCACTTCCCCCTGCTATATCACTGCTATACATGGTCTTAGGAGCCAGCAAGAGCAACAAAGAATAGCAACCCATGAATTGGAAAAACAATGTGCTTAATTGCCTGGCAACCAATTCATGGATTAAGCCAACAACTCACAGGTTAATTAAACCATGGGCAGTTGTTAAGTGTGAATAGGATCATTGAGTCATGAAGTCTTTCTTTCACACTCATGTCCATTGGTTTACGGCAGTGGAAAATTTTCTAATTCAAATTTTTTTTGGAAAACCCACATCACTGGCATTATCCTGTAGTTGTTTGTTTTTTTACTTTTGCTTTGAACAGCTGAACCCTACACAACATGCTTGCCACTAGGGATTTCTTAAAAATAAATTCCTAATCCACTTTGGGCTCACAGAATGCACATTTCTTTGCATCCCAGTGGATATGCTGTAGCAATACTGTACTTGTAAACTTACCAGTATGTATAAACAGCCGTATAATAATGACTTATTAAGAAGCAATTAATGAAGGCTTTTATATACAGTAGTTTAATTATATCTATACAATGCCTGAGTAGTTTCATGGTTAAATTACTAACACAATAATTAATTCTAAAAGAAAATGATATCATCTTTGATGCAGCAGGGAGGGAAAGAATCAGCGGAAGAGGTCACTATTAATTCCAATTGCATTAGACCTGCCACCTTAAGCGGTAAAATAAAAACTCAAAGTCCCCTTTGAAGCTCAGAAATTCAGGGGTTTTTTTGCTTTTGAGAGGATCAGCACAAAACAGTGGTGTCATTTCACTTCTTTTTAAATTAGACATTGAGAAATTTTGCTGATTCTCAGTCCGGAGGATATTACAGACACCAACAGAAACCCTAAATCAGGTTTTCAGTGGCTTACTTGTTCAATGTTAAGTGTCTATGCTAATTATGTTAAGTATCTATGCCTGCTCTTGCCAGAGAACTTTGTAGCCAGTGGGAAAAGTCCACTCAGTGCAACAGGAAACTCCACAGAGCCCTCCACATAACACACAACACAATAGTTGTGCAGGAACTATCCTCTGCACAGCATGGATATTCAGTGTGGAGTGTTTTCTAAAAAAAAACTCCACCGTGGGGTGGAGTTTTCCCTTCAGACAACACATTTCTCAATGGTGGTGTAAAAACTCCACTGTGGATAAATGTGTTGTCTGAACTGAGCTTTTATCGTACTTTTGTTAAAATCACTAGAACAGGTAGACCGAGGCTCAAATTTAAAGACAACTTTCACTCAATAATTTCTAAAAGCCTGTCTGATTATTTCCCCCTAGGCTGACAAAGAAGCTCATTTCAAAGCAGATGGTCAAACACAAAGAAGAGGTTCAGTATTCCCAGCCAAGAATATTTCTTTGGAACTGTCCAGTGTAAGGCATCCTTGACTGAATTAATGAGACTTAGGCAATAACATGTTTTAAAAGGTGGGGCATGATCCCACCAAAAGATAAGTATTGCAATTCCAACAAAAGTTAAGAAGATTTAACTCTCCTATTTCCAAATGCATATATTTTCACAGATGTCTATCAATCTCTTCTCCCATTCTTTTTAACCTTTTCGTCTCAGCAGTTCAAACCATCTAGCCTGGTATGGTCACCACATAAAACTGGCTGAGGAGTGACTTGCTAAGGGAAAGGACTTGGGGGGCTTGTTACAGCCTATAGACCTTATTTTGTCTATCTATCTGTGGGGCCAAAGTAAACATTGGGCAGTGGGTTGCGGTGTGTGCTGGTCACCTTCTTGTATATTCAAGGCACAGTGGATGGGCACTAAGGCAGCTTATGGGAAGGTTAAACAGCTCTTTCATAGCCCTAAAATTTCCCATGTGTTATGCAAGGATTGTTTAACTCTCCCATACAGCATCTTTGCTGGGTTTGTACAATACAATAAGCCATGGTACCTGGCCAATGCTGCAAACCACTGTGGGTTAAATAACTCACAGAGGGCTGCAGTGATTGTGCGAACCTGGTCATCTTTTGTAAAGCTTACAAGCAGCCATAGAGGTTGAGTGCCATAAGACTGCCTAGTCACTTCTATGCACATGTATAAATACATCAAAGTTGGCTGACCAGCACCATTAATTCAACATGCCAGATATTATACAGTTCTAGCTCTTAGGAAACCTTTCATCACAAGTGATCAAGTTATTTGTGTGTTTGTACTCATCACTTTTTAAAGTATCTAGAGCAAACGTTGTGATTTCAATATTTTTTGTTTTAATTTATTGCACTGTAATTTTAACTTTTTGTAAGACACCCTGGGAACTTATTGAAAGACAGGGTAAATAAATCATTAAAATGAGTAAGAAAAAAATATCAATGGGGCTGTCATGTGATTAAAGAATAACTGATCATTGGTTAAACAATTATGTAATTACATCTACATAAATGTGCATATCAATAAACTGATAGTTTTGAAGAAAAACACACTTTGTTTTTGTTTATAATGCATGTCAACTTCACAAAAGAGGCATTTCCTCCAGAGAGAGAGAGAGAGAGAGAGAGAGAGAAGAAAAAAATGCCTTTGCTAAAATGTCAGTTTTTATAAGTGAAATTTTACTTCTTGTCTTATATGTATGTTAGCTCAGTTCACTTTTTAAAAATTATATTATAGCAAATACTTACTGGATTGTTACTGTTTTTCCCCGCAAGTATGAGTCTGGCCTTGACTTTGTTCATATTAAAGTTTTTCAAATATGCTTCATAAATTCTCTTGGCAAGTGATTTAAGATCAGCGATTTCGGAATTTTCAATACAATGTTCACCTGTTAGAATTTCAGCTTTCAACTTTGCCTTCTCTGATCTTGGCATCCGTCCAAATCGAATTGCTATGGGGAAAACATGCATTTAAAGTGGAACAGCATATATATTTGTTCTCCGATTGTGGACCTAATCTTAAGCGTCACTGTGCAAGCACATCAGGATCCCAGCACCAACTGCATTATGACTAGACCAGGCCCATACATACAACCCACAGGCTACCTGTCTATTTGTGACTCCTTGGGGAATTCAGGATACCCAGTTTGTGTCTCTTTCCCACATCTTTGTGGGAACATCTAATATCTACTTAAGCACATCAAAATGCATTTATTAAATACATCTGCATGAGTCACCCACTCCTTTGATTCAGAGCTACATAGTAGAATTGGCTCCAATTTTCTAGCCTTTTGACTTAGTGCTTAGCAGCCCCCTTTGTAATTCCTTAACTGGTATGAATTGCTGGAAGAGTAGTGACAAATTGGGGGAGGAATAGAGAAGGTGTGTGCAGAAGGAAGAAACAACAACACAGAAATAGAGAGGGGAGAAAGATGCAGGTGTAGAGTCAATAGCGAAAGAAAAAGAAGGGGGAATAACACTGGGGTGTAGTGTGGTGCGTGGGATGAGGAGGAAAATGATAGTTGAGACATAGACAGGCAAAGAGATCTGGGGTGGTGCTGAAGATCATGTTATGGGATACGGAGGGAAAAGAGGGAGTAACCAAGAAATGGTGTTGCAGGGAGACCAGTTGGTATAGAAGCAGAAGAACAGACAGAAGAGCAGAGTTTTAATTGTAGTGTTCAATATATGAATGGTTTAAGACGGACTTGAGAAAACTGTTCCTTTTGCTACTTCATGTCAGAGCAAGGAGTCAGGGTTACTGTGCAGCTCACCAAATCAAGAATTGCTCAATAAACAAAAACAATGTTTGCCTTTTGACATTCAGATATCCTAATACTGGGTTAGATCCAAAGAACGGTGAATGGAAGGAAAGCAGCATTGAACCAACATTTTCACAAGAGTTCATTCAGTTTTCTCATACTACCAAATGTGCAGTGGCTAGGGCTGGAGCACAGGGACCAGGCCCAGGAACTTGAAGTCTAGGAGGAGCCCCAAATGACCCTCTGAACAGTCATGCAGTGGCAGGAATTCATTTCTTCTTTCTTCCAACCCACCGCCCAAGGAAAATGCTACAGCAGCAGCAGGCAGCTGATTGAGGCTGCAGCCCTACAGTGCAACATTTTAAATATTATTTCCTCTGGTAACATTGAGTAGCAATGAGCTGACGAGTCAGATGCTACCTTTGGAGGAACATATCCAATGGGGGCACTGAAGCAGCAGCCACACCTTTGCCACTCTGTTTTCCTCATTGGTCACACAATCACAAAGGAGACATCTGATTGGTAACTTTGAGTAGCAACAAACACAACCACGGGAAAAATACTTGTAATGAAAATGCAATGCTATGGTCTGCACCTCGGATTGGCTGGCCGGCCGGCCACCCTCACGGCGGCACTTTTTTCTGGCAGTGGGCTGAGAGGAGGAGTGGAGAGGTGCTGAGCCGAGCTGCCTTGCCAACCCAAGGTTTTAAAAAAGCAGGGCTCACACAGTGAGACTGACAAGGGGGAGGGGTGGTGGCCCCAGACGGCACCTTGCCCAGGGCCACCTCAACCCTGGGAGTTTCTCCGCATTTGTGCAAAGATTACACAGGCTCTTTTGCAAGCAGATCATCATCTTTTGTTTTAGTTTCATGTTTTTGGACCAAGGTGTGACATGGTCCTCGTGTGGGCAAAAGAGGCCTTCTATTTATGGACCCATCCCATTTTGCTTTAGCCCTGTACTTTATGTAAGCTTTCACACTCCTTTAGAAATGCAGAATTACCCATGGTGAAAATTATAGTCACTCTTACCTACCGTTATGAGACATTCCAACAGAAAGGCACTTTTGGAAACGACAGTATTGGCACTTATTACGATTCTTTTTCTGAATCTTGCAGTTGCGATCACATCTGTCATAGATAAGTTTTAGTCTGATTGTTCGTCTAAAAAAGCCCTGCAGAAGTTTGAAGAAACAAAACGTTGTTACACACTAAAAGGTTACTAAATATTATGTAAACGCTAAGCATTGCGAAAGATTCCTTCTTGCTCTGATGAACATATTCCTATATGTTTAATAGGTAGATAGATGCATATTTTTCAGGCTGCGTTAAAAAAAACAAACTCTCACTGTACAAAAATATTTTTCATCGTATCTGTACAACACTGCTAGATAAAAGGATATTTTAAATCTCATTTGATAATGAGGACTTCTTCCGTCATTTCTAGACCCACCCAAAAAGGGTCATGAGTGGATCCAAAAGAATCATGGGCAGATTTTCATTAGCAAACGGGCTTTTCAAGTCTCTTGTTTGCACCACTCCACCCCACCCCACCCGACCCATACAACACATTCCTGAAAGTTATAGAACTGATTTGGCTGATTTAGAAATGAAAATTGCTGAAGCTCACTTTGGGATTTTTTGGAACTTAGCCTAAGACTGTTTAGGGCTGATATAGGAGCAACTGCTGATGGAAACAGTAGCAAACCACTACAACAACAAAAACCCTCATATATTCCAGTCCTTAAAATACTGATGGGTGCCTATCGGTAACACCCTTCGTCACTGGGCAATCCCACTGCTAACACCAAAATGTGAAAGATCAAGCCTCCACTAGATTATCCTACTATTATTAACATCAATATGTGGCAGGCATCCCACATCACTTCCACTGCCTCCATTAAACCCCTTTATTTAAAATACTCCTTTGACCTAAGGTAGCAGGTCATTAGGCTTTAGACAAACAGATCAGAGGTACAGGTATAGTAAACAAGGATACAGATTATTATATTAAAAAAATATAAAACAAGAAAGCTTATTAAGTTATAATTACTGTTACTTTAAAATAAGGCTTTTATGTTGTTACTGTTACCCACCAATTGGGTTATAGAAGCCATAGTTCCTAACTCAAACCAAACCAAACCCAGTTCTCCTATCAAGCTCCACCCTAGTTACCACAGAGGCTGCGCAATGAAGGCTTGAGATGTAGTCCTCCATATGGTAAAGTTTGACTTTCACCTGGGAATGTTAAGGCAGTTTACCAGACTTCCCTTAAAGTATTCATTCTGGTCTGGCAACTTGCTCTGTCTTCAGACCTTCACCAGCTATTACCGAGGCCTCAGCAATTCCTGACGTCTGCTTTTGGAGTCTCCTCGCCATACTAGCTGGCCTTCAGCTTCTGTCTTGCCTGCTTCTAGATTGGCTTCTTGGTTTAGCTGCTGTCTTCCTCGGGCTCTTGGGCTCTTCTGAAAACACTTAATAACACACTCTTCCTTGTCACTCTTCCCTGGTGACACTCTCAGAAGAACTCCCCCAGATGTGTCTCAACACCTTCTTATATTTGCTCTAGTAATAATCCTCCAGCCCTTCAACTTTGGTGTGGCCATCCTTTTATCACACAACTTCTCTTCAAACTCAGGACCAATGGGCATATTTAGAACGTTTCACTATCTTCCAAACAGGTGGTAGCAATTTCAATCCAGCCATGCTATGTATAAGACAGAAATCCTCTCTCAATGGGTAACAGTAACAGTACCTACCAGTCTACCATATTTACATTGTATATCTCCTCTGGCTCAGGTATCCAGTAAATGATTTTCCCTTTGTACAGTTAACCACGTTACCATCAGTCCTTGTAACATAACAGGCAAACATATTAATTTTTTACCTCAAGAAAATCAGTTTCTTCACAGTGCCCAATCAGACTGCATTTTGTTGTGAGGCTATACTGGAGTGCTGACATATTTGAGGAAGTCGATCTTTAGTAATTTTTATCAGAGTATTGCAGGCAGTTTTGAACGGGTATCACTGCTCATGTTTATCTTCTTTCCACTATTGTTAGATTCCCACTATCCAGTCTTGCAGGGTTTTTTTTATTGTCTTTTTAAAAATCTGCAAAATCTGTTTGAACTGAAACAACCATTGAACAGAAATGTGTATTCACACCATGGAAAGTGAAACCCCTCTCAAACCAATTTCAGGTCTCTTAAGAACTATTATTCTGCCTCAGACCAAGTTAGAATATGAATCTGATACTTTCAGTGCAATCACAGCATATTGTCCATATAATTTTACCACCTCTTATGGTTTGATAAGTGGGGTGATCATGTACAGAATCAGGACATGTGGAAATCCGCATTACTTTGATTTTGATGCAACTCTTTTATAAGTGCAAGGGGCCAATTCTCATGGGGACCACAGCGCAGGGAGGGGTGAGTTTAACTCTTCCCTCCCCAGCTGCTAAAGCAACAGAAATTTTGTTTCTGGACAACTGAAAACAGAGGGTTTTCCTCCCCTTAAGGCTACTTGCCATACCAGGTGTGTGTGTGTGTGTGTGTGTGCGTGCGCATATGTGAGTTGGGTGTTGTTGTTTCAATAATAGTTGGGGAAGTAAGGACTAAGCCTCCCTTTACCATGTACTCCAGTGCTGATAAACTCTCCTCCCCTGCACTTAGTATTTATGTTTTCAAAATCCACAGATAATGCTGCACAGTTCACTCTGGGTTTGCTGGGACTTCCTCCCAAGTAAGCATGCATAGGATTGCAGCCTAAGATTATAATCTTTGGTACATTTACCTGTCAGAAAGCTCACTGAACACAGTGGGACTTGCTTCTGAGTAGACATGCACAGGATTACACTAAAGAGGAATGGCAGGATCCTGGTTATTACATATGTTGGCCTGGTTTGGCCTTGCCAAGTTCATGGACCTCTGGAGGCACATGTGCCAATATGGAAGAACTCTTCAGAAGATAAAAACTAGACCTAATGATCTCATCTTTCTCTGTACTCTCTATTAGCTATAAATCTAGAAGCACCTCCAAATACTCCCAGATTTTCAGTCCTTAGCTTGCTTTGCTACTAAGGGCTTTGTTAGATGGAGGTTTCAGCCTGGGCTGACCCCGGGCTCCCGGGGTCAGCCTGAGCTGAAACCTTCTTTGGCCCGGGCTAACCTCTTTTGGCCAGTATGATCCGCGGTCTCAGGCTGCGCCCGAGACTGCGGGCGTCTAGCTTGTTCCGCCGCTTTTTCCGGCTTCCGCGCTTACCCACAAGTACCCGGGACAAGTGGCGGAGCCTGGGGAAGTGGGGGGGGGAAAGATCGGAGCCCGGGGGAGGTGGGGGGAAAGATCAGAGCCCGGGGGAGGTGGGAGGGAAGATTGGAGCCTGGGGGAGGTGGGGGGGAGATCAGAGGCAGGGGAGAAGGGGGCTGGCGGGCGGGTGACGGAGCTGGCGGGGATGGGGGGAAACAAAACTGGCGGGAGAGGGGGGACTCATGGTCAGGGAGGGGGGAGCAGGGAGGTGTTTTTTTTTAAAAAGGGCCTTATCTAAGCGCAGGAGCGTTCCGGTGTCCGGCCCCTTTAAAAAATAATAAAAAATGGCGGACGCGATGCAGCTTTGCTTTTCCCCGTCGCGTCCACATCTAGCAAGGCGCAACAGCCCATGCTACTTGTAGCACAGGCTCACCGCTCCTCCCACCCGGATTAGGCAGTAGGTCTAGCAAAGCCCCAAGTCATTCTTTATTTTACCCCAGTCCAAATCTGTCAATCAGTTGGCAGAAAAACTTCTTCCAATACTCATTTAACAAACTCTTCCATGCTGAAGCAAACAATCCAGAGCCTCAAGGACTATCCCTCAATCCGCACTAACGCCCAGTCCTGCCCAAACCCATTACAACAGTGCCAAAATATGAATACACTGAGGAATGCCAAGAATACTTTATTTACACTGAAGCCACTGTATAATTTGCAGAAGTCTTAAACAAAACCATTGTCAAATACAACCAACCTCAAGTGCTTTCTAAACGAAGAAGCTCTACACCTATTCCCAAATGATTACTTGAAATAAGTCCCTTCAGATAACATAATTTTATAATTTGAGATCTTCAAATAAAAGTGAATACAGGCAGCAACATACATTTAGTTATTCTCTGTAGGACCAAAGTTCTTTTTCATCTAAATCATGGTTTAATCTAAAGTTTTAGTTAATATTAAAAAGCTACATATAAAATAATCCCTCACTGCAATTCTAAGCACATTTGCTTGGAAGAATGACACATTGATTTCAGTAAAGTTTATTTCTAAGTAACTGCTGTTATTTAGACTTTTTTTTTTAATTCTTTACAAAGCACTGCCAATCTGTAACATGGTTTAAACACTGAATATTTTGACAGTACCTTACAACCTTCACAGGCATGAACTCCATAATGGTAACCTGAAGCTTTATCTCCACATATTCTACATTCAATGTTTAATGTTGCACTGGGTGGTTCATCATTGCTACTTGGGATTGTGGCAAGATTCACAGATGAAGGACTTGATGCTGGTGAAAGGGAGTCTGAAAGAAAAGAAGAAGTTAGTATTAGCAAATACTTTTACCACTGTATGCTAACCACGAGCTCAGTTCTCCAGGTGCTCATCCTATGTAGCCAAAGCTGCACTATACATGCAAAAGAAAAGGTATATAAGTTTGTGAATTAAAGTGACGCTTAAAAAAACAAAAACAGAAAAACTGGTTGACAGGAACCTGTGAGCTTATAATATGCTGAATAGCACCTGAGCTTGCCAGGAGTAGGTGGGGAGGTAAAGTAGGGTAGAAAAAGGGTCTAAAGAAACCAGAGGATCAGCAGAATATGTAAGTCTACCAATTTAATCCAACAGCTAATGGAAATTTGAGTCATGAATGTCATGTTGGTTGAAAACAAAAACAAAAGAAAGAAAAGGAAATGGAAGGCAGAGGAAAATATTTATTTATTATTTATTTATTTCTCATACTTATACCCCGCTCCTCAGCCAAAAAAGGCTCTCGGAGCGGCTTACACTTAGCAAAAAAGACAGTCCCTGCCCTCAGGCTTACAATCTAATAAAGACATGACACACAAGGAAAAGGAGTCAAGGTGGGAGGGAGGGAGGAGAGAGAAAGAGAGTCCAGCAGGAGCAGGCCCCGATGTTACTTCTGCCTGCTCCTGTCCCCTCGGTCCTTCTTCTTCCCCACAGGGCCAAGATGGCAGTTTGCCCTGTGGGGGGGGGGGAAGAGTCCAGCAGGAGCAGGCCCCGATGTTACTTCCGCCTGCTCCTGTCCCCTCGGTCCTTCTTCTTCCCCACAGGGCCAAGATGGCAGTTTGCCCTGTGGGGGGGGGGGGGGAAGAGTCCAGCAGGAGCAGGCCCCGATGTTACTTCCGCCTGCTCCTGTCCCCTCGGTCCTTCTTCTTCCCCACAGGGCCAAGATGGCAGTTTGCCCTGTGGTGGGGGGAAGAGTCCAGCAGGAGCAGGCCCCGATGTTACTTCCGCCTGCTCCTGTCCCCTCAGTCCTTCTTCTTCCCCACAGGGCTAAGATGGTAGTTTGCCCTGTGGGGGGGGGAAGAGTCCAGCAGGAGCAGGCCCCGATGTTACTTCTGCCTGCTCCTGTCCCCTTGGTCCTTCTTCTTCCCCACAGGGCCAAAAGAGGGAATGGACCTGCTCAAGCCCCTGAAAGTTTATAATAAGTATCTTGGAGTGAGAAGGGAATTAGGGTTGGAAATGTGTTCTTTACCTATACCCATAAAAACACTCAGTTTTGAGGCTGACAGGCCTTGGGACAGCACAACAGGGGAAGGTCTGGGGTAGAGAAGAAAAAACAAGATGTCCTTTCCACACTCTCGAAACTCACCCCACACAAGTCTGGAGCCAGTCAGTTACAGGAGCACTCATCTTCAGATTTTGGGGTGGGGAAGAGAATCATAGAGTTTGAAGGGACCTCAAAGGTCATTTAATTCAGCAAATCCACTGCTACAGCCTCCCTGGTATGTGGCAATCCAACCTCTGCTTTAAAACTTCTACCAAAGAAGAGCCAATGCATCTGTTCCCCATCAAACAGAATGTGCCATCGGGAAATTCTAATATTTAGTTAAAATATTTTTTCCTTTAATTTGAACCTAATGGTCCAGGTCCCATCCCTTGGAGCAACAGAAAACAAATTTATTCCATTTTCTATTTAATTTGCCCCATCATCTATGCTAAGGTTCCACTTGTAATATTGAACTGCTCAACTACCTATATTCCAAAAGTTATCAATACAGGTCATTAGAAAGCTAAAAAAATCATATAGCTTTGAGAAATGAGGATGTTTAGTTGAGCAGTATGATGTAAATTAGTAGTCTCCAAACTTTTCAGATCTAGGACTCATCTTTAATCCTAAACTGCAACATTGAACCCACTTCATTTCTGTTTTTGACTCATATATATCCATGTTTTCATCCTCTCTTCAGTGAACAAATGTAACAGGGTGCAGGGCTTCCAAATACTGTAGCTGTGTAGAAGAGGGAATTTACATAGATGCAGCTTACCATGGGCAGCATTTATCAAAACATCTTCTGCTATACATAAAGGAACTTGCTCCTCCACTGCATCCGGTCACTCCTTTCTAGCTTTCACTGCCTTTGCTTCTCTCAAAAAGAAATCCACAACAAATAGTGACACATTATAGTAAGGATGGGGGATCCCCGGCTCACAGGCCAATTTGCCCCACCATGCTGCCCTATCTGGTCCTCCCTGCTGCTCTAGCAGGTGCCTCAGTCCACTGCATGTGGTCTTTCCCCAATTAGGGAAAGACTGAGCATATAACAGAACCAAAGCTCCAGCCAACACTTTGGCCAGACAATGAACAGCATCAGGGCATGCCTCCTAATGTCATTTGGCCAATGAAAAATGCCCCCTACTCCTTGTACTAAAAACTTCAGAATGCAAGCTACCACCTTGAAAATGATTTCAAAACATTTCCAAGCTTTGTAAAGTTACAGCTGTAACCGCTGACTGTAGATATGTATTCTAAAGAAGTCTATTATTTCTCACAAACTGCAGAGCAATTTGGAACCAAGAACACACACAACTATTTCCAAAGGGACCCAGATACAAATGGTCTAATTTATGTTTCACCTGAACAAGATACAAAATGAAGCATTCAAATCAGTCTGATCTTTAAGTGTTACAGTTCTATAAGAACTGTCGTTCTTATACAATGGTCTATATGTCACTTTACTCTTTCAGGCGATCATTTGCTTTGTATAGCTTATAGAACCAAATCTGAAATCACATTGCAGTAATATGGCAAATCTGGTCTATAAAACTACAAATACAATAAGACAAAATAAAAGGTTGTTGCTGTGATTGATAAAGAACATCTGAATAAATCCACTTCAGATAACAGCGTTCTTACCTGTAATGATTGATCCGTCAGAGCCCGGTCCATTTCCCAGTGACTGGAAATCTGTTACACTTAATGCACCTGAACTATCCCCGCTTATAGATTGTGAGAGTTCTTTTATGTTCTCCATATCTTGTAAAAATTCTTCAGATAAAGGACTATCAAGATCCTCATCCTTTAAGGGAATAAGGGGGCAAAGCTGGCTTTCGGTGTCCACCATTTCAGCGAGGCAAGGTATGTCAGTTAGCATTTTTGGATGTCTGAAAAGAAAACAAGCAATGCAAAATGAGCCATTTATTTTTATCTGTATTACTCCCCTACTCAAATTAACCACGTGACTTAGCTTAAGCTATGTAACAGTGGCTGAGTTTGCACGTCACTTTAAGCTGTGGTGGTTTATTGTGTTGGCTGTGAGCGGTTTTCCTGGCTTACGGTTGCTTATTTAACCAAAATAAGCTACCCTGCAGTGAGGTTTATTTAAACTATCATGGCTTATTGTGTTGTCCGGCACTCCACAGTGGGTTAAAGAGTGGTTTAAAGATTGCCTACAGAGTCGCTTGGCAAAGGTGTTCAAAACCACTGCTGATCATCTGCTCCCGCCAGCAGATTTCTGTTTCCAAGAACTGCTTAGCAACAGATTGCGCTTAGCAGCTTCAACAGTTAACAAGCCCAATTCAAAGCAAGCAAAAGTCAAACAAACTGCTTTGTATGCCAATAAATAACTTCCTTTTATTTCTGTGCTGTTACTTTGCTGCTGGCTGGCAGTGAGGGGGGGAGGTTAGGCTAGGACACTGGGGCTGCAGGATAGGAATAAGAGGTGGGATGTGAAGGGAAGGAAAGGTGAAGAGGATGGTTAAGAAGCAAAGGGAATGAAAGGGTAGTAAGCGGCTGGTTTCCAGTCATTTTTCAGTGAAAAGGGAAAGTCACACAGTTATCCAGTACAGCAGTGGTTCCCAAAGTGGGCGATACTGCCCCCTTGGGGGCGGTGGGATTGCATGGGGGGGTGCTAAGAGGCAAGTGGATGGCAGGGGGGCGCTCGAGGTGGTCTTTTCCGTACCAGGAGTTTTGGTTACAGAAGGAAATTTCTGATCGCTGTACTGCACTATGGAGAGTGGTTCAGAAGCTCCTGGTTGCATTTCCAACATCATATTTGGTGGAATGTGGTTTTAGTGTGGTCTGCCTACTTCTCTCCAAGCAAAAAAATCGACTCCAGATTACTTAACGTGGTGATTTAAGACTCATGTTAAGTGACTTTAAACCAGACATCGGGAAACTGGTATCACTTCATCACATTAAGAATTTACAGAATTGTGAGGTACTCTACCCTAGTTACTAAATGTGATATCTAATATTCTTGCTAAATGACTATCAGACTTTGAAAAGATGATATCACTGGATCAAGTTCATCAATTATGCTTAACTGAATAAACTAAAAAAAATGTAATTGGATTTTGAATAAATATTAAATTGTTACAGTTTTGAATTTTATTGTTATTATCTTCCTTTATGGGGTCGTTGAAAACCACTATTCTGAATAATGATTTTTATAGTGTAGGGTAGGGGGCATTGGGCATGAGTTTGTGGAACCAAGGGGGAGGTTACCTGGAAAGGTTTGGGAACCACTGCAATACAGCATTTGGTGGCTAACCATGAAGAGATCACACATATAAAATTTTGCCCCATTCCAGCAAACTGTCAAGGAGTTAGAGCCTGCATCCCCCTTTTTATTTTCTGGTCACTTTTAATGAAAAAGGAAAGTCATGCAGTTATCGAGTATAGTATTTTGGAGGCTCCCCGTGCAGAGACCCAATGTATAAATTTTTGCCCCATCTCAGTAAATTGTCAAGGAATTAGAGCCCCTTTGGTGCACATGGGCGGGGAGAAGAGTATGACTTTGAAAACTGGCTAGGAACTGGATGGCAGTGGTGGGAGGAGAGAGTGAGAATGAACGCCTTGAGGATCGGTGCACCACTGCTTGGATGGGGCAGGGAGGAGTGAAACGGTGGGTAGCAATTGGCAACAGTGATCTAGCAGAGATAGGAGACAGAAGAATATGCCACTAGCGTGAGACAGGTCGATCGGAGAGAGGCAGATGCTGTAATGGAGGTGCAGGGGATGCTGGGATTTGGTTTCCAATGCAAAGGAAGCTGGGATACCACCGTGTTCGAGCAGGAAGACTGCAGAGGGAGGAAGGGCAGGAGTGGAGAAAATAAGATATGCACAGTAACTTATTTGTCTGATCGTGTGGGGGATACAGTAGCTTATATGCTACTGTGAGTATTATTATTATTATTATTTATTTATATAGCACCATCAATGTACATGGTGCTGTACAGATTACACAGTAAATAGCAAGACCCTGCCGCATAGGCTTACAATCTAATAAAGTTGTAGACAGAGCATAAACCACCATTGCTTAAAGTAACATGCACACCAGCCATTGTCAGCTGGGTTTCCCGTATTCAAACCTAGCATTGTAGCTACAACCCCACAGTATACATCAGTTATCAATAAGGTGAATCACATTTATTTCATTCATATTAAGCAACAGGAATATTTATATTATTGTTCACAATACATTATGTGAGAGCACAACACAACAGCAGGCTCATGTGTGCCTTGGGAATACATGGGATTGCCACCAGGATCCTGGCCACACGTAAGGCACTTTCTGCATGGATAGTCTCTCCGTATTTTATATAACACAAATAGCACATTAAAAGTTTGATACACAATACTCAAGTATGAATCAGCACCTCCGCTTGAACCTGACAAGGCCATGAATTGAGATGGTGTAGAGGATACCTCATGTGTGAGGCAGCCCAAACACACAGACAGATCAAATTTTGTAAAGTTACCATCATGTTCATGATGCTCTGCAACTAAATTTATTTTATTTATTACATTTATATCCTGCTTTTTTTCCTCCAAAGAGCTCAAGGTGGTGTACATAATCCTCCTCCTCTCCATGTTATCCTCACAGCAACAACCCTGTGAGCTAGGTTGGGCTGAGAGTCTGTGAGTGGCCCAAAGTCACCCAGTGAACTTCCATGACTGCGTAGAGACTAAAACCCGGATCTCCCGTCTCCCAGTCCAATACAGAGTTGCTGCCCTTCGTGAAATAGTTAAGGGACCTCCAGAAATATACAAATGTTAACTCTGTCAGATTCCTAATGCAATCAAATAATCCAACACACACACCCATTTAATTGGTCATCCTAAATTCCTAAAGAGGAAAGCTCTATGCCAACATACTGCCAGCACCAGTAAACACATTAACATCCATTATGTTTAAGTACCTACACCCAGGTATGGCACACAAAACTCCTCTTGCACACCACATACCTCATGCTTCAACCATGGAAGGGAAAAACATAGGTCAAACTAGCAAGCCAGAAACTACCTTAGTTTGGGGGGAAAACCTTCCCCAAAACTAAGGCATTAAAAGTAGTTGTTGTTTTTCCTGTTACAGAGGGCTGGGGGTATTATCTAGAGTACATTTGCAGTTTATCATTTATTGTCAGTTCCTCACCACCACCACCTTCCTTCTCCAATTCCTCCCGTCTTCCCCAGTTTTATTCTTTTTATACTTGGCTAATTAGAGCTTAAGGGCAATTATAAGGGCTTTTGCCTACTCTTGCTCCTACATTACATCAAATTAAGTAGAGAGAACATCCCTGGCTTACATAGTGTAGAAGCTAAGACAGGAAGTTAAGTTACAATTTCCATGCTTTTTGTGCCCAAGTGGATTTTAAGTGACTTAACTCATCAATTAAAATGCAGGAGGTACAGTTCTACATTCTACTATTAGGATTCTCAATTCTAGCCTCAAGAATGACATAACAATTTTCAATAGAGATTTAAGGAAAAAAAATTTCAAGCTGTTCCTTCCAAATACAATTCCCAGTTAATCAGAAGCGTTACTCCAGACTCTTATTAACTTTACACCTTCAGAAAACACACACACACACACACAATGTACACATACATCTTGGTTCTCTTATTGTTGTTTGTAATAACAAAATTGGAAGGTGGCAGTTAGCTTATGGTTAAAATAAACTGAAGACAACAGAGTAACTTGCCCTACACATCCTGTGACAAATGTACATATGATGGCTGATAATTAAAAAAAAGGTGTATACCTACATAGAAGGCATGGCTGAGAATGCTAAGCTTATGGTGCTATGTGATGATAGTCTAACTGAGAACTCTGCTCTCCTGACTGGGCAACGCTCTTCCAAAGGAATATAGAATTCTCCCAGAGTATTCCACAATTATGCAACTCCTTTTCTTTGGAGACTCTGCCAAAACTTTGCCTTAATTTAGCTTTCTTTCCCTCCCTATCCCATGGATCCAATGTAGGTTACAATATTTTAATCTTAATAATAACAATAATTCTGTTCAATATAGTCAGAATGTCATAAGAACGTAAGAGGAACCATGCACAATCAGACCAAGGGTCCATCTAGTCCAGCATTCTGTTCGCACAGTGGCCAACCAACTATTGACCAGGAACCCACAACCAGGACATGATTGCAATAGCCCCCCACCCCACCCATGTTACACAGCAATTTGTGTAAATAGGCCGACTGCCTTAGATACTGGAGGTAATCAGGACCAGTAGCCATTGATAGCCTTCTCCTCTAGGAATTTATGTAACTCCCTTTTAAAGCCATTCAAATTGGTGGCCATCACTACATCTTGTGGTAGTGAATTCCATAGTTTAACTATGTGTGAAGAAGTACTTCCTTTTATCTGTCCTGATTCTCCCACTAATCAGCTTCATGGGATGACCCTGGGTTCTAGTACTATGTGAGAAGGAGAAAAATGTCTTCTTGTTCTCATTCTCCACACCAGACAAGGTTATCCACCAAGTTTCATAGCCAAGCAAAGACTTGATCCAGTCTCTCCTATACTCAAGCTTTTATCTATCAAACTCAACGTCTAGCGTTTTAGCCACCTTTAGGTAGGTTGGCTTCAGCACCAAGTGGTTCTGAAACCAAAATCCATATCATTAAAGAATTTTTTCTAAACCAGCCTAATTAACCATTTTATTCTTTTTGCAAAATTTCCTCACTGGGCTGTTCTGTGGTTTCCCCCCAGAGTTCATTTTTCCTCCTTTTTTTGCACTTCTGCACAAGACAGAATAGCTGTACAATGATTTTTAATAAGTACTACTAGGAACTGTCCATCTGGAAGCATCTCTAGTGATGCAATTTTGCAACCAAAAGCTAGGATATGAAAGGGTGCATGATTATATTTATGCCACATGTGTGGAACAATGGCCACAACATGTTTTTGGTTTTTGTCTTTACATATAAATGTACAGACAAGAGAAGAAATATAAATGGAGAGAGAAGAATCAATTTATATGGGCATTAAAAAAATTCAAATCACAATGTATTCATATTTAAACTTACATAATCTCAAATAACAAAATCTACTTAAACACCTTCAATGACATAGAAATTCTATGACACAACATAAGGACCCTCTAAACAGGAAGCTATTCACTTGTGGGGCTCTGAACTCCTCTTTGTGCTCAGAACAAATCAAGTGCAGTTGTGGTGCTGTTAAGTGAGATTAAAACCAGTTATTTCCCTTATGGAGTATGTTTCAGAAAAAGGTTCTTCCAGCAAAGCTAAACAGACCAACATGAGAAGTTAATGCCTTTAGTAAAATTAAAGACCTTCCCCCAGATGAATAGAAATTATTTGTCCCATGAAAAAGTAGTATATGTCTCTATACTGAAATCCACCTTTTGTATGCTTCCTGGTCTAGAAATATACATTCATATATTAATAATTACAATCAAAGAGTTACAGGGGATGTTTTAAGAGCTATTAGTATCCTTACCAGGCCTGTTTCATAAAATGAAAATGGTATGCCAGATAATATTTTGTAGTAATTTACAGATGCGTACATCAATACAAACATTTAAAAATATACTCAAAGAAATAAAACAATTTACTTTGTATTGCCAGTGTAACTCATTATCAAGACCATTAAAACAGTTTCTTCATCAAATGAAACGAAAATAATTTATTCATAGTAAAAAAATGTGTTTGTACAAAAGATATCAAAACTGAAACCTAGATATTATATTTTAACAATATAAAAATATTCTAGCTTCAGCTAAAGATTAATCCCACTCAGTTCCATGGGTACACAACACAAAGTCCAAGTTTTGTGGTCAAACTTTCTACACTGACAGACTAACAGCTAAATCCATTATGAGGGTAAAGGTTTTCCCAATGGTAAGCAAAACTATATTTCCCGGAGCAGTTCAACAACACATTAGAGCAAATATGTGTAATGAAGCACCCACTTAAAATCAAATAAGCTCAAAGCTGGCAAGCTTTGATTTTGAGCAGAGAAAGGGTTCTAGATGTGCATTTATTCTTTAAATAGCAAGTATGAATCTGGAATCCTGGAGGAAAAGAAGAAGAAAGCAAGCAGATAGAAGGCAAATCTGAGCAGAACGCCCCCCCTCCACCAGTCCTCTGCTCAGAAATGCAGCTTTCTGCTGCTTTCCAGCTTCTTCTTCTTCTTCTTTTAAAAAGCTAGGACTAAATTTACATGCATTTGTTTGTAATTTGTAGTTTGATCCTCAGGCTTATATTCTGTAGTAGTCACAGCAGTGTCTTCAAGAGTTGGTATTAGATGCTACCACTGCCCTGTCTACCTCCACAGAAACTGATAAGATTGAGAAATTTTGCGCAATGTGCTGTGGGGCTTTTGCTTTTTTTCTTAATACTGTCAAACTTAAAAATTTTGTTAGATGCTTCATAAGGGGGATGGGGATGAAGCAGCAGCTATTTGGGGGGGAAGCCCCACAACAATTTGTGAGTGATCAATCACTGGCACAGATAGCTATAGACCAAAATTAAATGTGCCTTAATCAAATATGACCCTACCCACGACAGCAGAGAGCTGTTTTTACTTACATTTTCACAATATTTTCTGATGTGGTCACCTCCTCCAATCCTTTAAAATATTGTCTATGGTGCAAAAGGGGAAATGCCAAAATAAACAAACGAAACAAAACAAAACACCACTTGGCCATATATACAGAACGCTTGATCACAGAGCTAATTAGCCAATCATGATTAAATCATGAACCTGAAGAATGGGAGAATACCTTTTTTGAATATTTCTACACCAGTGATTTATTACATGCTCGTGATTGGTGCCTCATGGATGTTTGTGGGTCCATTACATGATGCCATCAACCTCCACAATGTCTCCTGCCCTTCCCCCCCTTTTATCTCACTTTCAAAAAGATCGGTGATAAAGCAATATTTGTTTATTAAAACATTTGTATCCTGCCCTATATCACAGGGATCTCAGGGCGGCGTACAGATAAAATCATACAAACAATATAAAACAATCAATAAATACAGCTAAAAACAAATCAAACCATTAATAAGCTAAAATCAGTATAGAATTTAAGAACAGTAAAACTAATTAAAACAATTTAAACTATGTACAGGTTGGTGAATTTAGCCATCAAAGGCTTTGTTAAAAAGCCATGTCTTAACTTGGCACCAAAGTGGAGGGCATTCCACAGCAGGGATGCCTATATAATATGATATAGAGGCATCACCATCTAGTAGCTGCATAATGAAACATAGGATTTACCAAGAGAGGAAGTCTTTGATTCTAAAGGAGCCAATCTATCCTGCAAAGAATCCGGAAGCAGAAACCCCAGTAAATTGCAGGATAAAAAGTCTGGTGTTGTGAAGCCCTTTGTTTGCTTAAGAAGGATTTAATCACATGGGCCTTTCTACTGGAAACAAAATCAAACACATGTAACTGGGTTCAAGATTGGCAGCCCAAACACCTCTACACAGAATTCAGGCTTTTAAAAAAGCTTCTATTGGCACCAATGGCTTTTTCAAAAAGCCTGATTGCCACTGGCACAGGAGAAGCTGGCAATGGATTGAACAAGAGCTAATAAAACCTCAATCTTAATCTAAGCAAAATGAACGTTCTGTTGATTAGGAGTTCGCCTAAACAGGATTTTGGAGTTCAGCCTCTATTGGGCAGGGTTGCATTCTCCCTTAAAGAGCTGTTTCTTGTCTTGGGAGAAAATGCTTTTGGAATCATTTGTGTCTTTGGATGTAGAAGAGAAATCTTGAGCCTTTTACTAAGTGTAGTTGGAGCACCATCTACACCTACACTTGGTAAAGAGGACCTGGTTGAGAGCATTATTCGGCTGATCTACACATGAGAACTACAAGATAGTGTCGTTGGGAGGGCTTCACCCCAAACATACAGCCACGGCTCCTTCTATGAATAAGCGTCCAACTGATGAAAATATCTCGAAATGGGCACTGTACCAGACACCTGTCTACTTTTTAGTTAGGCGCCTAGAATATTTAATTTGTTGGGTGGTACAATATTGTACTTTAAAAAAAAATTCACATGCTGTTCTGTAAAATGCTCATTGTTATTTAATTGCTGATACATTGTATATTATTCTAACTTTTTTTTTATTTACCTATGCATTGGAGGCTTCTGCACCATAGCGCTAGGCCACAAGATAAGCACTTTTAGTTGGATTCCACACATTTAAACGGTGTGATTTATCCTTGATAGTAAAAGAAAGAAAAAGGTATTTGCAGTGGCATGTGAAAATGGAATTCCCTGATGCCTTTACTGATCACAAGAAAAGCTTCAGTTTACAAGTATCAACCTGTATGGTACTTCAGAAATGTATGTTATATGGTCAAGCTTCATCACCCAAATGTTAGTTGTGCCTAGTACAAGATTTGCATAGGATTATCCTCATTTTTTGAGCAGAACATGCCTCCAGCACATTATGCTCACACCACAGCGAAAAGGGCAAACTAGCAAGCAGCTATAATGAAGCCCTGGTTCACATGTAATGGTGGCCAATTGTGGGTTAATGAAACTACAATTTCCCAGGTTATGAACCAGACACAGTTTGAATATGCAACCTCTGAGCAGCCTGATCACAGGTTGCTTTGTGACATGTGAACTTGGACGCTTTGGATGGTTTATGGATTAAACAATCCAAAGTTAACCTACTAATACTAGATTTGTCCACTCTCTATTTCACATGACTGCTCCATCTGTGTAGGCCATGGTTAGCATTTCCAATAGTAGCCTTCAACTTTTCAAACTCAGAATCATCTTTAGCCCAAACATACATTTGGGGACCCACTAATTAATCCCCACCCCATCCTGCCAATACAGTTGTAGCATTGCTGTTGGAGGCTACCTTAGGCAAGGCTGCTAGTCAATAGTGGATACTTTCTCAGCAGGTGAAGAGCATTGATTTAGAAGACAAGGTGCTTGCCATTACATGTATGAAAGAAAACCCTGCACAGACAGGTTGTGACATGTAACTGTAGTTCTTTGAGTGGTCATCTAAGCGTGGGATTCCAAAAAAATTCCTCAGTTATAGAAGCTTCCCAAATTGAGGCTCCATGCACGTACAGAGACCATATGTGTGATGCATAGAGACCATGAAGAAGAATGGATAATTTACTGAAGGTAGTGAATACACTGTAGATGCAAGCATGTAAGAACTCATATAGAAAGATGTTCCTGTCAGGCCTCAGGTTTTCCAATCATGCAACTGATATTGAAGATATATCTGGTGAGAGTGATTTTGAATAGGATACTGTGATTTTGAAATGGAGAAATTAAAGCACTTTCTTTTAGAAAACATTAAAATGTAAGCTAAGATGTTGCAAAGGCAGTATTGCCCTGGATAGTTTATCCTCACTGAAAAAGCATCAATACCTACCGTGCTAAGCAATTAGTCATGCTAATTTTGTTTCCTTAGCTCTGTGGATACAAGTTCTCTTTAATGTTAGCACATAAGGAAAGGGTGCTAACTTTCTTATGAAAAAATGTGCACTGATAATTATTCTTAAATAAGTTATTCTGAAATGTACATTGATACACTTGACTTCTTTTCATGGAGAGAAAATGGAGCACAAAGTGCAGTTAGGTACTGTGATTGCTACAACTGATTGAAAAGAAGGTTGGCGTGGCTAATATTTTGTCCTAGCAATTATGCACTAATACTGCACTGTCTGATAACTACATAGTGTCTGACAGCAGGTGAAATAGAGAAAAAATGCATTTGAAAGTCCGAGGATTCAAGGCTCTAGGAACGTTTTTCCTCATTGTAAAATCTGAAAAAACAAGATTTATTCTATCCACATTATACACATCTACTCTTCATCTTTTACCATGATGCTTCCATGAACAATTTCAATATATTATGGTTCTCTTCCATCATTTGTAATCTTTTGGGGGCCCAAATCAGGCAAAAAGTGTGAAAGTTATAACCCCAAACTCTTACACTGACTAGGCACAAAATTCCATTTTAGGGTTTTGTGGACGGAAGACGAATAAAGAGGCTGACAAAAATAGTTTGGTGAACTAAGGCCACTTTTATTTAAATTTAACATCTCAACATTAACCAGATCTGCAAGTGACAGTGCAGGAAACTAGCTAAGTAATTTGCAGACAATACAAGAGCAAGCCAAACCCTGCCCAGGGAAAGGCGAGTAAAGGCCCTCCTCTGTCCCCAAGCCACATCTTACATGTGCTCAAGGGTGGCCTTCCCAAGTCATCCCCTCCTGGTGCCCTACGACACCAGACAAGTGAGTCTGTTTAATTGCAAGGACAAGTCATATCCTGCCCAGGGTCCCACAGCCCTGAGCAGCAGGAGAAATGTATTCTGCAAAAGGAATTACAGGAAATTTTGCAGAGAAATTCTAACCCTAGGTCTGTGGGTACTGCTGCTTATTGCCTACAAAAAATATCCAGAAATTAGGGAGATGTTGTCACAAAATGACAAACGCCTTGCAGCCTATTAACTCTACTTAAACATCAGTGATGTTGAAATTAAACACCTAATTCATACCTAACATGGGTTGATGTTATTCTGAGAGCAAATACTTCCCTTCTCCACAGTCAGAAAACACACTAATTCTGGCACTAACATTTCAGAAGGCACAGTCTATATATATCGAGGAAGAGATACACATTTTTCTTACTGGCTATTCAAGATGTATTTTATTATGGTCTGTTCAATTTGCATGCTGTGTAATGGCACTGGAAAGAGTCGTAGCTCTCTGGAGATGTTGTTTTCACCCTTCTAATCTCATGTTCCAATAAACAGAGATTGCTGACTGCCCTTGAAAGAGTAGTTAAATATTCACTTCTCGTTTAGGACTTTTGACCTTAAGACAAAAACACTAGCTTTAATAAAGATTCAAATGTAGCATTCTGTATGAAACATAAAAGAGGTTGCTTCCCTCTTTCCCCTTTGCTACTTTTTAAAATAACTGCAACTGAGTGAATGGTCTTAAAAACTATGCTTTAGGGTGCAATCACATTTAGAGAGAAAAAGTCCTGCAATTGCTGGCTGGGGAATACTGGGAGTTTTAGGACTTTTTCTCTCTAAATGTGATTAAGATTGTGCCTTTGGTCTCCAAACTATGCTGAATCTCAGGTTTACCCAGATTCTCTATTTAGAGATAACTTCTTGAAGCTTCCCTAGGGGTTTTACTTCATTCTTTTTATCTGATTATCTACCAAACAGTTCTTGAACTCCTGTTAGTTTAGTACAATAATACAATCCTACCTCACCTATGATTAACATCCTGCCCCCATTTTTCAGTGCTACTAAGGACTAATAAAGACATAAATGCAGGTTGCTTACCTGTAACTGTAGTTCTTCGAGTGGTCATCTATGCATTCACACATATGGGCTTTGCGCCTGCGCAGAGACCAGACCGGAACCTTCTATAGCTGAGTGGAACGTTTTTGGCGGGAACCCCTCCCCCACGCTACCGCGCATATCCATGGGGTTCCCGCCCTTACCTCAGTTTACAGGAGTCCGACATTGTGCCCCCATAAACATGAGTGTAAATAAAATAAAGTACATTCCACAATAAAACAGTGTCATTTATAAGTCTCACACCACCAAGAGGGGATGGTGGGTGGGTTGTGTGAATGCATAGATGACCACTCGAAGAACTACAGTTACAGGTAAGCAACCTGCATTTCTTCTTCGTGGTCTCTATGCATCACACATATGGGCGAGTAGCAAGCTGACATACCTTTGGAGGTGGGTTGGTGCATCATCTGAAGATCTCTGAGAGCACTGTCCTCCCAAACGAGCAGTCCTGCCTCGCACGGGTGTCCAAACTGTAGTGCTTGACAAACGTGGACGGAGTGGACCACGTCGCTGCTCTACAGACTTCTGCCAATGGAACACCTCTGGTGAAGGCCACCGACGTTGAGACGGCTCTAGTAGAATGAGCTGTCACAGGTTTTACTAACTCTAATTTAGAAATAGAGTAGGCCAATTCAATCGTCTCCACTATCCAGCGGGACAACCGCTGACAAGAGACAGGGAGTCCCTTAGAAGGCTCACCATAACAAATAAACAATTGCTTTGTTTTTCTAAAAGTGTCTGTCCTGTCTTTGTAAAAAGCAAGAGCTCTTCTTACATCGAGAGTATGCAAGGAAGACTCAAGAGGTGTAGTTGGATTAGGAAAGAAAGCAGGCAAAGTAATATGCTGGGACAGATGAAAAGTTGACACTACCTTAGGTAGGAAGGCTGGGTCTGTGCGTAGCACAACCTTATCCTTATGAAAGATAGTGTATGGGACATCTATCCTAAGAGCCTTAAGCTCACTTGCACGTCTTGCCGATGTAATGGCTATTAAAAAGACAGTCTTTAAAGTCAGAAACCTAAGGTCTGTCGAAGCCATGGGCTCAAAGGGCTTGCGTGTCAGTGCTTGTAGCACAACTGAGAGGCTCCATGGTGGCACGATACTTTTCACAGATGGTATCGTGTTCTTCAGACCTTTTAAAAATTTCTTGGTTGTTGGATGGGTAAAAGGTGTAAAACCATCTATGCCCCGGTGAAACGATGTAATCGCAGCTAGGTGAACTCTAATGGATGTAAGTTTAAGTCCTTGCTGGAAAAGTGTCAATAAATAATTGAGAATCAGGGATAAGTGGCAAGATTCTGGTGTTTGGTCCTTTTCTGATGCAAAGCTCTGAAATCTTTGCCACTTTGCTGCATAAGCTTTCCTTGTGGAAGGCTTTAGTGCTGCCAATATAATGTGGTCCACAGTCAAAACTCTGGTTCCAGAGGAGGAGTGGTTGTTATCTTCCATGCAGTCATCTTGAGGGTCGACAGATCTGCGTGTCGAACCCTGCCGTGGTGTTGAGACAGTAGCTTCGGTATCGACGGGAGCCTGATGTAATCCCCTTTCGATAGTCGAAGAGCGTGTGAGAACCACGTCTGTCGAGGCCACCAAGGTGTGATCAGGATGCAATTGGAGTTGTCCATCTGGATCTTGGCTAACACCCTTGTCAATAGTGGGAAGGGAGGAAACATGTACAAGAGATTTCCTCTCCAAGTCCTGGTGAAGGCGTCTCCTAGAGAGCGCTTTCCTCTTCCTGCCCTGCTGCAATACTTGGCGCAAACTGCGTTGTCTTCGGTGGCGAAGACATCGACAACAGGGCGGCCCCAGTACCGAAAAAGACTTTCTCGGACTTCGACATCGAGCTCCCACTCGTGGTCGACATGGAAGGACCTGCTGAGAGAGTCCGCAATGACGTTCTCCTTGCCGGCTACATGGATCGCAGTCAGGTAAATCCTTCTCTTTATGCACCAGTTCCATATCCTGAGTGCAGAATGGTTTAGAGGGTGTGATCTTGATCCACCCTGCCTGTTGATGTATGCTACTACGGTAGTATTGTCCGTCGCGATCAAGACATTTTGACCCTCGATCATCTGTGCAAATGCTTTCACTGAATTGATGGTGCTATATAAATAAATAAATAAATAAATAATAATAATACAGGAGTTCGAGGTGATTGATGTGATGTTCTCTTTGGGATAGAGGCCAACGACCTTGAGAGGTGAGGGAGTTGCAATGGGCTCCCCATCCTTCCAAGGATGCATCCGTTGTGATCGTTACCGAAGGCGCGTCTTGTTGGAATGGAACGCCTTCGAGAAGAGTCGACATCGAGAACCACCATTTCAGAGATGCTCTCACTTGTTTCGGTATCGAAAGGTAAGTTCGTCAAGCATTGTGCCTGAGATCGAAAGTCCTCAAAAACCAGGCCTGCAATATCCTCATTCTGAGTCTTGCAAATCTGATGACTGCCGTAGTAGCTGCCATCAGACCTAATAGTCTCTGAACTGTCCATGCCGAAACCTTTCAGCGGCTCTCGGTATCGATGGCTAACTGCTGTAAGGTGTTCGCCCTGGTTGACGGTAAGTATGCCCTCCCGTCTCGAGAGGATAGGGTTACCCCTATGAAGTCCAATCTCTGCTGTGGAGTCAAAATGGACTTTTCGTGGTTGACCCACAGCCCTAACGAGTCCAACAGGTTGAGGGTGGTTAGTATGTCTGACTGGAGCGCCTCGCTGCTGTCCGCTACGAGGAGCCAATCGTCCAGGTATGGATAAACGTAAATGCCTTTCTGTCTTAGGTGGGCGCATACCACCGCCATGACCTTCGTGAAGACCCTCGGTGCCGTGGCCAACCCGAACGGAAGAACGGTGAACTGGAACTGGGATGCACCGATCGAAAACCGAAGGTAAGCTTGATGCGACTTCCTGATGGAGATATGGAAGTACGCATCCTTCAGATCCACCACTGCGAACCAAATTCCTTTCTGTAGGAGTTGCAAAATTGAAGTAACCGTTGTCATACAGAACTTCCTCGGGGTGATGAACTTGTTCAGTTGTCTTAAGTCCATGATAGGTCAAAGACCCCCATCTTTCTTTGGGACCGTGAAGTAACGGGAGAAAAACCCCCAGTTGAGTTCCTCTGCAGGTACGGGAGAGATGGCTCCCTTCGACAGCAAGGTCTGTACCTCGAGCAGCAGAGGAGGGGATGGAGCCATTACTTTCACGCCGGAAAAAGGAGGAAGGGCATCGAGCTCGATGGCATAGCCCGAATTGATGATAGTGAGCACCCAGGAGTCTGTTGTTATTGACTCCCATTGATGGTAATGGGGTGCTAGGTGGTTCGCAAAAGGGAGTGGATCTGGGGCCGAAGAGTCAAACACGCTGCTTCTTGCTGAAGTCAGGTTGCCGCTTGTCCTGCTGGTATCTGCCCTGGTAAGGCCTCTTCCTCTGCAGCTGTTGTTGTTGCTGGCGAGGTTGAGGCTGGTATTGGGGCCGATGCTGTTGTTGTTGAATCGGAGGTCTCCATTTTCTCGGTCGGTACTGTGTCTGAGAAGGAACAGTAAACCCCATCTTCTTGGCTGTTGTTCTAGCCTTATAGATGGAGTCCAGCGTCTCATCGGTCTTGGTATTAAACAGACCTTCCCCATCAAACGGCATGTTCTCAATTCTTGCCTTGGTTTCGTTGGTGAGATTGGAAGATCTAAGCCAAGCATGCTTCCTCAACGATATGGCCCCCATCATTGATTTTGAATGGCAGTCCACCTGGTGTCGAGCGGTGGACAACTGTTGTCGAGCTATACCAGTTGCTTCATTTTGAAGAACTCTTGCCACTTCTCTCTTATCCTCTGGGAGGTGATCACACAAGTTACCTATCTTCTCCCAAAGGAAAAGTTGGTAACGCGCCATAGTCGCCTCATACGCTGATGCTCTAATACCCAACGAGGATGAAGAGTAGACCCTTCTACCAGTAATGTCTAATTTTCTGCCCTCTCTGTCAACCGGAGCAGAATGTGCCTTTTGGGACTGGCCCTGTGCTGACTTGACTACTATTGAGTTCGGCTTGGGGTGCTGGACTAAAAATTGTGCACCGTCTTCCTGAATCTTATACAGGGTCTCTAGACGTTTTGATGTTGCCTGAGTCGCCGTCGGTGTCTTCCAAGTTAACTGCGCTGTCTGTTTTAGCGCGTGCGGGAGAGGGATTGCTATCCTCTGGTTCGTGGTAGTCTGGAACACATCATAGATACGATCTACCACCGACTCATTTGCTTCCTGAGTCTCTAACCCCAATGCTCTGGACATTCGCAGCATATGGTCTGCGAGCCTAACCATGTCGTCAGAGGGGGAGGAAGGGTCTCTATCATGGACCTCATCTTCTGGTGACGGGAATGATGGAGCGGCCGACACACCCGATTCCGAGTCCGAAGGATAATTTTCTTCGGGTGACGATACGGTGACTAGGTGTAAGTCCTCTGTCGATACCGCAGGAATCGCCACAGTCGATGCCGATGGTTGTCGATGAGGCGTCGATACCGTTGCTCTCGCTGGTGATGGAGGCAATGGAAAGCGGCACACTCTAGTTGTAGGCGGAGGAAGAGCATAGTAATCCTCCCGCGGATACTGCTGTTCCTGAAAGTACCTTTGGGGGCGATATCCCTCCCATTGGTACTCATCATCTCTCGCCTGAGGGTCAGAGTAGCGAGAAGCTACCTCCCAATCACGGCGTGGTGTTAGCCTTGGAGATGGCTGCAACTGGAGTTCCCGAGGTCGAGGGGGCTGCTGAGAAGACGCTGCCGACACCGAATCCCTCAGTTCGCCCTCTGATAGGCTAGGCGGACGAGTCGGTACCTTGGTGGTTGGAACAGAATGTGGCCTCGATACCGAGGGTGGTCTCGACATCGAAGCGGCAGATACCGAGGGTGGTCTCGATATCGAAGCGACAGGTGCAGCGGGCGGAGTAGATTGACTCCTGACCGACTCTAGTGGGCGAGGCGACGGTAAGGAGGTTCTCTCCGCGTCCCTCTTTTTCTTCTTTTTCTTCTTCTTCTCGAGCTCGGAAGAAGGTATCGGAGTTCTGGCTTTTTTGGACACCTTTTTAGCCTTTGAACTCGACAAAGACCGACCAGACGTGAGGGGTATCTCAGCCCTATGAGCTCTGGTCTGCACTTCAGTGCTTTGGTCTGACGATTTGTCTGGTGCGGTCTTAGTAAGTGCCGTTTTATGAGTTACGGAGCCGCAGTCTTCTCCATTGCAGGGGCCTCCGTGGCCTTGAGAGCCTTTTCCCAAAGAATCGAGCGGAGTCGGTCTGCTCGATGTTTCCTTGTTTGCTTCATGAAGGCCATACAATGATGGCAAGTCTCGACAACGTGCCCTTCACCTAAGCACAATATGCAAAGGGAATGTCCGTCCGATGGAGGGAGCTTAGCCCCGCACTTTACGCACTTTCTAAAAGGTGCTTTCAGTGCCATACAGGCCTCACGCGACCAAGTCGCTGAGGAAAAGTCTAAACTACAAAAACTATTTATTTATTTATTTATTTATTTGGATAGACTAAAGAGAAAAAGAACGCCGAAGCGAGAAACGAGAAAAGAGAAAGAATTGAAGTAAAGAAGATATTTTAAAGACAAAAAACGCTAAGAGGTTGGTTCTATGGTCTATGCACAATGGCGGACGACGAAGAACTGAGGTAAGGGCGGGAACCCCATGGATATGCGCGGTAGCGTGGGGGAGGGGTTCCCGCCAAAAACGTTCCACTCAGCTATAGAAGGTTCCGGTCTGGTCTCTGCGCAGGCACAAAGCCCATATGTGTGATGCATAGAGACCACGAAGAAGAACCATGTCCATCCAGATGGATTGCTACCCATTAGTGATTCCCAGCTAGGAAATCCACACCATATATAAAAAATCTTCAACATTTGCTCCCCAACAAACTATGTTAAGGTTTCTGAAGCATGATTCTATAGAAAAGTTGTGATCGATATGCAAAGATGGTAAAGACCTGCATGCATTATCAGAGCTTTCCTTGCAGCCTCTACAACAGATGTTCCCACCATTGAAAAGGGTTTATCTTTTCAAGCGTAAGAACTACAGCAAAAGAAACAGTGGAATTCCAACTACATGGCAGATTCTCCCTCAGATGTACATTTCAATTCTTTAGACTGTGACAATACTTTCTAGGCATGGAGGAGTCATACATCACATGCATATATTATATATTCATCTGAATTCAGATTCAGGGAATTATGTGGGTGAACTGATACCCTCACTGAACAGCATATCTTAATGAACTCCTGTGGAATTTCTTATTTAATAATTTGTAAAGCAAATGTTTTTAGTTCTAGACACTCTTAGCTTCTCAATATCCAGCACAACCAATATCTATTAGCCCCATTCATAGCAGCACTTTAATATCCTTTAGCTCAATTTACTCTTCTCCCCCTGGTGTCAATCTTCTCTCTCAGCTGTTTTCTCCTTCTCACATACAGGAATGCCAATGCAGCTCCCTCCCAGCTCTTTCTGCATCTGCACAGCTGCAGCCTTCACACCATCTGCAGCCTCCCTCATGATTCATTACAAAATACAAACAGACCACAATTATTTACAAGTTGAAAAGCTACAGTGGAACAGACATGTTTCTGGAAGAGACTGAACAAGACTGAATTCTTCTTCTTGGTTGAGGAGAAAAATGGTACTGTGTCCTTTTACTGTTATTCTCTATTGCCTTTGCTCTCAATGCACTTACATCCCTTAATGTTAATACATTAGGCAAGAAATCACATATTTATGTCAAGAATTCACAAGAACATATTTTTCCTTGTTTGTCTATAAGAATATGATGAAATTGGTTAATAATTCCCAGTTCCTTCATTGCATAAATGTTTGAAACAGAGTTCAATTAGTAAATTAAGAAAGAACCTAAAATGCCCCTGTAGCCCAAAATAAGCTGTGGACATCATATAACTCTTAGCATATATAACTCCATGATTAGGGGACTGTCTCCTTCAAGATAAACAGTAATTCTCTCCAATGAAAACTATAATGATTGTTCAGTACACATTGTAATCTCATAGGATTGTTACAAACAACAAACTAGAAGTATGAACCCCGCAATAAGCTTTGGGCCACCCCAAATAAAAGACCTGCACATCCAAGAGAACGTTCTTTACACAATGGCATTGGATTGCATCCAGCTTTATACTTTCTTTAGTTGCAAGCCACTGTTAAGTACCTATTCCAATTATAGAAAAATATATATTAAAAAGTATAGGGAACTGGGGCAGTGTGCCCTGCAATAAACTTGGCCTTGGGCATGAAGAAAACATTAGGCCAGATGTGATTCAATGCCATCTTGCATAGGATCTTCCCCTGGATATGTGGGACGACAACTATGACTGTCCTAAAGCTTATTGTGGGGTGCACACATCTAGTTCCTTATTTTCTACGTATTTTGGCTATAATTGGTATGGTCAGAAAAAGAAGAAACAGGTTCTCAGGATGCAAAACATTTGTGAAAATAAGTATTTTGCAGGGCTTTGTGAAAATAACTATTTTGCATCCTGAGAACCTGCTTCTCCTTTTTCTGTCCTGTGTTGGATGCTCACCTCCTTTTGTTTTTGGTTTATAATTGGTGTGAGCATAAACAACTGACGGTGACGAGTTTTGGACAATAATAGGGGCAAAAGAATTCGCTGTTGGTTCTTTCCCGTCCCTCCATGTGCCAGTTGTGCGACTGCGATTTATATAATTACATGCGACGCAGCATGAGTTGCTGCAGTGTTGTCTGAAACCTGTGTGTGGTGCTGGCTTCATAACCACCAGACAGCCCACGACTTGCTGTACGGGTTGTGGGATGGATACAAAACCATCCCCACAGCAACCTGCACTGCATCAGGGGTAATTATGTAAATCGTGGTCGTGGGAGTAGGGAAAGAAACAATAGGCTCTTTCGCCCTCATGATCGTCTGAACTTGGTCAGTGTCTTGCAACCAAACAAAGCATTGCACTAGATGTGATTCAGTTTTCATCTTCTAGATGATATTCTTTTGAGGGCGTATTATCTCAGATGGCCCAAAGCTTATTTATGCCCCTAATTCCTTATGTTGCACAAGAACTATAGTTTGATTGTAGAGAATTGTTTACGGAAGGAAGTTATTGTTTATATTAAAGGAAACAGTCCTCTAATCATTAGGTTATCTTATCTGGATGTATATACACCTTCAGCCCTTATTTAGTATACTGCTTGAGCTATGTTTTGAACTTTCACGCAATAAGGAATTTGGAACTAGCAACCAACTTCGGTACTGTGTCTATAAGCAATATATAGCACTTTTACCTTGAAACTATCTTAAAACAATTTACAATAAACATAGGTTTTGCCGATCTCTCACTAAACCAGGTAAGGATGATCCACCCCAGCCACATAGTTTACAGTGGCTCAGTTCAGTCTACACTTTTCTCTACTCAGTGGGAAAACTCCACTCAACAATGGAGTTTGTACGATGTACTCACCACACAACATGTTCCAACTCCAACATTGTGTGTGTGTGTGTGTGGCCTCCTGTGGAGTGGAGTAAAGTCAACGCAGTGTTTGATTGACAGTTCCTCCCCCCCTCCTCCCCCAGTCCTCCCAATGGTATCCCATCAGCCATTGCCGCAAAAAACCCCACAACCCAATCCCAGCAGCTCTCCTAGAGCAGCACTCCCTCCCTTTGGCGCTCCTGCCAGGGAACTCTATGGCCACTAGGAAACTCCACTCCACTCAACAGGAAACTCCACGAAGCCCTGTGGCGTTACACCCCACAAGTCAATTCCCAAAAGGTATGCCTGCAGTTTGTAAGTCTGTGCTTTTTAGAATGTTGGCCTGAGTGGGCGGAGTTAGAATGTCTTGGGATGGGGGAGGAGTGATATATAAGGGAAGGACTGAGGGGATTGAGAGTCTTGTTCGGTTCTGTTCTAGTCTTGTTCTGTTCTGCTCTGCTGTGTTCTGTTTCTGTTCTGTTCTTTCCAGGGAGACTTCTAAGGGACTCTTAGAGTCTGTAGTGCTCTCTGTATTTATGGTACTTAAGTTTTGGGAAATTTGAGAGTCAGTGTAGTGAGTGGTGTCTTTAGAGTGTGGTGTGCACGTAGTGGAAGTATATAATTCAATACTGATAATAAAGAAAGTTCAAGAGTGATTGTGTGAGTGAAAGGAAAGCGCGAATGTGAGGGTGACAGGATTGTATGGATGGTTTCAAAAAGGTTTTTAAATGTTGTTATTAGAAACAAAGCTTATGAACTTTTAAAAATAAATTTTGATTGTTTTAAAACTACCACGAAAATCCCACGTGTCTGTTTGGCATTTATCATCTTAAGTTTACACATTCAGCACCCACTCCGACAATCATTCACCTCAACAGATATAACTCACAGTGCATTATTGTATATATTAAATCCTTCTCCATTTTAAACCCCTTTCTCCACATAGTTTGGAGGAAGGTGGGCTTTATCCCTTGCCTCAGGCGTATCAAGTGGTGGTGCTCGGCTTGAGCAAGGAGTAGCCTCGGCCGGGTCTGGTGTTCAGAGCCTGTGCTGCCCCATAATAAGTGGTGGCAGACTTGAGGTCTGGTGTTCAGAGCCTGTGTCGTGGCAAGCCCTCCAGACAACATAGAACACAACGGTTGTGCAAGAACTCTCCTCTGCACAACATGAAGGTTCAGGATGGAGTGTTTTCTTTTTTTAAAAAAAAAAGCACTTCACTGTGGGGTGGAGTTTTCCCTCCAGACAACACTTTCCTCAACAGTGGTGTAACAAGTCCACAGTGGAGTTGTTACACCACCATTAAGAAAAGGGTTGTGTGAACTGAGCGTGTCTCTTCACTCAGGACAAGTAGCTGTTGCTGCAATGTAGGAAACATACACAGTTGCTATAACACTCTGCTGTATTTTCCTCACTGAGAAACAAACAGAATACTCTGGCAGCAGCAAGCTTCAGTACAATCAGAAGGGAGAGCAGATTGTTTCTTGATCTTTACATATCTTACATCCTTACACAGACTTTGGGTTTTGTTTGTTTTGAACAGTGAGGAACATGATTTTGATTTTTCCATCATTAAGCTGCTCAATTAAAACATTATTTACTGAAGGATCTTAATCTGAAGGAGGGGCAGAGAGGGCACCACACCAAGAGGGTACTTTTTGTCACCATGCCTCTGGAAATGGTGCCAAGATATTTTTTAGCTTCGGCTATTGGGCGGTATAAAAATGTAATAAATAAATAAAATAAAATAAATAAATTTTGAAGTAGAGCAAGGACACATATGAATATACATCTACCAACTTCCAGACCACCATTTGCAGCTGAGGAAGTAGATCTTGGAATTGTTGTAGATCACAAGCTGAATATGAGCCAACAGTGCGATATGGCTGCAAGAAAGGCCAATGCTATTTTGGGCTGCATTAATAGAAGTATAGCTTCCAAATCGCGTGAGGTACTGGTTCCTCTCTATTCGGCCCTGGTTAGGCCTCATCTAGAGTATTGCATCCAGTTCTGGGCTCCACAATTCAAGAAGGATGCAGACAAGCTGGAGCGTGTTCAGAGGAGGGCAACCAGGATGATCAGGGGTCTGGAAACAAAGCCCTATGAAGAGAGACTGAAAGAACTGGGCATGTTTAGCCTGGAGAAGAGAAGATTGAGGGGAGACATGATAGCACTCTTCAAATACTTAAAAGGTTGTCACACAGAGGAGGGCCAGGATCTCTTCTCGATCCTCCCAGAGTGCAGGACACGGAATAATGGGCTCAAGTTAAAGGAAGCCAGATTCTGGCTGGACATCAGGAAAAACTTGACTGTTAGAGCAGTACGACAATGGAATCAGTTACCTAGGGAGGTTGTGGGCTCTCCCACACTAGAGGCATTCAAGAGGCAGCTGGACAACCATCTGTCAGGTATGCTTTGAGGTGGATTCCTGCATTGAGCAGGAGGTTGGACTCGATGGCCTTATAGGCTCCTTCAAACACTACTATTCTATGATTCTAGCCCTTGGAATTTTATTATTTTGCAAGAGGTTAGCCTTTAACATGTCACTACTCTATTTTAGTATTCTGCTGCATTTTCTCAGTATTTCTCAAGTGAGCACTGTGTACAAACTATCTTCCTCTATCCATGCCTAAGGAAGAGTCTGGGTAGACAATCACATGTAGCAATAGAGAGAGACGAGGAGGAAAGTGTCTGATCACCACTCTTTTCTCAATTATCTATATATAATCAACACCACAATATTTACTTTGGTGGAAGTTAAAGTTAGGGTGACATAAACAAATGAACAATTCAACATATTATTCCTTTGATAAATCATTATATTGACATTTCTAGAAGAGATGTGTAGAATGCAGCTCTAGAAAGTTGTGGGAGTAGCATATTTAAGAGCACAAGAGCAATGTCTCAATGGACCTGTTCAGGCAACACTCTAAGTCATGGTTAGACTGCTAAACCTTTTGCAGCAAGCGGTTAGTGAGTGTGTTTAAACCATGGTTAAGTACCCACCATGGTTAAGAATGATTCACACGACACACTAAGTCATAGTTCACACAACACACTAAGCCATAACGGCCCTGTTCAAAAGACACCTTAAACCACAGCTTTAACCACAGTGAATAAGGCTTTTTGCCTTATTCACCATGGTTAAAACTGTGGTTTAAGGTGTCTTCTGAACAGGGCAAATGTTTAACTCAAAACACTTAACCATCATTATCAATACAGATAAGCATGGCAATTACAAAAAGGTGGAAAATCCAAACACTAATTTGTGAACAAATGTGCCATGTGAACTTTATATAAATGCCACTTTCATTTGCCGATACCATCATCTGAAGTAAAATCACATTCTATTACTTCCGGGTTTCTCAGAAAATAATTTACCTTTTTCTTTGAAACTTAATGAAAATCATTCACTTTGCTTCTTTACAATTTACAAATGTATTCAAGACTCAAGTTTTATAAACCCCTAACTCATTCCTGGGGCTCATCTACACCTATGAACTTTCCGGGAGTGGAGGAGGATCCTGGGCTTTACAGCTTCAGGGATCATCCCCCTTGAGTGCACACACCCACGTGTTGTCCTGGAAATCATGAAGGACATTGCAGGTACCATTTCCCCCCTCCCCCGGAAACAGAGCACAATTGCGCTCCACTGCAAGTAAGTTGTTGTTTAAAAAAAAACATCTTGAAACTGCTTTTCCCCCACCCCCAAAGAGCACAGACAGTCCCTGCTCAGCTCCATGCCCATTTCCAGAGCTCCACTACTCGTGGGGAAGAAGGGACGATCTGTGATCGTGTGCCACACCGGCTGCGGTCTTCAGGGGTGTCCAGGGACTGTGGAAAAAACAGGAAATCCATGGTCCCAGGGAAAGTTTTTGGTTGTCCCTGCTTGACCCCGGGATCCCCCATGCATCATTTGGATGCACAGGGACAACCTAGAGACGACCCTGGGATATATGCATGCTGTTGACACGGCCCTAGTCTCTTGCTTCTCCTTTCATACAGGTGCCTATTAAAGTGCCCTCTAATAGGCACCTTCCTCTATCAGTGGGCCTCACTGGGCTCACCTAGCTGTGGTGGCAGCACTCCAAGTAGTCCTGAGTGTGTGAGGGTAACCACCCTTTTAATTTCTTAAAGGAGAATTTTGGGAAATTAAAAGGATGGCTTGATTGAGCAGCTAGGCAGAGTGCCAAGCCAGAAAAAAAATTATTAAGAGGGCCCAAAGCAGGCACTGGAGCTCTGGCAGCTGCCCAAAGATGCCAGGTGCTGATGCCAGCCCTGTCCTCACCCTACGATGGGCTCTACAGAGGAGAAAAGCCTGCTATACTTCCTGCCTCCATAAGCAGCCTACAGAGAAATGACTATAGCTCCAAAATGTTGTCGACAGTGCCTGCATCTTCAAATACTACACTCCCATGGAGTCACTGAGTATCCATCACAGGCCCGGTTTCCAGTCCTTAAAATAGGAATAGCCAGGTTGGAGCAGGACAAATTAACAGCTGTAGAAGTACTTTACACATCAGCAATATAAAATGCATTTAGATCTTCTAAGCCAGTGATTGGAATACAATAGTTTTATTTATTTTGTGATGCACTATGAATTGAAGACTTTATTGCTGTTATGTTATTTATAGATGCAATCTATAAATATATATGCTTAATAAAAAACACACACAAATGAACACTAACTTCATTTCCAACAGGAAAATTTCCAAAAAGAAAAAAAGTTGAGGAATAGAACAAAGGAGCATGAGTAGAAACCAAAAGAGACTGAGGATCTCATTTATGAAGACATCTCTGGTTTCTAACTGAATCCTACAAGATCCCTAAGTTCATCATCGAATCTGAGACTTGTGAAGTATCATAGTCACCCTAGGATCACGTCGTTTCAGAGCTAGGCACTGCCAGTTTTCAAGCTTCATGGTATTATCCATTCTGATAGGCTGCCTAGTTCAGAGTTAGAGGAAAATCAAAAGGCCATCTAAACCAATACCACACCTTATCCATCAATCCAATCCATCAATCCCCAAACTTAAGTTACCAGATGACTCAAGCAGAGCAGGGGCATTACACTAGGCAAATCAACTTAGGTTCATGCACGCACGTCAAGCCAAATGTACGGAAAGGCAACATTTATTGGAGCCAGTGCAAATACAACTTGGAGGAAAATTCCTTCTTAGGATGAATTGAAAATGTCTTCTATATAAATGTCCTGCTTGTATAATATAGAACTGGGTATCTCTCCACTCAACCCTCTTCCAATAACAATGTAAATTTAATTACATTTACAAAGACATGGCTCCTGACGCAAAGGCTCATTTCAACTCTAGAAGCATAGACTCTGAGTGAGTCAGCAATGGAAAAGGGCTCTCTGCACATGTGCAGAGGTAAGCTTCAGCAAACCTGCTCTTTCAGTTAAAAATAATAACCCATTAACTCATGATATGCAGGTTTCAAGTTCCAGGATCAAACTCCAAATTCAAAACAAGATGTTATGACCCAACATCAATATTCTATGGCTCAGATTAAATCCTGACTTTACTTTTTTTTCTTGTTTTTTTAAGCCATTGCTAAACTAAGAATCAAATTCCTGAGTTTGTGTGTCCCACTCCCAAAACAGATAATTATATATGAAAATACTATTATGTCAACTTACATCTCCTGTGCAATTAAATTTATACTAGGTAGTTTTGTTCTCTAGTATTTTAAAGAAATTTTCCAAAGTAACTTGCAAAATACACAAAATGGAAATTTTACTTACCATTTCTTATAGACTCTTGAAAGGCTGGAAATGAAAACTGTATCCATAATATGTTTCCCCTCCATTGTGTAGGCACACTTGTTTGTTACTTCTTGATTCACCATGAATTCTGGACCCCTGGTATTTCCACTTGAAAAATAATAAGAGAACATCAGAGGACTAGATCATGGGGAGAGGGCTGAAAAGTTGCTAAATCACACACACAAAAGTCTGCAAATAGACTGTTCCTTCAACAATATTTATTTATTTATTTTTATTTACTATTACATTTCTATACCGCCCAATAGCCGGAGCTCTCTGGGCAGTTCACTAAAATTAAAACTAAGTATTTAACGAAGTATGTCCATTAGCTTTCAAACTAGCAACCCAAGGTAGACTTTGAATAAATAAATAAATAAGCAAGCAGGTAAATTCTTTGTCCCTATTAAGATACTAGACATCAAAAGTAAGTTGATTTTTATTCGTTTGCACAATGCTTTGGTATAGTTTTCTGCTAGACTACAGAGCAAAGTGTAGACTTCAAAGGTCTTTGTAAGTGCACCCAAGGTATATTGATGTTTTATAGAAATTTTAACTAAATATTCTCCACTGTAAATACCATTCATACTTGATGGTATTAAATGGATTAAAATTTGAGTTGGCAACTTGTGGTCCTCCAGATGGTGATGGGAATTGCAGTCCAACAGCCTCATCATGGCAAGGAGTGATTGAAAGTGCAGTCCAACAAGACATAGTTGGATATAACCCATTGTAAGCAGTCATTTTTCTGCCCTGTTTAAAACTTGTGCTAAATATCTACTTATACACACTACTGTTCACCACTACTTTTTCTTCCTATGCATTCTCTTTTAATGGAACCTGGAAAGCTTTTTCTTGCAGACGTGTTGTCACCTTTCCAGATGGTCCTACTTGTATGCAACCTAATATACTAATTAGTCAGGTAAGTTTTCCTCACCACTTCATCTCTTTGCCAGAAAACATTTCATTTTGTCTACTTCTGTGAATCAAGTTCATGTAACTGGATAAATATTCCAACCTTTCCCCATATTTACTCATATGCGTACTGTTGCTAGAGTTGCCACTCTCCATTCTCCAGCTCCAAGCCCTAGGCCTTAACAGCACACTGGCTTACAGAAATTAAGTAAAACTTTTACTAGTATGGAGAAAACATCATAAGGAAAGCTCCACCTGCTTAATATCTGCATGTCACACTGCTGTTAAATGTACAGGACAAGGGCCAGGAAAAATGATAGCAATCCAAGCAAAAGCACACTTCAGGAGCAAATGTAGGGAAAGACTAGAATACTTCTCCTGATGATGAGACTAACAAAGTAGTCGTAGAATTACACTGAAAATTAGGAGAATTGACTCTGTGCTATACTGATTTAAAAGTAATATGTTCAGATACAGCTTTAATCACACAATATTGCCAAAAAAGAATACCTTATTGTGTTGTGTTTTTATTATGCTGTTGCTTGCTCTAAAGCTTAGCAATAGGGCAGATTGGAAATCAAAATAACTGTATTTCTAAAGATGAAACCATGCAAAATTTCCAAATACAATATTTACAAGTGTTCTCAACAAAACTACATTTGTGCTTTACTCCCCTGCAAATCTTATGAGCTGCAACTTAAGTGTATACATTATTCGTGTCGCTGTGTTTCACCCATTACACATCTTAGATACAACAGATAGCTTTCGCAACGTGAATAGCACAGATCACACACACATATGTATGTATGCATCCCGATTTCAATGACACGTATCTACATCATGCTAGCAACTATGTAATTTAGCAGCCACATCTAAAACACTACCACAGAAAGGGTAACTTTCTAAGAACACACAGGTAACTCCTATATAAGAAAAAATACAATTTTTGTCCTAAAGGTATGGAAGCTATGACAAAAACTAGGAATCGTATACAGAAAACAAATAGTGAAGTATACTCCATTTTACAGTTTTACTTTTCAAAAACCTTAATTAAGAACTATTAATAGCATTCTAAAAGTCCAAACATCTCACAAATGTAGTAAAAAGATTAAAGATAAATACATTCTACATTTCTGCTGGTATTATGTACACAAGCAGAATAATGTCATAATTTGCAGTATCAGTCACACCTCTAAGGTAGACATTTCATTTCCATATATTAAAATGCTCGTTTTAAAATAAATACACACCCTATCCACGAGTTAAAGTAAATAATGACTCGATTAAATCAACATTCCAAAGGGAAGAACAAATGGAAACAAAAGTTATAAAGTGTAAAATTCTAACTTAGAAACAGAGTATGGTTATATTTAAATTAATTCCTAGACGTATTAAAGAAAATATTGGAAACATTTATTTTATTTTTTGCCATTACCTGAAACTAAATTTTCTGTTTCACATCTGATTTAAACCTCAGCAGGTAAATGAATAGATTAATCATAAGGTGTATTCTGTAGCAAAGTTTTCTGCCTGAGATTACACCAAAACACCCTATTATTATTTATTATTATTTATTTATATAGCACCATCAATGTACATGGTGCTGTACGGAGTAAAACAGTAAATAGCAAGACCCTGCCGCATAGGCTTACATTCTAATAAAATCATAATAAAACAATAAGGAGGGGAAGAGAATGCAAACAGGCACAGGGTAGGGTAAACAGGCACTGGGTAGGGTAAAACTAACAGTATAAAGTCAGAACAAAATCAAGTTTTAAAAGCTTTAGGAAAAAGAAAAGTTTTTAGCTGAGCTTTAAAAGCTGCGATTGAACTTGTAGTTCTCAAATGTTCTGGAAGAGCGTTCCAGGTGTAAGGGGCAGCGGAAGAAAATGGACGAAGCCGAGCAAGGGAAGTAGAGACCCTTGGGCAGGCGAGAAAATCAGCTAATGAAAATCTTGCATCCAGAGTGATAACTGGCAGACTGCAGGAAAAATATACATATATATTGTCCCAAGTAGTTAATAAGAAAGACATTATTATTATTTAGGCATTATGAAATCAAAAGTACAATACCATCACTACTCCACCTCCAATGCTATAACCTTTCCAATGCAGAACTTGGAAACTCAAATTATTTAGAAAGAAAAGTAAGGGTAAAAGGGCAACAAATAGTTAATGTTTAAAGGTAAAGCAAGCAAGCTTAACACACTCTGTTTCTGCACAGTTCCAAAATCCCTGTTGCCTCTTATTACTGCAGCAAATGAGATGCAAAGCAGGACACAATTAACTTGGCAAGATTCCTCCACCTACGTCCCATGATAATTATGGCACACTTTCCCAATATGGAAAGGGGTTGGGGTAAAGAAATAGAATGTGCAAAGTGCTTTGATCATGGGAAGCAAGAAAGAGACCAAGGTCAAAATCAGATTCACAAACACATTTTCAAAAGACGAATAACAAGCAACTGAGTACAGAAAAATACAAATAGAAGTGTTATTTCCATTTGTAAACTTGATCTTACGCACATCTGCTTGGAAGTTAGTCCCACTGAACTTGATGGAACAAATGTCTAATTAATCAACCTTTCTAGGAAAAGGTTCCAATTATAGTATATCAATTTTTACCTATAATGTACAGTTATACCTACCAAAGTAGTTCTAAACTCAATTATGAATTGAAAACTGTCTGTCTCTTTCTCTGTGTGTATGCACATAAAATAATAATTATAAACTCTTGAATGCCATTTAAAGTATGTTTTTAAAAATAAATAAATAATCAAGTCACCCAGGAGTTGTAGGAGCACCAAGTTATTGTTATTCAGTGATCTTCATGAAGATAAAATGAATTGCTTTTCAAGATATAGAATCTACCTAATGTACTTTCATGTCCTTCCAATGCCCCAGGATACTTTTGGGACTACACGTCCCAAGAATGCTTGGGAAAGGGAACAGGAGAAATAAGGCAGCTCCGCAGGTCAGAACAGAAACATGTTTTTCTTTTCAAATCACAGAAATAAATCCCAACTTTGGCAACATCAAAGCTCTAAGGATGTGGAAAAGTTTCAGCTATTCACTCCAGCTACACAATGTTACTTTCACCACTAGCACTTAGAGGAAAATATCACTACTCAGTACTATGAAAAACAGTGAAAAAACAACACTGTCCAGCTTCATCAGCATGAACACAACCCACTATCTCTAACCAAGAAATTAAACTGAAAGGAACTACTACTGGAAAGAAGACTTTTCTTTTGCTCTGTCCTCTGTGACTTGGCAGAAATGCCTTATTGGATGTACTTTAATGACCCTTTACCCAAGAATTTGTTGGCTGTTTATATTTTGCAACACAAATGCACCAGATTGGCTAGGAAACATAACACAGAAGTCCAAGGGTGTGATAATGTGCAATTAATATATAACACCCATCACCAACTGAACCTATGATTTATAAGTCCTACTGCAGAACAGAATTCCCCACTGCATCTGGATGAGTTCTGTGAAACTCAAAAGTTTACATAATCCTACAACTAGTCTGGTCTGTTAAAAATATATTATCTAGCTATTTTGTTAGCCTCTTAAATTTATACACCACCATTCTTTCAGTGAGCTCAGGTTCACATACATATAAGTGAGTTACTACATTTTATCTTCACAACAACACTGAAAAGTAGGATAAATTGAGAGTGACTGACCCAAGGTCGTACAGCGAGTTTCATGACTGAGTGAGAAAGTGTTCTCTCACCTACCCATCTAAAGCCCAACAGTTTAACTAATGCATAATTCTGGCTCTTTATCAATAAGCATGGTTTGAGAGGCCAGGAATGAGAATCTACACTTTTACCACTGCTTGAATCAAGCTGATAGGAGGTGTGGTCATTAGACCTTGTTAACTAATCATTGTATAACCAATGAATACCTAACACTTTAAAATGTGATATAAATACTAAGGGTTGTTAAGTGATATTGAATATATGAAAAAAATATCTTTGGAACGTTTCTCCCTCAAGCTATTATAGTATTTATATAGCGCCATTGGACTATAAGGCACCTTACAAGGTTATAAACAAATGAGAAAAATCCCTACTGCGAACAGTTTATAATCTACTTTTACGTAAGTGGGTTGGGGGATTCAAAGAGAGAGAAAGAGAGGCAAGAGTAACAAATAAAACAGTTATGTACACTTGGGTGTCATTTCAGCTGGGAAGCCACAATAAGGAATTAAACACAACACACAAACTTCTCCCCCTCCCATCAGGCACATATCAGAGTCACCCGTTTTTCTTCTGGCAAGAACCCTGGTGCTTTCTACAGCCTTTGGCAGGAGTTTCAACAAGTACAGCTTTACTCAAGCTGGAGATGAAGTTTTCCTTCAATTGCTACACCTGTTGAATTTCTCCTGTCATGCAAGCAGTTGAAGGTGAAAGAGGCTTTGCCAGGGAATGAGGCACTAATCACATATTTTATGACACAACTCCCGTTTCCCATCCTACCTCTTCTCTGTATAATCATGTAACTGCCACCCAACAGAGATTAGAAGTGATAAAGAAGAAGGTTAAAAAACTGGGTTACTTCTAGATAGAAGGCTCCTAGTATTATCAAGACACTGTGCAGCTATTCCGTCTTTTTCCCCTTAACTGATTTTTTTCTGGTAAGGTAAAGACAAAATAAGTGGCGGGACAACAATGTACCTGCCCGGACCTTAAGATCATCCACAGGGGCCCTTCTCCGTGAGCCCCTGCCAAAGGAAGTGAGGCAGGTGGCTACTAGGAGGAGGGCTTTCTCTGCTGTGGCACCGCGGCTGTGGAATGAGCTCCCCAGAGAGGTCCGCCTGGCACCTACACTGTACTCCTTTCATCACCAGCTGAAGACCTTTTTATTCTCTCAGTATTTTAACACCTAAATTTAAACCTTGCTGTTTTAATTCTGTATTTCAATCCTATATCAATTTTTGCTGTGTGCTTTTATCCTGGTTGTGCTTTTTATATTGTATTTTGTATTTGAGTTTTTAGATTGTTGGATCTTTTATTATGTTCTTAATGGTTTTAATTTCTGTGAACCGCCCAGTGAGCTTCGGCTATTGGGTGGTATAAAAATGTAATAAATAAATAAATGGGAGGGGGGCTACAAATTGAAGGCAACGACCAGACCAGACCTCCCGTAATGTGAATGCAGTAGTAAAACCCTCATTTGGAAGTAACCCTAATTTTGGGAGAGTAAAGGAGCTGACCTAATAGGCAGAAATTCATCCAGCGCTGGGCTTTCCCAGGCAGGAATTGCTGCAACGCTGTGGAGTTTCACTAGCTGCATTTCTCTTTCAATAGGCTGTTAAAGGCACAGAAACCTACACAACCACCACCTTTACTTACCCTTGCCTGTTCCTCCATGGCATCTTTTATATAAATAAGTGGAGAAGGAAGAAGGTCACCACACACACACACACACACCCTCTGTTTTCCTCCCAGTGCACATACACCTTTAACTAGCCTTGACAGGCAGTGATTTAATTAGTATAGCTTCACCTCTACCCTATCCTGATGAATCACCTGAAGAAGGGAAACCTTCACCTGTTGAATTTTATCTTTAATGCGCTTCTGAAAAGATACAGAAGCCTCAACAGTAACAACAGAAAGCGGTAGCAACTCTCTCTTTCACACTCACTCTCCCCCCCCTCACCTTTTCATCCCCTTTCTGTTCCTTTCCTTCCTTCCCCCTGTGGCACATCTGTATTTTCCACACACGAAAAGCGGGGGGGGGGGGAAGAGAGAAGGTCACGCACGCACACGCGCGCGCATACACACCTTGACGAGCGCCGCCACGGAAAGGACGGAGGCTCCTATTGGGTCCTGGCCCGAGAAATCGCCGCCTGGCGGAGCGGCGCCACTCCGTGGGCCAAAGGAATCCCCTCAGAGCAAAACAGGTTCCCGGCTGCAGCCGCCTTCGAGTGGCAACTCGTCCAGTAGGAATCCATCCGCGGGCGCCACTGGGGCAGCAGCCGCTGAGGCGGTGAGTGGCGTCGCCGCCGTGGCGCAGTAGGAGCGGCGTCCGCTCCTTGTCAGGCAGGGGCCGCGCGCGCTCGTCAGCCAGCCAGCCAGCCAGTCAGTCAGTGAGTGGGGCGAGTCTCACCGCGTCGCTCCCCCGCGGGAGGCGGCGTAACCATCAGCCCCAGCACAGGATCGGATAGGAGGGGGCGGGGGTCGGGGCGGCGGCGGCGGCGGCGGCTACACACGCCACCTACTTTCGTCCCCTCACGTAACTCACACTGGGGCGGTCGCTTAGTGACAGGTACCGGAAATGAGGTCGAGGTGTGTGTACACACACACACACACACACACACACACACACACACACACACACGTACGTAGGCGGCGGCACACGCCCGTACACACCTCCTGCCGCGGCTGGCTGTCATTGGATAAGAAAGGAGGGAAAGGGAAAATGGGCTTGGGCTTGGGGGGCAGCCTGAGGGGAGACGGAGGGCGGGAGGCAACACGGGGGTGTGCGTGAACGTGGGCACGCGCAGCCCGCTTTTTCTCTAGCCAAGCAGGACGACTGAACAGTGGCGCAAACAGCCGGCGGCTGACCCGGATGGCGGAGGCAAAAGACTTTCTCCTCATCGTGTGTCCACTCGGCCTCACCTTGATCTCCAGGAATCAGCGCATAGAATAGCAGAGTTGGAAGGGACCCATAAGGCCATCGAGTCCAACCCCCTGCTCAATGCAGGAATCCACCCTAAAGCATCCCTGACAGGTGGTTGTCCAGCTGCCTCTTGAAGGCCTCCAGTGTGGGAGAGCCCACAACCTCCCTTTCCTTGACACGGAGATAAAATGGCACCACCTCCTCAGGCTACTAACAGTCTAGACCAGTGGTTCCAAAAGTGGGCGATACCACCCCCTTGGGGGCGGTGGGATTCCATAGGGGGGCGTTAAGAGGCAAGGGGGCGGCAGGGGGGCGCTCAAGGTGGTCTTTTCCAAGAAGCGCCTCTCCAGAAGGTCTTAAAACCCAGGGACATTTTTATGGGAGAAGGTAGTTTGGTCCCAAGCCATTTAGGGGAAGAATCCACACATGTATTAATACCGTTTAAGAAGCCCATCCATCTCATTAAGAATTTACAGAATAGTGAGGTACTCGACCCTAGTTACTAAATGTGATATCTAATATTCTTGCTAAATGACTGTCAGACTTTGAAAACATGATATCACTGGATCAAGTTCATCAATTATGTTTAATTGAATAAACTAAAAAAATGTAATTGAATTTTGAATAAATATTCAATTAATTGTTACTGTTTTTAATTTTATTATTATTGTCTTCCTTAGTGGGTCATTGAAAACCGCTATTCTGAATAATGATTTTTGTAGGGTAGGGTAGGGGGCACTGGGCATGAGTTTGTAGAACCAAGGGGGCGGTGACCTGAAAAAGTTTGGGAACCACTGGTCTAGACCTTGGCAAGGCAGCCTCCACACGCTCCCCCCGCCACGTGGAACTACAACAGCAAGGGAGCGTGTGAACTATGTGACACGGTTATGCGCCCACACCCGTGTCGCCCCACTACACTCCCTGAAACCCTGCGTGAACTGCACACCCCGTTGCCCACAACAGGTGTTACTTGACAGAAAGCCTCATTGAATTCATTGGGAATAAAGGTGGTTGAGAGCAGGCTGAACTGGCTGCATGAGAGGAATTCGAGAGGCAAAGCTTACTCAACGCACCCAATTAAGGCAGGATTTTTAAATTTACTTTAACAAAGACTAAATTACATTCATCTGTTTGGGATTTTATAATCTGTAAATGGGGTTATTGGCTGAAAGAGACCCATGTATGTATTATGTCAAAAATCATTTTGCTGTATTCCCCCCCCCCCCGCCTCAGCGTTAGGGTAGAGGGTTATGTTTGAAAAATTGTAATGTAAAAATGGGTGCAATCTGTCACTGTTTGAGGTTCTCCCATTCTGAATCATTCATTGGGCCTGGGTACAAGGTAGCAGGCTGAGGCACACATTTCTTTTCTTTAAAACAGTGGTTCCCAAACTTTTTCAGGTCACTACCCCCTTGGTTCCACAAACTCATGCCCAGTGCCTCCTACCCTACACTATAATTATCATTATTCAGAATAGCGGTTTTCAATGACCCACTAAGGAAGATAACAATAAAATTCAAAACAGTAACAATTAATTGAATATCTATTCAAAATCCAATTACATTTTTTTTAGTTTATTCAATTAAACATAATTGTTGAACTTGATCCAGTGATATCATCTTTTCAAAGTCTGATAGTCATTTAGCAAGAATATTAGATATCACATTTAGTAACTAGGGTAGAGTACCTCACTATTCTGTAAGTTCTTAATGTGATGGATGGGCTTGATGAAGTGATACCAGTTTCCTGATGTCTGGTTTAAAGTCACTTAACATGAGTCTTAAATCACCACGTTTATTAATCTGGAGTCGATTTCTTTGCTTGGAGAGAAGTAGGCAGACCACACTAAAATCACATTCCAACAAATATGATGTTGGAAATACAACCAGGAGCTTCTGAACCACTCTCCATAGTGCAGGACAGCGATCAGAAATTTCCTTCTGTAACCAAAACTCCTGGTATGGAAAAGACCACCTCGAGCGCTCCCCTGCCGCCCCCTTGCCTCTTAACGTCCCCCTATGCAATCCCACCGCCCCCAAGGGGGCAGTACCACCCACTTTGGGAACTACTGCTTTAAACCAAAAGATTTAAAAGTTTCTCCTGTGTTGACAAACTTATAGTTCCTATTAAGTATGTTTTTTCAAATCATAACAAATGCCCTTAAGATACTCTGCCTTGTGGTAATTTAATCTCAAATATTTCCAAGAGCTGAACATCTTCCTTCTGCATATCTTCTCTGAATTCTGATAGCAATACTCTCCTATCCATTCTCTTTCACGAAACGTAGGCTTTACCATACAGGACTGGGCCTATGTTTGTGAAAAGTTATGCACAAAGCATTATTTTAGGTATTATCAGCTTACTGATTCTTGTTTATAAGATTTGTTTCTATTGATTCCTGTATATGCTGTCTAGAGGTTATTAAAAGCTTGTTTAATTTATCGAAACCTTAAGATTATTTACACTTGGCCCTTCCCTAATACAGGACCTGCAAAACTACATCTTGGGCTATCTGCGTAGGCAGAACTATTCTCTATTCCACCCTCTTAAGGCTATTAGAACCAAGGAGGACTTCCTTTGGTATTTTAAATACTAGTTGTTGCAAAGGATTATCTCATGTTCCCTGAGCAAGTGATTAATTGTGGCTAGATCATGCTTCCTCTGTTGTTTAATTAAAGCAAAAACTTTTTGCTTTAATTTGGAATTTAATATTATATTTGTGTACATGTTGTTAGCCACTTTGGGGGATTGTTTCTGGAAAAGCAGGGTATGAATTGAGAAAATGAATGTAGCTAATAAGATTTTAATCTCTTTGCTTTGATTGCTTCTGAATTCCATGCCAATGACGTACCTGAAAGTTCTGTGCTCCGTTCAGGATAATGTGAATTGACAGGAGTGGTAATTTGTTTAGCAACAAATTTACACTTACTAGGGAATTAATAAGTTAATTAATTGGCGCCAATATTGTTATCTTTTCAGCGCCAGGTCAAGACTTTTCTCTTCTCTGAGATATTTAACAGCATATGTTAAAGATCTGACCCCAGAATAGTTGTTTCTTTCTGACCCCAGAATAGTTGTTTTAAATGGATATTGTCTGTTTTAAGTTTTTTTTGGTTTTTAATTTTTTTAATTTGTTTTTAATGTTCAATGTTTTAATCTTTGTAAACTGCCCAGAGATGGGGGCAGTATATAAATGTTGTTGTTACCAATGTTAACTATATTTTCATTTCTGTAAACTAACCTGAAAAGGCCACATATATTAAAGGGGCACGGGAGTGAGTCACAAAAAAAGAAGTTCTGTGATTATAAGCCTGAAAATTCTACTGCTTATTAAATTGACACCTTTTGAGCTAATAACATGAAATCTGGCATTCATAATCTATGTGATGAATTCTACAAGTGTGCAAAAACTACAAGTGCTCAAATACAAATTACCATGGAAATGGCAAGTTTAAAAGTGCTGAAAATGGGCACATTTATTTGTATTTTTTCTTGAGCTGTAGCTTGGCATATTTCCCCCCCCCCCCCAAATTTTGGAGAAAAGTACTGATGGACCTTTCATTGGTTTGGTAAAATTCTGAGCGGCAGTTAAAAAATTATAAAGATTTTTTTCCCTCATTAAAGCCTACGTCCGCAACTGCTGGAAAAGTTATGTCAGGCATGCTCAAGTTTTTCTCTGAAGTTAGAATACTGCCAGGACACTCCATGGTTTTGAATTCCATGATTCCTATCAGCATTCTAACTATGGGGAGGGGGGTAATAGGGAACTAACAGCTAAGATAAGGATGAGGTAATTTTGAAGGCTCAGGGAATCATTCTCACTGATGAAGAGAGGGAGGGAAAAGGAAAAGACTATGCTGGAATCGTGTGCATGCTTACACAGAAGTAAGCTATTCTGAACATGCAGGGACATATCTATTCATTTGTACACTTCTACTGAGTTAATGACTTCTATTTGGTTTTTTAGTTTGTGTTTTTTTTTCTTCAGAATACTGTAATACAGTTCTTTTTTAGCAACCAAAGAAATTTATTGATGATAAATCTGTCGATTTAAGGTCTGAGTTAAGGCTATCTCATGTTGGCTGAAGCTTCATAAAGCCAGGAAATTAGAAACTTAGGCTATTGCCTTAACAAACGTGCCCCATAATCAGTAATAATGATATACAATGTCACAAATTGTGCTTGCTTACAAGCAACAAACTGCCATAGGTCAACTGACAGGAAGATAAGTCTAACAATGCAGCTCCTTCAGGACAACATGGGGCATCTTTGCAGATCCCAGGCACTCCATTCTCCCCATTTGGGCTTGAAAGACCTAGGAAAAGAGTGGGTCCATGAAGGGTAAGTTGTAAACAAGTTCAATTTGCGACATTGCATGACAACATCATTGATCATGAGACATATCACTTAAGGCATGAGGGTTTTTTTGTGATTGGGCCTAGAAGGAGAGGTGAGTAAATGGGCAGTGGCAACAGTAATGAAGAAAAGGGACTCAAGGACCCCCCGCCCCAACCTGCACTGCTTCTGAGTATTGAATGCTGGAAACACACAACATGTATTATTATTATTATTATTATTTATTAACTATCTCCTTTTTGTCCTGCTTGTGAGTTTGTAAAAGACATGGGCTGTAATTCTGGAATAGGTAGACCTTGGTTTGAGCCACCAATGCAGTTTGTGTGTTCTTGTGAGAGCTGATTGTAATTAGATAGCCAGGATTCATTACTTAGTAATACTGCAACTACGGCAGGATCTACACTACTGCCTTAAAGCGCTGTATAACAGTTTTGACAACTGTTGCAGCCCAGGACACACTCCATATACAGTTGTCAAAACTGTTACAAAGCGCTTTAAAGCAGTAGTGTAAATCCGGTGTTGCATCACTCATATTATAGTAACGGTGGGGAGCTTAGAAGCAGGTCTGGCATTCTATTTTGATAATAACACAACACAGTTCCACTGCAACCAGGAGCAAATGCATTAAGATTTGGACGATAGCCTAATTCCTGTTTGCTAATAACTACTAAGATTTCATGTATGTCAGAAAAATGTGGCAAAGTAGAGAAAGAGACTGTTTTAACTAATAAATAAACTGGCCTCAACCATGTTGGCTCCCCCTTGTAAGCACTGCCAATAGCTACTGCAGGTACTGAAGCTGTGCCTTGATCTACAATATAGTGTATTGCCGGAGTGCCCACTACAGGGGGGTGATGACAATTGGGGTCAATAAGCAGGAGCAGAGTGTTTAGGTTAAACTAATTGCATCTTTATTATTTTCTAATCTAATGTTATCTCATTCTAGTACTGGTTCCTAACCTAAACATGGAATGTGTAGGTGAAAACATGCTAGCACGTGTATATCCCATAGGTGGATCAGGATATTAAAATTACTTGGCAAATATATCTGAAGATGAATTTAGAGACAATGACGTTAATATTGTCTTTTAACTTCAGCATTGATTGTGGTGGAACAAAGGGGCATACTTTTTACAAATTAAAATAAATTCTATTCAAATAATAGTGCTGCACAAATCATACAAAATTCAGCATGTATTCTATAAGTTTGTAACGTTAATACTGTATTCATGGTTGTTGTTGTTGTTTATTCGTTCAGTCGTTTCCGACTCTTTGTGACTTCATGGACCAGCCCACGCCAGAGCTTTCTGTCGGCCGTTGCCACCCCTAGCTCCCCCAAGGTCAAGTCTGTCACCTCCAGAATATCACCCATCCATCTTGCCCTTGGTCGGCCCCTCCTCCTTTTGCCTTCCACTTTCCCTAGCATCAGCCTCTTCTCCAGGGTATCCTGTCTTCTCATTATGTGGCCAAAGTACTTCAGTTTTGCCTTTAACACCATTCCCTCAAGTGAGCAGTCTGGCTTTATTTCCTGGAGTATGGACTGGTTTGATCTTCTTGCAGTCCAAGGCACTCTCAGAATTTTCCTCCAACACCACAGTTCAAAAGCATCTATCTTCCTTCGCTCAGCCTTCCTTATGGTCCAGCTCTCGCAGCCATAGGTTACTACGGGGAATACCATTGCTTTAACTAAGCGGACCTTTGTTGTCAGTGTGGTGTCTCTGCTCTTAACTATTTTATGAAGATTTGTCATTGCTCTCCTCCCAAGAAGTAAACGTCTTCTGATTTCCTGGCTGCAGTCAGCGTCTGCAGTAATCTTTGCGCCCAGAAATACAAAGTCTGTCACTGCCTCCACGTTTTCTCCCTCTATTTGCCAGTTATCAATCAAGCTAGTTGCCATAATCTTGGTTTTTTTGAGGTTTAACTGCAACCCGGCTTTTGCACTTTCTTCTTTCACCTTTGTCATAAGGCTCCTCAGCTCCTCCTCGCTTTCAGCCATCAAAGTGGTGTCATCTGCATATCTGAGGTTGTTAATGTTTCTTCCTGCAATTTTAACTCCAGCCTTGGATTCGTCAAGCCCAGCACGTTGCATGATGTGTTCTGCATACAAGTTAAATAGATAAGGTGAGAGTATACAGCCCTGCCGTACTCCTTTCCCAATCTTAAACCAGTCCGTTGTTCCGTGGTCTGTTCTTACCGTTGCTACTTGTTCGTTATACAGATTCATACAGCATTCATGTCAAGTTAATACAGATCAGCAGTTTCAGAAGCATTTGCAAAACAAGTAGGTATTCTTAATAACCCTCTTGATCCTGGTGCAGCTTTATCCACAGTTACACATAGGAGCTCTTTGATGAAGGGTTTTATTTTTTAAAAAGCAATCAGTTTAACACATTTTTGCATCTTGTACCAAACCATATGCTAATGCAGGCATTCAAAATAACACTTTGTGTCTTGCATATTGTTAACTTTATGCACTTACTCTCCAACTAACATGAATGGGAATAGAAATATTGAAGCTTTTGCCTGTTTAAGGTGATTTCACTTCCTCCTTACCCAAAACCTTGTTCTACAGGGGAAGAGCTTAAGGAAGGTACTCAAAAAACGCTCATGTTTACAATATATCAAGTGCTGCTATATTCTGGATAAAAGTAGTCCTAATGATTAACTATTTCTTGTATTAGTACCCTATTTCTTTGATTCTAAGACACACTTCCCCCCCCCCATATAAACATCTCTAAAAATGGGGTGTGTCTTAGAATTGCGGGTGTGTCTTAGGTGTTTTTTTTTCTGTTGGTGGTACTTAAATTAGTGTGCGTCTTACAATCGATGGCGTCTTACAATCGAAGAAATATGGTAGTTCTGGGCAAGTTATTTATTTAGCATGCAGCGTAAGTGCCTCTGGCAATCCCGGCGTTCCACTTTAGGAGGGCTGCTCATCATTAATGGCAGGAAACGCCCACAAAAGGCACAGGGTGCATTAGAGGTGGTAGCGAAGATGATGTGGTGGACAGTATTGCTTAAGCAGGCATGTAAAGGATTGCTCTGTCAGTTCCATATGGAGAGCAACCTATAATCACCACATCTGCTTGCTGGAGGGCGGGGGTAGGATAGGGTGGAAGAGGGAGCGGTATCTATTCAGCAGCCCAGTTCTGCTTATGGAAAGCTACTGGTGGTACCAATGACAGTAACTAGCATGAAGCTCCAAAATGGGGTACGTTGAGGTATGGGGCACATGCGGCTTTGGATCTAAAGTCTCTCTAATCCCTAGGGGGACCCCATGATTGGTCCCCTCAACTATACTAGCCTGGCAGAGCAAAATTCTCCCCCATTGTTTTCAACCTCCTGCCTTAGCCTCACACAGATGAGCAGGACTTTGGAAATTGTGGAGGATCTGCCACTTCACTCCTCAATCCCACTCAGTGTTGCTCTGTGAGTTATATCTTAATTTTTATATTTCATTGTAAAAGGTGAAAAATATAGGGTAGGTTTTTTCCCCATCAAGCACCTTATAAAATAAGATCAAAATATTTCTTTTTGTTTTCTCATTTGTCACGGTATTCAGAGTGTAGTTAACACAACATTTATTGCAGTTCTTACTTCTGGCATAAGATAGCCTTGCAAGTTACAGTCTAGTGACACCTTAAAGGTGAATAGATATATAGTACAATCCTAGCATGTCCACTCACAAGTAAAGTCCCATGGAGTTCAATAGAACTTACTACCAGGTAGGCATATAGGAGCCTTTTCTAATCTGGTATATTCCAGATATTTGGACTTCATTCCCATCAGGTCAGTCAGCGTTGCCAATAGTCAGAGATTATTGGAGTTACAGTCCAAAAGATCTGGCAGGCACCATCCTGGATAGGGTGACCAGATGACCTGGAAACCCCTGGAGACCTCTGGCAAAACGATGCTTCTCTGGGGCAACTGGGGCTGGGCTCCAAATTACTGAGGAACAGGGGCATCTGTCGGCGATGATCAGGCCTCATTTCGCCGTTGCTTGCTTTTTTCAGGAAGTACTAGCAAATCTCGTAAGACTTCCAGCATCTCAGAAGTATTGCGAGATTTGCTGGAAAACGTGCAAACCCCCCCCCCCCCGGGCTGGCTGGCTGGCTATCTGCACAGAAGCAGGATCAGTCGAGCAGCAGGATTGGCGGAAGCAGCAGTTGCAGCGGTGGACCAGGCCTAGCAGCAGCAGCAGTAGCGGCAGACCAGGACCAGCAGCAGAGGACACTGGCAGTGGCAGCAGACTGCTGGCGGCAGCGGACCAGCAGCAGCGGCAGACCACCACCAGCAGTGGACAGACCGGAAGTGGAATACTGGCAGCAGCGGAGGACAACTGGCAGCGCCAGCACCCAGCGGGGCAAGAGATATGTACGTAGCGGCAGCGGCACACGTGGGCTTGATTTGGGGCATCCCCGGGCAGCTGTGCCTGCTTCAGCCTGGGGATCCAGCCACCGTTGGGCTGGCCATCCTCAGCTGTATGACATGCATGTGGCTTTATTTGGGGCTGCTTGGGTATCCTCCAGCTGGCGCCAGCCATCCTAAACTTGTTTTTTGGGCATGCTGAGCCTCCTCCAACTGGCACCGGCCATTCTCAGCTGCTTGGTGCACATGTGTAGGACTGGAGTGGCAAGGAAGGTAGAGGCCACACACAGCAGGAGAGATCAATGAACTCAATTGGTAAGAATCCGCAACAGCACTGTTTAAGTGTGAACCCCAACAGATTCCCACTGAGGTCATGCAGACCTTGACAGGAGAATGATTCCGTTGCCTTATTTCAAAGGCAGAACACTGTTCTTGCCCTTTTGAATCCCAGCCATAGATATTAAAGTGGCTTGACTCAGTTGGATATTTTCTTATTTTCATAAATTCTGTACTACCACAGTATTTTACCACTCCATTTCCGCACAGTAAGCACAAGTATTTGGTTCATTTGTGTTAATGAGGGATACATGAGTCTTCCCATGTGAGCATATTACCTTGCAAAATAAGTTGCCTTAAGCAGCAAGCATCTGTTTGACAAATGTGGGTCATGAATTTAAAAGAACTCGAGCTGCAGCAAGGAAATGTGCTGTATTGTTTTTTCTATAGTGTATACATCTTATTATTTATTTATTATTTTTTTATACTGCCCAATAGCTGAGGCTTTCTGGGCAGTTCACAATTAAAACCATAAAACCAACAAATCAAAACATTTTTTTAAAATGTAAAACCACGTAAAACCAAAATAAATCCATCAGCAGTTACAGTCTAGGGAAAGACTGTTGCTAAAGATGTGTTTTCATGAGGTGTTTAAAGCATGTTACATTTTCTGCCTCCCAAACCACACAAGGGAGGGTTTTCCAGAAGGTGGGTGCCACTACAGAGAAGACCCACCGTCAAAATTCTTTATGGTGACATTCCATTCGTTTCGGAATGACCAGCAAGACCTCTGAAGATCTTAAATGTCGCCTGGGTATGTATAAAGGAGGCGGTTTGCTAGGTATCCTTGTCCCAAGTTGCTTTTTAGGATAATAACATAACCTGGAATGTGACTTGGTAGCTAACAGTCAATAATGTTTTACTAGATACCATTTGCTGCCCAGTTCCTTTCCCCCTCTTTTTTTTTTAATCTATAGATGCGATCCTTCACAAAAAAATAAAAATAAAAAATAAAAAGGGTGGGGAGAGGAACCAGGCAGCCAAAGGGGGAGGAAGACAGGGACACGAACTGTCTCTCCTCCCCCTGCCCCATTCCTCTCTCTCTCTCTCTCTCTCTCTCTCTCTCTCTCTCTCTCTCTCACACACACACACACACACACACACACACACACACTTGTTATCTATAGATGCGAAGGATCGCATCTATAGATAATAATAATAAAATGGGTGGGAGAGAAAGGGGGCAGCGAGAGGGAGGTCAGAGGGAGGGTCCCTTTCTTCCTTCCCCTCTGGCTGTCCTGTTTCTTTTTCTTATTTAAAAAAAAATAAGCCAGAGGGGGAGGAAGACAGGGACATGCAGCACATGAAAAGAAATGCCTTTAGACCAGTACTTTGTATTCCCTAAGCAGTAGAAAGTTCCAGAGGCAGCTACAGGGTCAGTTTCCTTGTGAGGAGAAAATATCGGAGAGTTACTTTTAGAATATGTCATTCTGTTAACAGCAGTATATATTATGACTCAATTTTAAAAGGGGAGCATTTGCCACCTAGTGGTTGAAAGATAGATTTCACAAAGGGCTGGATACAAACCTTTCTACATCTATTTTCTTGTGGCACGCCAAAACGCTCTAATTTAAAATTGCTCCCAAATTCTAGTTAAGAGAAATGTCAAGGTGAATTCAGAAGTTTTGTCTTAAGTGAGACACCTTAAGGAATTTAAAAGAGAAATATAAAAACTGGATTTAATTGGTGAAGTTGGAAAGAAATTATAATTGACAAGCACCAGGTTTAAAAATAAGCAACACATGGTGAGTTTCTTCTTTGTGATGCTACATATGGTGTTCAAGAATCCTCTAGAAAGCAGTGGCCAGTCTGGTTGATATATGCAGTAGAATGAAATACTTGACGCCAGTGATGCCATTTCTGAATACTCACCAGTGTAAAATATAGGAAACAACACTCTCTGCAAATAGAAAAACTAGCAGAGCTGGGACAAGGGTATGATCAAACTTTCCCCCTAGTGCTAGTTTACTATATGTAGCGAGAGATTTGCGGGAGCATTAAAGAAATATGTATTTCCACTTCTCTAAATGCATTCAGCTCAACATTAGACTCATGAAGGTGGTCTCTCTCTTCAATTTCAGAATGTCTACCCTGACAGGTAGGGTCCTCAGGCAGAGATGTTAGTTCTTCATCGTGGTCTCTATGCATCACACATATGGGCTTTGCGCCTGCGCAGAGACCGAACCGGAACCTTACATAGCTAGGTGGAACGTTTTTGGCGGGAAACCCTCCCCCACGCTACCGCGCATGTCCATGGGGTTCCCACCCTTACCTCAGTTCTTCGTCGTCCGCCATTGTGCCTAGACTTGTAGAACCAACCTCTTAGCGTTTTTACCTGTTTTTCTCTCAAAAATCCTTCAAATCTTTCAATATTCTTCCATCTTGACTGTGGGATTTTCTCTTCTTGTTTGTCTTCTTTTTCCTATCAAAAAAATTTTTTTTAAAAAAAATTGTTGTTAGTTAGTTTTTCCTCAGCGACGTTCAGTCGCGGGCGCCTGAGCCGCATGGCAGTGAAGGCTCCATTTCGCAAATGTGTTAAGTGTGGGGCAAAACTTCCCCCTACCGACGGACACTCATTGTGCGTTCTCTGCTTGGGCGAAGGCCACAAAGTAGAAGCTTGCCATCACTGCATGGCATTTACCAAGCAGACTAGGAAAAACAGAACGGACCGTTTACGCGCTATCTTGTGGGGAAAAGCTCTCAGAGCCACAGACACGACTGAAATGGATAAAACGGCATCGAGTATGACCGTTGGAAACCGCAGCACCGAGGAGTGCGACAAAACCAGTGCGAACAATAGGGCATTGATACCCCTAACGCCTGGGCGGTCATTGGCGAGCTCCGCGGTCAGAAAAATTACTAAAAAGGCCCGGACTCCCAAATCTTCCTCCGACGCTGAGAAGAAGAAGAAGAAAAGGAATGGGGAGAAACATTCCAAAAGGTCCCACCGGCCCTCCAAACCGACCCAGACTCAGTCAACTACTGTTTCGGTCCCCGTAACTGTTTCGGTACCGAGACCTCGTTCGAGACCGACATCTGAAGTAGCTTCGATACCGATGCGACCCCAGAGTCTATCAGAAGGCGAAATTAGAGATTCAGCCTCTGTAGCTTCACTACGGGATCCACCAGAAGCTGTAGGAACTAAGGAAATTATCCCTCTAACGCAGCCGTCTCCTAGACCAGCGGCCATAGAAAGGCCAGGGCAGGAGTGGGACAGAGCCTCCCAGTATTCTGAATCCCAGACCAGGCATGAATATTACGACTGGGATTACTATCGACCGCAGAGGTACTTCCCACATCACCGGGATTACCAATACACGCCGGAGACTTATTTTGCTCAGCCTCCTCCCACTTCAAGAGTTTTTCAAATTCCACCACCATCTCGCCAACCTTCGCCAGCGCCAACTCATCGCCGCCACAGCCACGCCTCTACGATACCGACAGTGGCCGCTACGGTACCAGCCCATCAAGAGCAATCAGAGCTCGCGCAACAGCAACTACAGATTGTCACTGTATCTTCGCCCGAGGATGATTATCCCTCTGATACCGATTCTAGGGTGTCGGTTACCCCTTCGGTACCGTCGCCAGAGGATGTTATACATTCGCAAGACCCTGCTTCACCCTCTGACGACATGGGAAGATTTTCAGAGCATATGCTGAGAATGTCTCAAGCACTAGGGTTGGATATACAACAACCCGACGAGCCAGTCGATGATCCCATCTATGATGTGTTTCACACTAAGAGCAACGCTGCAGTCGCTATTTCTCCTCCTCCAGCCTTGAAACAGACGGCACAGCTTTCCTGGAAAACCCCAGCGTCCACGCAAGCCACATCAAGGAGACTGGAAACCCTTTATCGCATACAGGAGGGAGATGCTGCTTTCCTCACCCAACACCCAAAACTCAACTCCATTGTGGTGGAATCAGCCCAGGGCCAATCTCAAAAGCCTCACTCCGCCCCGGTGGATAAAGAGGGCAGGAAATTGGATATCACAGGCAGGAGAATCTATTCCTCTGCATCCCTCGGTATCAGGGCCTCGACATACCAGGCAACCATGGCTCGATACCAACTCTTCCTTTGGGAGAAAGTAGGGTCACTATGTGACTATCTCCCAGAGGACAAGAGAGAGTTGGCTAGAGTTTTTCAGGCAGAAGCCTCTGCTATAGCGAAACAGCAGCTATCTACCGCCAGACATCAGATCGACTGTCACTCCAAGAATATGATGGGTGCAGTATCTTTAAGGAGGCACGCCTGGTTAAGATCAGCAAACTTAACTTATGAAATGAAGGCCAGAATTGAAAACATGCCCTTCGACGGCGAGGGCTTGTTCAATGCCAAAACTGATGACACATTGGACACAATATATAAAGCCCGTACTACTGCAAAGAAGATGGGTTTCGCCGCCCCACTCCCACAGTATAGGCCTAAGCGCTGGTCAAGACCACCTGTCCAGCAACAGCAGCAGCAACAGCGTCCTCAATATCAAAGCCAACCGAGGCAGCAACATCAGCTCCAAAGAAAGCGACCGTATCAGAGCCGTTTTCAACAAGACAAGCGTCAACCCGACTTCAATAAGAAGCAACGGGTTTCACTCCTTCGTCCCAGACCCACTACCCTTTGCGAACCGCCTAGCACCTTTTTACCATCAATGGGAGTCAATAACATCCGACTCCTGGGTGCTCACTATCATCAAGTCGGGGTATACCATCGAGCTCGATGTCCTCCCTCCTTCTTCGGGGGTGAAAGTAACAGCGCCATCCCCTCCTCTGCTTCTCGAGGTACAAACCCTACTAGCGAAGGGAGCCATCTCTCCCATACCCGCAGAGGAAGTCAACCAGGGGTTTTTCTCGCGTTACTTCACGGTCCCGAAGAAAGATGGAGGTCTTCGACTGATCATGGACTTAAGGCAATTAAACAAATACATCACCCCGAAAAAGTTCCGTATGACAACGGTTACTTCCATTCTACAACTGCTACACGAAGGAGTTTGGTTTGCTGTGGTGGATCTGAAGGATGCGTACTTCCATATCTCCATCAGGAAGTCGCATCAAACTTACCTGCGATTCTCAATCGGTGCGTCCCAGTTCCAGTTCACCGTTCTTCCCTTCGGGCTTGCCACGGCACCAAGGGTCTTCACGAAGGTGATGGCTGTGGTGTGCGCCCACCTAAGACAGAAAGGGATTTACATATACCCGTATCTAGACGATTGGCTTCTGGTAGCGGACAACAGTCACACGCTCCAGAAGAATATACTAACTACTCTCAACCTGTTGGACTCGTTAGGCCTATGGGTCAACGAGGAGAAATCCATCTTGACCCCACAACAAAAGCTGGGCTTTATAGGGGTAACCCTATTGTCTCGAGATGGGAGAGCAGACACCCTTCGGGATCTAGTCATCGTTACCGAGAGCCGTTTAAAAGTCTCAGCATGGACAATCCAAAGACTGCTAGGCTTAATGGCAGCCACCACTGCAGTGATCAAGCTTGCAAGACTCAGAATGAGGATCTTGCAGGGGTGGTTTTTAAGAACGTTCGACCTTCGACGCAATGCCCACCGGACTTACCTGTCGATTCCGAGGCAAGTAAGAGCATCTCTGAAGTGGTGGCTATCGATGAAGAATCTTTTAGAAGGGATTCCGTTTCAACAAGAAGCCCCTTCGATAACGATTACGACGGATGCTTCGTTGACCGGATGAGGGGCACATTGCAACTCCCTTACCGCTCAAGGTCGTTGGCCTCCTTCTCAGAGGAAACAGCACATCAACCACCTAGAACTTTTAGCGGTGAAAAATGCAATAAAGACCTTCGCACAAATTATCGAAGGCCGAAACGTCCTGATCGCGACGGACAACACTACCGTAGTGGCATACATCAACAGACAGGGTGGAGCAAGATCACACCCCCTGAACCGATCGGCACTCAGAAGTTGGAACTGGTGTGTAAAGAGAAATACTTACCTGACTGCGATCCACGTAGCAGGGAAGCAGAACACCATTGCAGACTCCCTCAGCAGATCCTTCCACGTCGACCATGAGTGGGAGCTCGATACCGAGACAAGAGAAGACCTTTTTCGGTACTGGGGACAACCTGCTGTCGATGTCTTCGCTACCGAAGAAAACGCAACTTGCTCCAAGTTCTGCAGCAGAGCAGGAAGAGGAAAGGACTCTTTAGGAGACGCTTTCACCAGAACTTGGAAAGGAGATCTTCTTTACATCTTTCCACCCTTTCCACTGTTAATGAAAGTATTAGCCAAAATTCAGACGGACAGGTCGGATTGCATCCTCATCACACCATGGTGGCCTCGACAGACGTGGTTCTCTTACGCCCTTCGACTGTCGAACGGGAATTACATCAGACTCCCGTCGATACCGACGCTGCTGTCTCAACACCAGGGCAGGGTTCGACATTCAGATCTGTCGACCCTCAAGATGATGGCATGGAGGATAACAACCACTCCTCCCCTCGTACAAAAAAACTAACTGTAGACCATATTTTGTTAGCATCTCTAAAGCCTTCAACAAGAAAGTCTTACGCAGCAAAGTGGCAAAGATTTCAGAAGGTTGCCTTAGAGAATAATCAAGCACTGGAATCTTGCCCTTTAGCATTGATCCTCAATTATCTATTGACACTTTACCAGCAGGGACTCAAACTCACCTCAATCAGAGTCCACTTAGCCGCTATTACAGCGTATCATCAAGGCTTGGATGGTTTTTCACCTTTTACACATCCAACATCGAGGAAATTCTTAAAAGGACTTAAGAATACGATACCGACAGTAAAGAACATCGTTCCGCCATGGAGCCTCTCAGTTGTATTACAATCACTGACAAGGAAACCTTTTGAGCCTATGGCCTTGACAGACCTTAGGCTCTTAACATTCAAGACTGTCTTCTTAGTGGCCATTACATCGGCAAGACATGCAAGTGAGCTTAGAGCTCTCAGAATAGATGCTCCTTACACTATCTTTCACAAGGACAAGGTTGTGCTACGCACAGACCCTGCCTTTCTGCCTAAGGTAGTATCAGCCTTTCATCTGTCCCAACACATCACTTTACCAGCCTTCTTCCCGAATCCTGCAACACCTGTTGAGTCTTCATTACATACACTTGATGTGAGAAGAGCCCTTGCTTTTTACAAGGCTAGGACAGAGAATTTTAGGAAAACAAATCAATTGTTTGTTTGTTACGGAGAGCCTGCTAAGGGACTCCCTGTGTCTTGCCAGCGGTTGTCACGCTGGACGATTGAACTTGCCTACTCTATCTCCAAACTAGAGCTGTTGAAGCCTGTGACAGCTCACTCTACTAGAGCCGTCGCAACATCTGTTGCCTTCAGCAGAGGTGTTCCCCTGGCAGAAGTCTGTAGAGCTGCAACGTGGTCCACTCCGTCCACGTTTGTTAGACACTACAGTTTGGACACCCGTGCGAGACAGGACTGCTCATTTGGAAGGACAGTGCTCTCGGAGATCCTCAGATGATGCACCAACCCACCTCCAAAGGTATGTCAGCTTGCTACTCGCCCATATGTGTGATGCATAGAGACCACGATGAAGAAATGCAGGTTGCTTACCTGTAACTGTAGTTCTTCGAGTGGTCATCTATGCATTCACACAACCCACCCACCATCCCCACTTGGTGGTGTGAAGCTTACAAATGACACAGTTGTATGTGGAATGTACTTTATTAAATTTACACTCATGTTTATGGGGGCACAATGTCGGACTCCTGTAAACTGAGGTAAGGGCGGGAACCCCATGGACATGCGCGGTAGCGTGGGGGAGGGTTTCCCGCCAAAAACGTTCCACTTAGCTATGTAAGGTTCCGGTTCGGTCTCTGCGCAGGAGCAAAGCCCATATATGTGAATGCATAGATGACCACTCGAAGAACTACAGTTACAGGTAAGCAACCTGCATTTCTTCTACTGACATCCTTTAACTTTGACATTGGCAACTTGTGGCCATCCAGATGTTGTTGGACTGCAACACCCATCTGCATAGCTAACGGTGATACATGATAAGAGTTGTAGGCCAAAGGAACTGGAGGGCCACAAGTTGCCCACTCCTAAAGCCTTGTTGGAGCCTTTTTGAACCAACGCAGTGTCCGTTTTGTTCAGCATTCCCTTCACAGATTTATTTATTTATTTATTGCATTTCTATACTGCCCAATAGACGGAGCTCTCTGGGCGGTTTACAAAATGAAGACAATTCAAGTATAAAACAGCAGTATAAAACCATAATATAAAATACAATATAAAAGCACAACCAAGATAAAAACAGCAGCAATGTAAAAATACAAATTTAAAATAAAATTTATAACAGCAAGTTCAAATTAATTTATAGACTGTTAAAATACTGGGAGAATAAAAAGGTCTTCACCTGGTGTCTAAAGGCATATAATGTAGGTGCCAAGCGAACCTCCTTAGGGGGTTCATTCCACAGCCAGGGTGCCACAGCAGAGAAGGCCCTCCTCCTGGTAGCCACCTGCCTCACTGCCTTTGGCAGGGGCTCGCAGAGAAGGACCCCTGAAGATGTCCTTAGGGTCTGGGCAGGTACATATGGGAGGAGGCATTCATAGAATCATAGAACAGCAGAGTTGGAAGGGGCCTGCCTACAAGACCACCGAGTCCAACCCCCTGCTCAATGCAGGAATCCACCCTAAAGCATCCCTGACAAATGGTTGTCCAGCTGCCTCTTGAAGGCCTCTAGTTCCTTCAGATAGCCTCTCATTCCTTCAGATAGCCTGTCCCCAAGCCATTTAGGGCTTTAAATGTTAATACCAGCACTTTGAATCGGACCTGGACTGGCAGCAGATGCTTTTGGAAGCATACAAGCAAGGCATTGTGATAATGGCTTTCCCTTGTTGTTTGTCCCCATTATCTGGTATTCATAAATATACTGATCCTATACATAGAAGTTCCAATTTGCTTTCACAGTACTCTGCAATTGACAGATATCTTCATAAATGTGTCTTGTCATTTGGAAGCCCTCTATATCCAATGGAACTGGCTTGGATACCAACTCCCCCCCCCCCCCATTATGATCATCACTTTTGTTAACAAACAGTGGGTATTATCCTATTATGCCTGTGTGCTTGCAAGAGTGATTGCTTGTGCAATTTCACGCTTCTAAAAATGCTTGTTTCAAGAAGTAGGGTTTGAATAAAGGAGCTCCACTGACCTGTCCCAATTTGGAAATCAGTTTTTTTTAAAAAATTCCAGGTTACTTTTAGAAGTGTGAAGGCCCTTTTGCCTAGTGGTTGCTTTAGTGGCACAGCAGAAGTAGCAGAGGTGAAACAGCCCATTGAATACTGCCCAAAATTCTGCACCTGGCTTCAACACTCATATATCATTTCACGTGAACATGAAGCAAAATATACTACATTCTTACCTGCTTGTATGAAATCCTCTTTCCTGGCTAGCCTCCTCCCCACATTTAAAAACAGAAGAGGTGATATATAAAAAAGAAAAAAATATTTGTTAAAACATTTGTATCCTGCCCTATATCACAAGGATAAAATCATACAAACAATATTAAAAAATAGCTATATACACAGCTAAAAACAAACTATTAATAAGCTAAAACCGGTATAGAATTTAAAACAGTAAAACCAATTAAAACAAAACTATGTACAGGCTTGATGAATTTAGCCATTAAAAGCTTTGTTAAAAAGTCATGTCTTAACTTGGAGCCGAAATGAAACCAGTGCCGGCGCCAGTCAGGCCTTTAAGGGGAGGGAATTCCACAGCTGGGGTGCCACAACTGAGAAAGCCCTTTCCCATGTCCCACCATAGCATATGTCTTGTGTTGGTGGGATGCAGAGGAGGGCTTCTCCAACAGATCTCAAATCTTGGGCTGGCAAATATAGGGAAAGGTGCTCCCTCAAGTATTGAGGTCCCTAGCCATTTAGGGCTTTAAATGTCATTACCAACACGAATTCAGACTGGAAGCATATAGGCAACCAGTGCAATTCCTTTAAGGTTTTATGGTCTCTGTGAGATGTACCAGTCAGCAGTCTAGGTGCTGCATTTTGCACTAGCTGCAACTTCCAAGTTGTCTTCAAGGGTAGCCTCATGTAGAGTGCATTGCAATAGTCTAATCAGGAAGTTACCAGTGCATGCACAACTGTGGCTAGGTTATACCAGTCTAGGAAAGGCCATAGCTGGCAGATCAGCCGAAGCTGTCCCCAAGTACTCTGGGCCATGGAGTCCACCTGGGCCTCCAGTGACAAGGATGGACCTAGGAGTACTCCCAAACTACATACCTGGTCCTTCAGAGGGAGTGCAACCCCTTCCAGAACAGGTCGCTTACCCAATTCCCGGACTCAGGAACCACCAATCCACAGAGCTTCCATCTTATCAGGATTCAGCTTCAGTTTATTCGCCGTCATCCAGCCCATTACAGCCTCCAGGCACTGGTCCAGCACCGTCACTGCCCCAGCTGACTCTGATGACAAAGAAGTAGAGCTGAGTATCATCAGCATACTGATGACACCCAACCCCAAAACCCCTAATGACCTCACCCAGCAGCTTCATATAGATGTTGAACAGCATGGGGATAGAATAGAGCCCTGTGGCACCCCACAGCTTAATAGCCAGTAATCCCCCAATACCACTTTCTGGAATTGGCCCTGCAAGTAGGAGTGGAACCACTGTAACACAGTGCCGCCTACTCCCACCTTGCAGAGCTGATCCAGTAAGATACCATGATCAATGGTATCAAAAGCCACTGAGAGATCCAGGAAGATCAACAGGATAGCACTACCCCTGTCTTTCACCCAGTCGTCAGTCAGAGCAGCCAAGGCTGTTTCAGTGCTGTGCCCTGGCGTGAAACCAGATTGAAATGGGTCCAGATAATCAGTTTCCTCCAAGAACGTCTGAAGTTGCTCAGCCATCACATGCTCAAGCACCTTGCTCAAAAAGGGGATATTTGCAATAGAGTGGTAGTTCTCACATACCTCTGGGTCCAGGGAGGTCCTCTTCAGGAGAGGGTGCATTACAGCCTTTTTCAAGGCAGCAGGCACCACCCCCTGACAAAGTGAGGCATTTACCACCCCCTGGACCCACCCAGTCAATCCACTTCTGCTAGATCGAATTAGCCAAGATGGGCAAGGGTCAAGCTTACATGTGGTGGGATGGACTGATTCAAGCGTCTTGTCCACAACATCAGGCTGCAACAACTGGAACTGATCCCAGGAAACATGACCAGACGGGGCACTGTACACCTCCCCAGGCTCTGCGATAACTGCGGCATCAAGTTCTGAGCGAATACGAGCAATTGCATGTTGGTTCTATGCTTGTTTCTTTTCATGAGAAAATACTCATAAGCATTTTGTCCTAGAGTGTTTTCCAAAGCCAGCTCTTGATATTTCATGGTGCGTAATTCATTTATGAAGAGGTTTTTCCTTTGCAAAGTTAAGCATAAACAAAGTTGCTTGCAGCTGACATCAAAGCTGATACAAATAGGATTCCAGAAGGGACTGACATGAAAATGAACAGCTCTGCAGCCCAAATCTTAAGGGGAAAGGAGAATAAAGTTAAAACAGAAATATTTACAACAGCCAAGAGGGAAAGTAGCTGATTTTATTACATATATGTTTGCATCAAAATTATAATGTAAGAGAAAAATGAAGAAATCAAGATGGCAGGGGTAGTGGTGGAATGACTGAATTGTAATCTCTTGAGAAATATAAATGGGTATATGTTAAGGATATGATTTTGGAGTCATTTGTATAACAGAGGCGAGCAACCTGCAACCTCCATGTGGCCCTTGGAGGCCACCTGTGCAGTCTCTGTGGGTGTTCAAGTAAAAAACACCCCACCCCCATTTCTCCCTCTGGCACCAAGATGGCAGGATTGAGCTGAGGAAGAGAGTGGGTGAGTGTGACTCTTCCCAAGTGCCCAGTATGATAAACCAATATGTCTCTACCTGCAACCCTGTGAGGTAGGATAGGCTGCAAAATGTTCCTTGTCTGTATTCCTTAGAGATAGACTTCCACTACTCATATGTTACTAATAAATCTTGTGGGAATACAGGCATATATATATCAGTTTCCTTTAAACTCCTTAAAACCAAGTCAGCTGGCTCACCAAACAGTCCAGTGCACAAATGAGGCCAACCTCCAGATAAGGCAAAGAACTAAATCAACTCCATTTTCCAATTCAGTATATTTATTAAAGACCAAAGCAGGTGGAAGTTCAGAAATGGCCAGTTGCTTTTAAATAAAATGTAACATCAAACTCACTAAAATTGACTTATTAGGATACTAAGTAATTCCCTGCTAGGAGAAGGTGAATAAGAGATCTTTTGCCCAGACTATGGTAGCTTATTTCCCCTACCACACACAGATCGTGTACTGGGGGAATTTACATAATTACCATTCATGATAGGGCTTGCCAGATCATCTGGATCAGGTGAGGGCATGTTGCTGTGATTAACCAGCCACCTCAGAATGCTAAAACCGCCCATGAATTCTCGATGCCTTGTTAGCCATGGCAATAAGCCACCCTGGCTAGGTTTGCACAAAACAGCAGTCTATGCTGCCAAGGGTGGGATAGCTTGCTACTCGCTCCAGCATATGACTGGCGTGCACGGCTGAGGAAAGAAGCCACTGGATCTTATTTCTCCTGCTGTGATCTTGTGAAACTGGTCTGTGGATGTGCTCTGCCATTCCTTGCATGTGAGGATCAAGATTGCTGGGGTGGGAGGGGAAGCATTAATCTCTTCCACCCAAGCGATCCTGCCCTTGTTGGCTGCAGGGAGCCCCTTTATTTTGCTGGGGTTTGTGCAGGACAACTTCCCAGTGGGTTGTGCCCCACAGACTTGCCTCCAAGTCTGCCACCTTGAGTGGTGCGCAAAATCCACTGAGGGAGCTGCATCAACCCACATGGAAAGGGACACCTCTTGGTTTTCAGTAGTTTTCTGATAACTTCTGCCATAGTTTTTTTCTTAACCAAACAGCTGGCATTAGGAAACAACAACTTCATTAGCAAAATTTTGAATTCCATTGTCAGCAGGTATGGTTATTTATTAATTACAGTTATTTATATCTTGCCCTTTAGGACAGAAATCCTTCCAAGGTGTCTTGCAAGTAAGATAAAGATGCATTAATAAATCAATATAAACAATTCTTTTTTTAAAAAAAAGTTAGAATTCATAAGGATTCACCTGTAGGTCAACTGATGACAGAAGACCCTGTAGGAGAAGGGAGGGACAGTCCAGCCAGAGGAGGGGCCTTTGGTAGAGAGCTCTGGCTATTGGGCGGTATAGAAATGCAATCAATCAGCAAGCCTCCTTCCCTCTCATTACTGGAATCCTTCCCACAAGGCAGTTGGTGGAAATGGCCTTTTGCACCAGTGGTGCTCATGAAGAAGTCCCTGATCTTTGGCACTTGCCAAACATTTAAATATATATATATATATATATATATATATATATATAATTCTCCCACGCTCCCATTCTTAAAATATATGTACATGGATTTGTATATATCTATAGCAATGAATACATATGAAATGCATACATCTTTCCAGCAATTATACATAAACTTCAAGAAAAGCAGACCAAATATCCAAATTAGTATTTATTTGAAGTATTTATCTGTATGCCTCCCATTCAGATATTCAAAACATTGTAAGGTCCTGAATCCATTGCATTATAGGAGGTGCCTGCTTATCCTTCCAATCTGGTAATATCAGTTTTAGCAACTGAAAAATAACCCATTTATGCTGACCATTTGTTAATTTACATGCAACAGCTAAAAAATTTGAAAAAGCATGTACATCAGTGAATATTAAAGACTGTCCCAGTACAAAATTTATTTGTGTAATAACTTCTCCTCAAAAGAAGCAACTACTGGACATTGCCAAAACTTAAGTTTAAAAGAAGCATTAGCTGTATTGTACTGCCAGCAATTAGCCAAATTAGAAATCCCTTATTAAAGAGATGTTTTTGCTGAATAAAATGTTGAGCGTGATCCACAGACACAAGGTAGACTCCAAAGTAGCAATCCACTGATTAGACATTTTGTGGCGGCACCCACAACAGTTTCTCAAATTCCCCCAAGTGCCCATATGTCCAAAAAAGTTGAGGACCCCTGATAAAAGACAATTTCCAAGCATGCTGTATCTGCATGTTGACAGAGCCAGGCAGCAGCAGAAGCATGGCAGGGGTGGGTGACGGAGATGGTAGTGAAAGACAAGGGGAGTATGCATGAACATTGCCCCTTCCAAATGTTAGGTGTACCTGGGCCATCTGTGTGAAAATAGATTCAGTGAAGAGAAAGACTAGTGTGAAAGGAAGTCATTTCCCACCCCCACCCCCACCCCCCTGCAATTTATTGTTGACTAGCTGATATACCTGGCATTGCTCGGGCCTCCTAAGATATATGTCTGTGAGGTAATCATCTTAAAGTAGCAGATCAATGCTAGGCCTGTGAGTTAACCTTTAAACAAATTAAATTCATTTATTTTTTCCCCTCTCTCACCCTCATGATAACCCCACAAGGTAGACTGGTCCTAGGCCTGTGAGGTAACTTTAAAACAGATTAAACTAGTTTCTTTTCTCTCTCACCCCACCCCCCCCCCCGATGTAGGCCAGGGCTGCCTTAAAGCCACAGCTCTCCAACGTTGCTTGACCATCTTCTGCTCAGGACTCTTGACAGGTGCTGGGAAGCCTCCAAGGGCGGCTGAGTTGAAGCCCTATGCCTGCCTTAGCCTGTACTTCCTATCCACCAGGTGCTCCAGCAGGAGGCTGTACTGAAGGGCCCGGGCCAGCAAGTCTGGCCGATCCGATCCATGCTGCACTGCGCAATCGGTATCTCTAGGTAGGCCATGAGGGAGCCAACCAGTTGACTGACTGACAGCTGAGTCGTTGCTATTGGCAACGGGTCGGAGCTGCCCCCTCCTGCTCCTGATGAAGCAGCTGGCCCCACGCACTCTCACTTCAGGCCTAGTATGGCAAGCCACTTCCAGATGATGGCCGCCAAAGCCCTGTAATTCTTCCCTCCCGCCCATGCTGGGAGTTGTAGGCGCAAGCCTAGCTCCCTGAATAACATGTTAATCTTTGAACACCATCTGAGGTGTGGTGGGAGACAACTGGAAAGTGGGCCTTCTCAGTTGTGGCACCCTGCTTATGGGTTTCTTTTTCACCAGGCAGGCTTGCCCAGTGCCACATGACTTATTATTATTTTTCATTTTCCAAGACCTTTTAACTTGATGAGCTTTTTATGCTGCATTTTTCACCTGTTATAACTAAACCAAGAGAGATGCAGGAATTACTGGATACATTTTATGATTTTTATGTAAAAGCCTGGCTTTACCATTGATACAGAAGAGTGAATGGAGGAATGACTGATAGTTGAGGCTAAAATGGAAAGGTGGGTGGGGTGAGGGGCAGCTGGAGAAAGTCAGGTAGAAGGAGAACAAAAGCAGTGAGAGGTCAGGGAAGTGGGAACTGAGTTAGCAATGAGAAATAGTGACCTGGTTTGCTAACCCATACTTTATTTAAAATCAGCTGCTCTACATGCCAGTACTACACACACACCCCAGCATGCCTTTGGCAGCCCGCAGGTGCCCATGTCCTCTGAGACATCCTCTTGTTGCTCCTAGATAGTGTTGAGGTGTAGGTGTGGTAAGTGGCTGTAAGTGGACACACCCTGCTCTGGCCAATTCTGCTGGGACTGTCTCGGCCTACACTGCTCACCCACCAAGTGCTCCAACAGGAGCCTGTACTGAAGGACCAGGGCTGGACCAGGCACTTCCCCCCCTTCGTTGGGTCTGTTTCTGGGCATGTGCAGAGTGCCTCCCCTTCCTTCCTTCCTCTTAAGGGCAAAGGCTGCACACCTGGTTCCCCTAGATTCTGAGAAAATAGTGATATCAGCATGGAGTGCCTTTGAGCTGTATCTAGGTACGATTTTAAAACCACGCAGAGGGCGGGAGGAGGCACCTCAAATGGACGCAGACCATTATGTGGGTTGTTTCCTTTTATGTGGAATTAGGTTGACTGCTCAAGACCAACCTTAGGAGTCGGGGTTGTGAATGACATGTAGCAGCATCCTGCCCATGCACTCACAATGGCTGCCAAAGGCCAGGACGTTTGGCCTCCCGCCCAAGGCATGCTGGGAGTTATAGGCATAAGAAAAGCTTCCTGGCTTTCTTTTCCTCGGGTCTTTTCACATTCACTAAAGGCTCCTTCAAGCAGCGACCAATGGCAATCACATGATTTTGAATTGAAAAGGGAAAGCTTTAAATGAAACAGTGCTATCTAGTGGCAGAATAAATCCTGTGATAAATTAGATACTGGATTGTCTTTGTGTTTTTTAAAAATGGCATTACTGGGGGAAACCATGAGAGACGTAATGAACCCGCAAACTTCTGTGAATAGCCCAACTATGAACATGCTATAAATTGCTTGGTCAGAGAAGCCCTTAGTCAGGAAGGTTTAGGCTATATGCTTTGAAATCAATGGGACGAGATGGCCATGACTGACTTCAGTCGCACTTATTCCAATGGGCCCTGCTCTACACATGGCCAGGTCTCGATCCAGCCCCGGGTGCTTTTGTTTTGCTGTTTGTTGAGTATAACTCTTTATGCTGTGTTTTTATATCGTTTTGTTTTTATATACTGCCCTGTCCACTTTTAATAGAAAGGTGCTTAGTAAAATTCATAAATGAAACTGTATTATTAAAAAAAACTCCTTTCAACTTGTATGAAGGCCCACTAGAGACTGAAACCTGTAAAGTAAAGGAAATCCTAGATCACCATAGAATGTTCAGTTCCCACCACATCAATCTCCTTTGGCCCTTTGGGGTTTCTCTTTAAACACTATATTTCATCATGTACTGCCTGGCTTAAAAGCCATCATAAATCTATAAAATGTACTAAGAATAACAAAGCCAGCACTATGTAATGTAGGGGGGCTATAATTCTATCCAGTGAGGTTGTTAGGCCGCATAAATCAAGAAAGCAAGGTTTCACTGGGAGAAGAAGCAGGCAGAAGTGTTGAGATGGAGACCCAAACTACACACGACAATAGCAGATCCATTTGTTTAAATGGAAGCCTGTCCCAGTCATTGCGGAGGGGCCCCTGATTTTGAGCAGAACTCAACTCTCTCCCTTCCAATCGTTTATTTCGTCACAGTCAGTTCCTCGAACTCCTTTGCTCTTAGCGGAGCTCCAGTACCAGAAGCTCATTCAATTGGGGTGGGGATGGGGTGGTGCCAGGGGAGAGCTACGGCTGCAGGGAGATAAGCTGCAAGAGGAAAGGTGAGTTCAGTGCCCCTCTTTGCTCTTCTACATGACTGGGGCATTTCTCGGCCCAGTGTTTTAGTGTAATGGCAAAAGTCCCCTGACCTAACAATTACATAGCTTATTAACGCTTTGTCTGGCTTTAAAACACTGTTTTAAAGGCTTTATTACCCAAGGGTCATACAAAATGCCTAACGGGGTGTTGCTTTTTAAAGGCATAAAGTCAAATAAGGACAATGGTAAGGCTTGACTAATAAAAGCTATACGTAGTTTAGTCAGAAGCAAGGCCGGCTGAGTTAAATGTTACTTCCTTCCTGATACGCCTTCCTAATACGCGTATGTAGGATTGCAGCCTTATGAGAAGGGTAGAATCATTGTTAAATAGGTATTAATAATTAGTGTTTAGATGGTGCATTTGAAGTGTTCAAAGCACTTATGCATAAACGGGGAAATAAAAGCAAAAGTATTATGTAGACTTTATCTCAATAATCCTTAGAATGCTCCTGGCAAGGCAGTATGTACATTTTAATGAGACAGCCAGGAACCCATTAAGAAAAAAGGGGAGGGGAAAACCTCTCCACCTTGGTGGCAAGTATAGAAGCACATACCTATAATTGTATGTTTAGGGGTCCAAGAGGAAAAAAGGAAAGAAAAAGTCCCTAAAATCCAAATCCAAAACTAGTCTCTAAATATGCAACCTTGATACTTTCAGAACACTTGTTCATGTCATATCCAGATCAACACCTGATTAAGGAAAGCTTCCTCCCCAACATTTCTCTCTACCAGCTCAGATCTGAAGGGCAGGCTTCCTTCCTTTGCCTTCCTTCTCAGAGAAGTGAGATTAGTCAGGGTACAGGAGCGAAGCCCCCCCCCCAAATAGTGTGTCTCCAGTTGTTTTAACTACAACTCCTATCAGCCCAGTCATCATAGCCAATTAATTGTCCAAAATATCTGGAGGTCACCAAGTTGGGGTAGACTTGGCTAGGCTCTAGCAAGTGTGGAATCCATCCTTTGGAACTCTTAAGTTTAGCTAGCCACGAGGAAATACCTACAAAGAAGACTCCCTTGCTTAACGTATTTAAAAGCTTTCCCCAGCTACCAACGCTCTTGGCTGCTGCAGTGTTGTTGTCTCAGTCTTCGGCCATACGGCTTTGGAAGGGCTGTCGCTCAGTGGTAGCCCACCTGCTTCTCATGAAGAAAGTCCCAGGTTCAATTCCCAGCTTATCCAGGTAGAGCTGGAAAAACTGCTGCCTGAAACCCTGAGGAGGTGCTGCCTGTTAAGCGTCGACAGTAGTGAGCTACATCGGCCAATGGTCTCACAGTAGGACAGCTTCTTATTTTTAAAAATCATTATAGTATATTTCATATAATATTTGAGTTGGAAGAGGCCTATAGGGCTAAAGTGATTTTTAAAATGTGACATTCTTTTTCATTAGGTTACTTTGAGAGGTTTGTATATTTAAAAGTGAGCAAATAAATTTCATATTATAGAATAAATCAGAAACAAATATAGACGTAACATCTGTGTACACAGTCATATTGCTTAACCACGTCTTTGCAAAGCCATATGAAAGGGATATTGAAAACCATTGAAAACCATTCCACCTAAGCAACCAGTAGGTGTCTCTGCACACATATCAAGTGGACAGTTTTGTAGCTGCTTTCTTCTGCAATAAACACTTCCTCAGGAATGAATCCTGATCTTGCTCATGCATGAGGATAATGTGATTGGGAAAACTTTACCTGCAGCAGTGATGTGTGATGAGCTGCTGCTAAAGGCACAGGAGCAGAGAATGATTGAAAAAGGCGGCATTCATTGCCCCCAAAAGGGGGACAACCTAGAGGGGAGGGGGGAAATGAGTGCAACTCACCAGACGTGTATGGTGGCCTGCCAGTTGCTTGACAATTAAACACAGGGTATTTATCAAACATTTCAAGTTGACTGCATAAAGCCTGGTGGGTTACAAATTGTGCAAGCATGGCATTGGTGGAGCCAGATATAGCATTTTAGAAATGTGATCACTTCACCTGTGCTGTAAACTGAACATTGTGTAAGCCCAGTGTCTCAATGTATGCTACAGACATAATGCCATTAAATGAAATACTGGAACTTCCCATACCAGGCAAAATCCACATAGCAACTGTAAGCAAAACTCCTTTGTTGGGACAAACTGAAAGTTACAAAGTTGTGATCCTCAAGTTTCACGGAGCTCTTCCTTAAGGTTGGATATTACACAAAAGTCTGTGCATGCGTTGGGGAGAGAAATGTGTTGGTAAATGGCATGTTGGAGGCTCAGCTAGTGATTCAGAAGCTCTTTGCAAATTCACCGCGCAATCCTACACATATCTACTCAGAAGCAGGTCCCATGGAGTTCAATGGGGCATACTCCAAGGTAAGCAGGTATAGGATTGCAGCTTGTGTCAATCGCAAGGGATCTCGGGCGGCACCAAAGGATGCAAGGACAAAGAAATAATGCCAACTCTCTTTTTGAAAATATAAATGCCAATAGTTATCTGGAATTCCCTGTCAGTCCTCAGTCTAGAGCCAGCCCTTGTGTTTCAGGCAAGCTGGCCACTAAGCCAAACAACAAGCGCTCGTTTTCCTATTCATGTGACTGACCGGCGAATAAATCAATTCTCTGGCTGTCTATACACAAAACTCTTGTCTGTTGGTTCTTCTCTATTTCCTGCATAATCAGCCAACAAGATAAGTAAATGGTGCTTGAATGTGTTTTGAATTGCAGTAAGTACAACCAGGTCCACTGGGAGATTAAACCTTCTATTACACGTTATTACTTCTAAAAAATAAAATAAAATGGTTATAGTCCGCTTACTGACAGATCCTAGTTCAGAAGCCAGCTTGGAAGAGTGAACGAATCCCTCAGGAGAATAACCATCAGCAATGGCCTACAGGTGTTTCCAGATGAGGCTTTTATTGAGCCATCATTCTGCCTCATTTCCCAGAGAAACTTATTTGGAGGCCAGACATTGTCGTCTTCCCCTCATAGCCCTCCTGTTTCCCCCCTGTTTCTTCTGTGTGTTTTTTCCTCTCTGTGTGAAAAAGCCATTAAGTCATATACAGCTCACAACCAGGTTACCTCAAGGAACATCTCCCCTTATACCAGACTTCCAGGCCACTGCAATCTTCAGAGGGAAGCCCTGTTGTCCGTGCTGCAGCCTTCAGAGTTCCATTTGGGGGGTGACATGGAGATGAGCCCTCTCTGGTGGCAACGGCCTTTGGAATGATCTCCCCTTGGAGGCTATGCCGGTGTTTTGTTTTTAAATGTTTATTGAAATCAGTTTATTTTGGCTTTTCTTAAACCAGCCTCTAATAGAATACTTTTGTTCAGGATTTGTTCAGTGGGTAGTGAGTGATATGTTATTGCTGTTTAACCTGCACAATGTCTTCTAATTGCTAGCACTGAGATCCCTTCATCTGGAAGCCCTGTATTTGGGCTCCCATGAATGAATGCTCCTCTGTACAGAAGGGCTAAAACCCATCTCGTTGACATGCTAGTTTTCTATGTGGAGGGATGCATTTATGCTTTTGGTATACGGGAACATCCGGTCTGCAGCAGTACAGCTCAGAGATTTACCATCACAGTGAGAACCAGGCCAACGAGAATGGCTCAGGTAACAATCCTTGTGGTGAGAAGTGGGGTGTTATAAGTGCTCAAGAGTGTGCTAATTGTAATCTGTAAAATGAGAGCATGCGTTTGCCTTCTTTTCACCAGCAGCAGCCTTTTCCTAGCTTCCTTAGCAAAGAGGCTGAAGCTAATCTAAGAAAGCCATCAGAGAGTTCATTTGGGTACTGCCCAGGTGCAGGAGAGATCTCTGACCACCTCAAGTCTATACTCCCTTTTCTGAAAGATACTTTTCACCTTTATAAATAGCAAATGTCTCATAATGTTGTGCCAAAGCAAATTAGTTCTTTTTGGAAGTCTGGCACTAATAACTGCAAATTCTGCTCCCAAAAGATGAATTAGATCTGCAAGCACTGGCTTATATGACTCTAAAAAGAGATTGGACGCCTTCCTGGAGGACAGGTCTCTCCTTGGCTGTTGGGCTATGATAGCTACATGGAGCTGCCATGTCCAGAAGCAGTTCTGCCCCTGAATATCAGTTGCTGGAGACAATCAAAGGGGACCACAACTTGCTTTGCATCTTCCTTGTAGGCTTGCTTGGAGAAGCTATAGGACCACACTGTGTTGGACTAGATGGATGGTTAGTCTGATCCATCAGGTGTTTTCTGATATTCTTAGCCATTATTATCTGGGCTCTTTTTGAAATATTAGTGGTTGAGGGAAAAACAACATATTGCACAGCCGGCTGTGAATAAATGAACCACCACAAAGTACTTCATAATATAATAAGTAACAATGAACATAACATATATTGAATCATGTATTTACTTTTTAAGTACTGCATTCTCATTGTTACTTCATATGATTTACTACCTTATGCCTCCCTTTTGGGGGTTGTTCTGCAAAAAAAAAAGTTTTATTAATTTTGAAAATATGCTATTTGTTTTTGGAGCCCCTAGTGAAAGCCCTTGTGAGCTTAAAATAAATTATATATTTTTCAGCATCTTGAGATATGGTCTCTTCTTTTGCATGGGTGTGTGTGTTTCTAGCAGATGCTTTATGATTTTTGTGTTTGTTGCCAACAAATGAAGACCTGACTGGTCCTTTATGCTTTCAAAGCTCTTTCAGAAGGGCACCATTTGGACTGAAGTGAGTGGTTAACCATTCCCTTGCCAGTCACTTTCCTTCTGAAATTCACTCAGCTGTTTATATGCCCCTTCAATGGTCTGGAGCTGTTTACTTCAAATGTGATTCCAATTATCTACCTGGCATGTGTTGGAGGGAGGTGGAATCAACTATAGAGTCACAATGGAGATACTGGAATCAAATGTCTTGGCCTGCAAGGTATTTATTTATTTATTTCATTTCATTTCTATACCGCCCAATAGCCGGAGCTCTCTGGGCGGTTCACAAAAATTAAAACCATTCAAAGTATAAAACAACAGTGTAAAACCATAATATAAAATACAATATAAAAGCTCAACCAGATAAAAGCAGCAGCAATGCAAAATTACAAATTTTAAAACACAGATTTAAAATTAATTTATAGACTGTTAAAATGCTGGGAGAATAAAAAGGTCTTCACCTGGCGTCTAAAGGCATATAATGTAGGTGCCAAGCGAACCTCCTTAGGGAGCTCATTCCACAGCCAGAGTGCCACAGCAGAGAAGGCCCTCCTCCTGGTAGCCACCTGCCTCACTTCCTTTGGCAGGGGCTCGCGGAGAAGGACCCCTGAAGATGACCTTAGGGTCCGGGCAGGTACATACGGGAGGAGGCATTCCTTCATAGCCTGGCCCCAAGCCGTTTAAGGCTTTAAATGTTAATACCAGGACTTTAAATGGGGCCCGGACCTGGACTGGCAGCCAATGAAGCTGGAAAAGGACTGGCGTGATGTGGTCAAACTGTGATAGCAGCGACCTGCATTCCAGTCGGCAAAAGTGATTATACAGTGCCTAGCAAAGTATCTTTTATGATGAGGGGTGGAGTGGTTTTTGAAGGTGGACAGACGCAGATCCCTCCCAATGCATTCTGGTTCATCCAGGGAGCAGGGTTTGTCTTTACTTTCCCCAGAGGAGATAAAACAAACCATTTACTTTTACAAGGGAAAAGCAGACGAACATTCAAGAATACCACTAGGGTGTGGGCACTAAAACATGACTCCAGCCTCTGTTGTTCCCAGTAATCTCAGGCGTTGAGAACTAATCACACTGTGTTTACACAGCCCCAACCTAGGTGAAGATGTTTTGGATCATGCTAGAGCGTGAGAATGATGGGAGAATGAGATGAAATATTCCAAGTTTACACACATGCATACACACATACGTAAAGGCAAACCAAAATTAAGGCTGTTTTCAACAAGAGTTTAGATTCGATGACGATTACCTTGTGTGAGAATTGTTCAAGCTAAGGGATATTTACACTGAGAATAACAACAGCAAGGTATTGTTATCTAATGGTGTTGATTTTAAATACAGTGTGTGTTACTCTCCCTCCCAAACGTTAATTACAAATGGATACTAATAGGTAAACTGTTTCATACTTTCAGCTGATTCAGAAACAATTCTTAACATCGATTGCTTTTTGCATGCAACTTCTCCCCACTTGGGCTAATTAAGGTTATAGATTTACTGCTGCTCAATACAATTTCCAGAGCGGTGGCGAAGAATTCTGGACTGTTCTACTTCAAGCTGCAAGAAGGTGGTTCAGTTTTTTTTTTTTAAATGCTTCCTCGCATTTCCCTGCATGTAGTAACCTAACAGATCAGGAAGAAGGATTTACAATATCCCTCTGTTAGATTTTCTACTTGTGAGGAGTTCTTTTATGTGTGTATGTATGTTTTACACAAGGATTAAATTTGCTTTGATTTCTTGGGTAAATCCTCAAGCTATGATGGATTTCTTAGGGTGGGGGAGTAGCTGGCAGTTCCCTGGCTTTTTTTTCTCTTATGTAGCAGTATGGCTCAAACATGGCAACTGAGATGCTGTTGTTGTTTTTGTTAGCATCTTACACCCTGTTAATGCAAGTTTTAAATCAGAATAAAAAGAGAATGTTTAAATGTAAATTTTATTTTGTAAACTATTGCTCCTCTTCTTCCATTTAAAAACTCTATTTTTATTCTTATTTGAAGCTTGTGTCAGCAGGGGTGTAACATGCTTACGTTAACAAATAACCAGCACCTCATTTGCCGTGTTTGGGCCTTGCTACCATATAATAATAGCAACAAAATTGATATGGCACGTCCAGGAGGGGTCCTTGCGCTCCCAGGCAAAAGTCACTGTGCAGCTATGCTGTCTTTGTCCCCATTTTAGTGGAAAGAAAAAAGATGGAAGGAAAGGTGGGATAAAATGGGGAAAGTGGGAATAATGATGTCTCCCCCTCCTTTAAAGTTTTGTGAATGAGGCAATTCCACAATAAAAATCTAATATGGAATGAAGCACCCTTCAATACAAAACAATAAAACTATGCTTGATTGGACAGAGAAGTCATGTTTGGCAATATGGCTGCAAGAAAGGCAAGTGCCATTTTGGGCTGCATTAATAGAACTATAGCTTCCAAATCACGTGAGGTACTGGTTCCTCTCTATTCAGCCCTGGTTAGGCCTCATATTGCGTCCAGTTCTGGGCTCCACAATTCAAGAAGGACGCAGACAAGCTGGAGCGTGTTCAGAGGAGGGCAACCAAGATGATCAGGAGTCTGGAAACAAAGCCCTATGAAGAGAGACTGAAAGAACTGGGCATGTTTAGCCCAGAGAAGAGAAGACTGAGGGGAGACATGATAGCACTCTTCAAATACTTAAAAGGTTGTCACACAGAGGAGGGCCAGGATCTCTTCTCGATCCTCCCAGAGTGCAGGACACAGAATAACGGGCTCAAGTTAAAGGAAGCCAGATTCCACGTGGACATCAGGAAAAAGTTCCTGTTAGAGCAGTACGACAATGCAACCCATGACCTAGGGAGGTTGTGAGCTCTCCCACACTACAGGCCTTCAAGAGGCAGCTGGACAACCATCTGTGAGGGATGCTTTAGGATGGATTCCTGCATCGAGCAGGGGGTTGGACTCGATGGCCTTGTAGGCCCCTTCCAACTCTGCTATTCTATGATTCTCTGAAAAGGCACACACAGTTAGCAAGAATATATAACTCTGTGTGATAAATATTTCAAGCCCCTCAAACAATGGAAAACAGTGGGATGCCAATCTCCAGTTTGATGTCCAAACTCTGCTCTTACTAGAGCAGACACTAGAATGCTTTAATGGTGGGTGCAGGTTTGGGAAAAACTGGGGTGGGGGAGCACAAAAAATAAAACTGAGACCTGCAAGATGGTGGGGTGGGTATGGAAAATGAAGAATGGCAGAAGAAAACACAGAAAGCACAGAGGGGGTGGGAATTAGAAAAATGCTTCATTTCTTATATAGGCACTAATAATTTCCCATGGGAAGGTGTGTCTCTAATGAATGTGATAGGTAGGCTTGTGTGCACCCTGGAAAAGTGAGTTTTAACTGGCCCTGAAATTAATCCCTGGCTTAAATTCAGGATAGCATTCAAAAATGTGTGTTTGATGTAGTACAGTCCAGAATTCTACCACTTCCATCTTATATCGTTCTGGGTACTTCCAAATGGAGAACTCCTAGTGCTGCCAGTCTTTTCTTTAACAGATTTTCTGCATTAAGAGAAAAGCTGGAAGCAGCGGTGGGAAAGTGCAGGAAGGCTACGAGTGTCTGGACTGCCTGTAAAATTCAGTGAACAAGGCAGGCCAGTGGTACTGTCCAAACCTGGTCTTGAAGCACCTGCTATGCAACGTGTACAAAAGATCTTGGGGTCACGCATTCTAATATGTGATTAGAATCTCCCCTACATCTTTGGAGTTCTGAGGGAAGGACGGTCTTCAGAACAGTCAACTTGTTCTCTGCTCTCAAGAGAGACACCTCCACCTTACCAGCCCATCCTTATTTCCTTAGGCAGCAGCTGATCTCCCAGGACTCCGCACAAGTGAAATGTACCAGAGCAAATATGGGGCAACCCTGCTTTCAAGAGATAGCTGTCAAGAATGATGTGGCTGGAGGGACAGCATACAGAATGGATCCCACCACATGTTTTGCCACTTAAAATTAAGGTAGCTTTTAAATCATTTAAAAAGTAATATGTACCTTGGATTAAAATATGCTACCACTGCTTTTGATTATGTACCGATGTCACTAACTTGGATCTTACTGTATTCTATAATGCAGGTTGGGATGACTTTTTAAAATTTGTATTTAGTGAGGAAGCTTTCACAGAAGCTTTTCTCAGAGGCTCAAAGTGCCTTACAATAAATAATGCATCATAATGCAAATAAAAGATTTCTGCTGTAAACGAATACTTTGAAATTCTGCATATTCTCCTGACGTTCAATGTCTCTTAATGTGTTTCTTCTTTCAGTGACTGTGCTGCTGATTTCATTTGCTGCTATTTGAATGCCTCTGGGGATTTAAATTCCAGCCGTGACAATTTCATCTGAACACTATGTTGTTTATTGGGAATCAGAAACACAGAAACTGCACTGCTGTTACTAAATGCTCCAGGGTAACTGGAATAAAATCTGATGGGAGCCCGCTCACTGGTCATCTGTTTGCTAAGATGGAATTCTGCTAACGAATCAGCAATGGGGATAGGGTGGCAAATGGGCTGGGCCCTAGTAAATCTCGTTTTCCTCTTCCCATCCCAGGCTCTGCACAGCATGTGACCACCTAGCTCAACATAGCCCACCAATCATGTATTGTCAGCTGCAGGGACTTGATAACTCCCACATTTCTGAACTCTCTGGCAGGAATCAAAAACAAGTTTAGTCAAGCCCCCATTGGCCCACCATGCAAAAGCAGCGGATTGCATTTGCCTAGAAAGGTCGCAGGTTGTGCAGACCAGCCACTGAGCCTTGGCAATAAATAGGGAGTTATGCTAGCTGGTTGGGAGGTATACACTTGATTGTGACACGTTTAGCCAACTTGTGACGTACCAAGACAATCACAGGCCCCACCCACCCCAAGGCATGTATTATTAAGAAACCCCCCCCCCCCTGCTTTTTATCTCTCAGGCAAGCAACAAAACCCAGTAAATTCTAACCCTGGGTCAGTATTCAGCTTGGTGGGGCTCAGGCTGGGCAGGCTTGGATTAAACCCTGCATTGTTAATAAACACTAATAAACGCCAGACTTAGTAGCGGGCAGGGGGGCATTCTCCCCCACACCTTCTCACCTCCCAACTAGTTGAAAAAGTTGCTAAAATGTTACTTAGCCTCTTCCAAATCTTTCCATTAGAGGCAGGCAAATTTCCAGGAACTGATCCAGATTTCACACCCGGGCAGAATCTACACTACTGCTTTAAAGCGCTTTATGTTATAAAGCACTTTAACTGCTTTAAAGCGCTATAAAACCGTTATAAAGCGCTTTAAAGCAGTAGTGTAGATCCGGCTGGTCAACAAGCTTCAAATAGAGCTGTAAGGCAAGTACCATTTCCCTCATAGACGGCTATTTGAAATAAACCTCTGCTTGCAATGCCCTCTCCCCCCACATACACACTTTGGCAATCCCCACCACCACGTTGCAAGCTGTTTGTAGCATTTACATGTGAAGCTTTTGCGCACCTATATGAATCTGATAGCGCAAGTAGCTACTCTGTTTTGTAAAATGGGCTCATAGGCATTTGTACTTGAAGACATTCACTCACTAAATTCTTTTGAAAACCAGGCAATGGAAGTTCCTTGTGCCTCAGCCTCTTACACTACCTGGGGTCTGGCAAAACCTAAGTCGGTGATGCTTAGCTGTCGTTGCCGGTACAGTCCTCCACCCTCTTGCAAATACGTGCTTCATCAGGGTCATAATGGATTGCCTCGCCTGGTTTAAGAAAGAGGCCTTCTTAACCTCCATAGCAGGGAGCTTGCATACCCAGACTTTTATGGGGCTAGGGCTTCCACACTAGGGCAGGTGCTACACTACTGCTTTATAAAGTTATGGAAGCGCACTGACAACTTTTGGGGCCCCATGAAACATGCCGTAGAACGTTTTCAAACTGCTTTCAAAGTGGTATATCTTGCTTGGTGTACATCTGGCCTAGGTATTTATTCTGAAATAGCCACGTCTTGTTAACTCACTCTTATGGGATATCTACATGTCACAATTTAATTTTCTCCCCTCTTGCCTCTTTTCAGAATGCAGAAAAACTTTTTTGGGGGTTGGTGGCTGTAAGAATGAAACAGCAGAGCAATGGGTGCAGATGTGCTATTCTTCTAACTTTGGCATTGGCTTTGATGTCTGATGTATTGAGCAAGTGTACTCCATGCCTCTACTTTGCACACCATCTCTACTACCTTTCCTGTGAGCATCATTGTATAAGTGATTTCATTTTTTAAAAAAATCTATACTTTAAATTGTGCTAAAACACCTTTACACCTGTGCTTTAACAAAAAGGAAAGAACTATAGCACTAGGAGCCAGGAATCTTGAAGCATTCCTAAACTGGCTTAACAGTCATTGCCTTTCCCTGGAGAACAATTCTAAGTAGCATTTCTCAGCATCCTCACAAAACTGCAATTCCCAGGACTCTTTGGGGTAAGCCATTATAGTTAAACTGATATGAAATGGATTAAGAGCGCAATCCTACTCAGGAGTAAGTAGCATTGCGCACAGTGGGGCTTACGGCCAATACAGAACAGCAGCCTTTAGTTTCCAGTATAGATATGCCCTCTGTGGCGGTTTGTAAAAGGGTTAATTAAGGATTGCATATGCTTGCTCTCAAGTGCTCATTTATGTGATAAAGGACAAATCTTTCTCAACCCATATCAAAGGGAGCAAGAAAGACAAGAGCAGGCAAAGGGAACAGGGGGGCCTGCTCCAGTCGCACGCCCCCACCCACCCACCCACCCCCGGAGATGAGAGGAGAAGCAGCTAAGTCTGTGTTGTAAAACAAACAGCGACCGTGCAAAAATGAATATGTAGTCACACTGTTCATTCCCAGATCATTACAATTTCATTTGAATTAAACGATATGTCAGACTCTTTAAAAAACAACACATTTTATTGTATTTCTGAGATAAATTTTCTAAAAATATGTGTTAGCTGGCAGGCACAGTATAATTTAAGAACATAAAGTATTTTATAGGAAAAAGTTAATTCATATCCACATACAGGTTTACTGTGGTGAAATCTTGTATGGTCATATCTATACTATAGACTGAAACGGATTTAAAACTTATGCCCTCTCCCCAGGGAACTGTAGCTCTGCAAGGAGGGCAGCGGCTCTCGAACAGGGAATTCTGAGCACCCTCAGCAAACTACGATTCCCAGCATACATTTGGGAAGCAATGACAGCAACGTGGTAGAAAACCTGCCTAGGTCTGTAGTGCAGCTGAGCCATCTCTTCCACGGGGAATATCAGTTTTCTGGCCATGCAGCAAAGCTGCTCCTCAAGGAAGGCAGTAGGTTGTATAGTTATCTCCTGATTGGGGCAAAATCACTACCCTGAAACCACACAACCTACTACCTCACCCTGCCAGAGCGCTGGATGGTGTCTATAACTCTTTGCTGGCTCTTGCTTCTGCAATTCAGAGGGACAGCCTTGCATGCAGCAATGCAGAAGAAATATTGGGAGTGCAATGCAAGGCTGCAGCAATTGGTCCATGGAGTACCTGACCGTATCAAACGGGGGATGAGGGTATTGCTAGGCCATACCTAGGCTTGGTGCTCCTGGACACTCTCCAAGTGCTGCATTGTAGCACCAGCACCATGTGACTCCAGCTCTTCTCCCTATCTCCACTTTAGCAGCACGCCTGCAAGTCTACTATGGTGGGATTTTCTCCTTTGCGACCCCAGCCCGTACTTTGCCTCTGCTGCCACATCCTCTGTGAACAACCCCATGGACCTTCTCCTCTCCCTGAGTTGATGCTCAGTGACAGCTGCCAAGTGGATCTATTCTTGCTCCACCCTTCCAACGTAGATTTCTAATGGCCAATCAGTTCTTTTTTGATTTATACTTGGGGGAACTTGTGCTCTTTTAAAACAGCCTGTGACATTACTAAACACAGAATTTCCCCTCCAGTTATTTCCTGTAAAACGTTGTAAGCAATTTCACTCAGTTGTAATTAGCCAAAATTTATACACCTGGATGTAGGGACCATCTCATGTACAACTCAATTTAAGAAGTCTTTCTTTGGCTGGTATCCCTTTGAATCATGTCCTTGACTCAAATAGAACAACTGACCACTTCAAATAGAAACAGAATAATCCTATATGCACCCACCCAAAAGTGAGTCCCATTAAATTCAATGGAGCTAATTCCCCAGGAAACTGGGTACAGGAGTGCAGTTTTAGTTTGATTTAAGGTTCAAATAATTTATCAAAAGCCGGCTCTTCGTTCCTTTTTACACATACATGTACTACATATCAGTAATAGTTAGACGTTGTTTCCCAATATAGTGAAGTCCTGCGCCGTTATCACAGCCACTTCAGGAAAGACAGTAGATTGTATAGTTATCTGACAGGCAGGGTATACCCCTAAAACTATACAACCTACTACCTCACCCCAAAGGACAGTCTGACTCTGATATAGATGAGGCCCAGCAATTCCTAGGATTGCATTTCAGTAACCTGAAAGACAAAAAAAGAAAACTTCTAGAGAAGTGTTAATGGTTCTGCATTTTGAAACACCACATCCTGTTACCCAATCAATACACTACTAATTGATATAGCAATCTATGCATGTTCACTTATATACAAATCCCATTGTGTTAATTGGGGCTTACTCCCAGGGTAGCGTGCGTAGGGCTGCAGAACTGGCTACAGTGGAGTCGTGGAGGATACAGGTGGATTGTGTTTTAACTTTCATATCACAACAGTCGCATCGTCATGGCGACTGCCATGCAAACAGTGCTGCTCATGATCCTGCAGTGTTGTGTGGATGTGCCAGCCAGGGCAGGCCGCTCTTGGGAGTGTGCCCTTACCAAGGCAGGCTGGGGGTGATGGTGGCTTGTCCGCTTACTGGAGGCTGCAGGGGATGGGGAACCTGAGGCAGAATCCTGCCAAGCCTCAATCATCATGGTGGCCGCACTGGTTCCTTGGAACTCTGTGGGCCTGTGTACCCACCCAGCTCCCTTCACGGCACCATCTCTCATCTAACTGAGACCTCACTTCTCTGGTCCACCCTTATCAGCCTATCGGGGAGGGCAACTGAAAAAGCTCTGGTCGTTGGGATGCCCCAATGGAGAACGTACATCTATAACCGACTTAACAAACGTACTAGTAAACAACAATGATAAACATGCAGTCCTATGTGCATTCACTTGGGAATACGTTCCTCTGAACACAGTGAGACTTAAAGGACGAAAGGAACCTCTCGTGCAAAGCACTGGAGTCATTGCTGACTCCTAGAGGGACGCCTGCTTTCGCTGACGTTTTCTTGGGAGACTTTGTAGCGGGGTAGTGGTTTGCCATTGCCTTCTCCAGTTGCGGCTTCCTTTCCCCCAGCTAGCTGGGTACTCATTTCACCGACCTCGGGAGGATGGAAGGCTGAGTCGACCTGACCTGGCTGCCTGAGAAGCAGCTTCCGCTGGGATCGAACTCAGGCCGTGGGGAGAGTTTCGGCTGCAGTAACAGCCGCTTACCACTCTGCACCACACAAGGCTCTAGTGAGATTTAACCCAAGTACTCAGAAGTTCAGGCCACATGTTACCCAGATGTAAGAATATATTGAGGTAGGAGCCCCCTTCCAGATATAACTATAAAAACATGTCAGTCAGTGTTAAATTGTCTTGGATCCAACACTGAAAGCAGGAGGAGCCATTTATGTGGCATTACACCAGGTAGGGCAACATGTTATTAGAAGATTGGGTGCTGCTGAAAATATGAAGCCTAATACTTAATTCTCCCTTCCCACTCAGTAATACCTAATTTAAATATTTAACCTCCTTAGTGAGCTGACATCATTGTACTGATGTTTCCTTGCCAGTGATGTAGGGCAGGGCCAAGGAAAGGATGCCCTCCACATGTGTTGGTCATGATGGAAGTTGTAATCCAACACATCTGGAAAGTACCAGGTAGGGGAAAGTTAGTTCAGAGTAATGACGTCAGCATACCAAGTCAGTTAAATTCTATGTTATTGAGTGTATGAGTATGCCTTGACATGGGGTCGAAATTTCTATTTCTGATAATGTATCATTTCACCCACAAGCGAGTGTATATTTTTTCACATAGTGGATCTGACCATTTGGGGCTAATAGCATTGGGATGAGGAACCAAATCTCCTCTGGAGGCTGGATTCCACCACCACCACCACCCCAGGATGTCATCAAGGGGCAAGGCCCCTCCCCCAACATCATTGGGTCCCTGGCTGATATGAAGGTCCTCTAGTTAGTGCTTTGGTTGAGGAGTTGGGTTTTGCTCATCCTTTCATAGAATCATAGAATAGCAGAGTTGGAAGGGGCCTACAAGGCCATCGAGTCCAACCCCCTGCTCAATGCAGGAATCCACCCTAAAGCATCCCTGACAGATGGTTGTCCAGCTGCCTCTTGAATGCCTCTGGTGTGGGAGAGCCCACAACCTCCCTAGGTAGCTGATTCCACCGTCGCACTGCTCTAACAGTTAGGAAGTTTTTCCTGATGTCCAGCCGGAATCTGGCTTCCTGTAACTTCAGCCCGTTATTCCGTGTCCTGCACTCTGGGAGGTTTGAGAAGAGATCCTGGCCCTCCTCTCTGTGACAACCTTTTAAGTATTTGAAGAGTGCTATCATGTCTCCCCTCCATCTTCTCTTCTCCAGGCTAAACATGCCCAGTTCTTTCAGTCTCTCTTCATAGGGCTTTGTTTCTAGACCTCTGATCATCCTGGTTGCCCTCTTCTGAACACGCTCCAGCTTGTCTGCGTCCTTCTTGAATTGTGGAGCCCAGAACTGGACACAATACTCTAGATGAGGCCTAACCAGGGCTGAATAGAGAGGAACCAGTACCTCACGTGATTTGGAAGCTATACTTCTATTAATGCAGCCCAAAATAGCATTTGCCTTTCTTGCAGCCATATCGCACTGTTGGCTCATATTCAGCTTGTGATCTTCAACAATTCCAAGATCTTTCTCGTTTGTAGTATTGCTGAGCCAAGTGTCCCCCATCTGGTAACTGTGCATTTGGTTTCTATTCCCTAAATGTAGAACTTGGCATTTATCCCTATTAAATTTCATTCTGTTGTTTTCAGCCCAGCACTCCAGCCTATCAAGATCACTTTGAAGTTTGTTTCTGTCTTCCAGGGTATTAGCTATCCCACCCAATTTGGTGTCATCTGCAAATTTGATCAGCGTTCCCTGCACCTCCTCGTCCAAATCATTAATAAAAATGTTGAAGAGCGCTGGGCCCAGGACTGAGCCCTGCGGCACCCCACTCGTTGCATCTCCCCAGTTTGAGAAGGTTCCATTGATAAGTACTCTTTGAGTCCGATTCTGTAGCCAGCTGTGGATCCACCTAATAGTTGTTCCATCTAGCCCACTTTTAGCTAGTTAGTTAATCAGAATGTCATGTGGTACTTTGTCAAAAGCTTTGCTGAAGTCAAGATATATGACATCCACAGCATTCCCACAGTCCACAAGGGAGGTTATCCTATCAAAAAATGAGATCAAATTAGTCTGACAGGATTTGTTCCTGACAAATCCATGTTGGCTTCTAGTTATCACTGCATTGATTTCAAGGTGTTTACAGATTGACTTCTTTATAATCCGCTCCAGAATTTTCCCAGGGATGGATGTCAGACTGACTGGTCTGTAGTTCCCAGGTTCCCCCTTTTTGCCCTTTTTGAAGATAGGGACAACGTTAGCCCTCCTCCAGTCGTCCGGCACCTCACCTCACTTTCTTGAGTGATGGGCTAAGTAAGAGAAATTCCCTTGTTATCTCCAACCTGTTGGTAGGGGGAATGGTGCACAAGGAGATTTCTTTGTTATCTCTGATCACAAATTGGAGGTAGCAGGGGGATTCCTCTCCTTGCCTCTTTCTCAAGCCTCTGGTAGCCTCCAGGCCATGGATAGGGTTTGGGGTGGCAAATGGGCAGGGCCTGCAGACAGAGCCCAAGCCTCCGTGGGCCAGATGGGAAATCTCCCAGGCCAGACTAGGCCTGTAGACTGGAGCTTCCCCATATACACCCCCCAAGTCTTAGCGTACAATAGTCTTTAGAAAAATAATTTTAGCAATCCTGAACGTTTCGGTGTTAAGTAGAATAATGCATTCTGTTCAGCCAACACGCACTAACGTTGTAGGAGATTCACATGGGTAATTCAGAAGACAAATCTTTTATCTCGGATTCTCTACCTGTAAAAAGCAAGACTTAATTGCTTCACAGGTGAGTCATAAGCGCCATCATAAATACTAACTACAAACTGTTAGTTTTAACCCTGCTTGTCCTGTGGTTGTCAAGACTAAAAAGGTTTGGCTACATTAATGCTTAATGTGCCTGTTATGAAACGTTTTGCTCAAGGGTGAAAACCAATTACTTTTTGGCTTTTTTAAGTGCCTGTAAATTTATTTTAACTTGTTAAAAATGCTGCTTTATAAACCAGAACGACACGTACAGAGTCTGTCTGAAACCTATTCTACTGTAGGAAAGCTGATACTTCTCCCCCACCCTATTTCCAACTATTTCAGTGCTAAGCGAACAACGCCCTTTGCTCTTTGGAAGACTGGAACTGATGCTAATAAATACCTCAACAGTTTCTCCTTATAAGGCAGTTATTTCTATTATGTAATAGGAAAGATGACAGTTTCAAGGTAGGAGAGACATACAATCCAGAGGCTAGCAATTGCCGGGATCGAGAATTTAATAGAACTTTGTAATTATAAATGACATAAACAGGACTGCCAATCTTTCATTTAAAAAAACCACCAGCCAGTGGCAGCTTCCACCCCAGGGCGAAAAGCAGCTTTGGGTGAGGGCACTTTTCATCTAGATTGAAGCGGGGGGACGGGACAGTATTCCAATTGGTCTTCTCCTATGGCTCCTATTTAAATAAGAAAACTCAGAGATATTAAACACATCTGTGCATTTAACATAAGATCTAGTTTGGCCCTCAGTTATGAGTAGGGCAGGCTTAAAGCCGCATGATGGCATGATAATAGGGTTAATCTGAGAGAGATGGTTAATGGCATCCACCCCAGCAAAAACTGAAATGAGGGCCAGTGCTGTAGTAGTAGCTTGCCCACCTGCCTCCTGGGAAACTCCTCCAAATAAACCAGCTCCAAGTGTTCTGGTGGCCTGCCATTCGGATCCAGCCTATGAGAGACAGGTGACAAGTTACATCTGTTACCACAACCAGAGCAGACTGGGTTGGCCTGTTCAGACTCTGAAAGCTCCCTACAAGCAAGAGAAGTGGGAGGGGCTTACACTCCTCCTCCGGGTGCCTACTCCGAGGGAAGCTCGGAGGGTGGCAACAAGAGAGAGGGCCTTTTCTGTGGTGGCCCCCCAACTGTGGAACAATCTCCCTGACGAGGCCGGCCTGGCGCCGGCATTGTCATCTTTTCGGAGCCAGGTCGAGTCTTTTCTCTTCTCCCAGGCATTTAGCAATATGTAATGAGCCAGGGTCTGGTTTTTTGGCTCACTGTTTCTAAAGTTGTTTATTTATTTATTTATTTATTTATTACATTTATATACCGCCCCATAGCCAAAGCTCTCTGGGCGGTTACAGTGGTTTTAATTGTATGCGCATTTTGCATGATTTTGTGGTTTTTAATTTTTGTCTATTGTTTTGAAATGTTTTATCTGATGTGAACCGCCCAGAGAGCTTTGGCTATGGGGCGGTATACAAACGCAATAAACAAATAAATTGCAGAACTGAGATCTGAGCAGTACATGAAGAGCATTTCTTTTCCGGCTTTTCTGCTACGTAACCTCTAGGTGGCAGGGTGGTATGGCAGAATAGTACAAACACGTGAGTGGAGGTAGCATTCCATCTTCCACTGCCCCCAAATCAGACTGTCTGTGGTTTAAAAAGACATTAAAAAAAAACAGATGGGGAAAACAATGATTTGATGCCAGCCTGTGATCGTATACCCACCTACATGGGAGTAAGCTTCATTGAAGTTACTGGGGCTTATTTCTGTGAAAATTCCTATACAATTGCACTGAAAGTTCTCCCTTTAAAGAGTGAGTAAATTAAGTTTATTTAGAGTAAACAACTAGTGTAGGTTGCAGCTAAAATTTCCTAGCAGTTGGGAAGTGAGGAGCAAGGAAAAGTAGCCACAGTAAGAGAGATAACCACAGAGGGAAGGCACACTTGCTCAGCAACTGGACAACCAACTGTCAGGGCTGCTTTAGGGTGGATTCCTGCATTGAGCAGGGGGTTGGGCTCGATGGTCTTGTAGGTCCCTTCCAACTCTGCTATTCTATGATTCTACAATTCAACTTCTCTTTCCCTGTATGTTTGCCAGGTGCATCTGCTGGGCCTGCAACTCTGGAGGCGGGAATGCTGGTCAGGGCCCAAGTTCGCAGCACCGTGCTGAGGACCCATTCAGGTCTAATGCTGGTCCTGCTATCTCCAATTTCAGCTTTCCTTGCCTGCAGGAAGGGAGCTTTCATAGTTCGAAACAGGCAGAGCGGCTTAGTTCATAGTAAGTGGAATGTGCAGCCCAGCTCTATGCGGTCACAACGGGTTTCAGAGATGGGAAGCAAGTTTGAGGCCACAGCTAGACCTAAGGTTTATCCTGGGATCATCCAGGGTTCGCCCCTGCCTGAGCACTAGATCCCCTGTGTGTCACCTAGATGAACAGGTTTGACCCCTGGACGATCCAGGGGTAAACCTTAGGTCTAGCTACAGCCTTAGTCTCAGTCTGTTAGAGCAGACCACTGGGAAGACCCTCTGTCCTTGTTTCTTCAAACCCAGTCTTATAAAAGCAGATGGTGCTGCCAAAAAGAGAAGAGAGGAGGGATTTAAAAAGGTTGCAGTTCAGCTTATGATAAGCACTTTTAGTTCTTACCGATGTGTGTGTGTGTGTGTATTGGAGAGAGAGATAAAAGTATGTGCTTAGCTCAAACGAAAATCAGCAGAACACAGAAACGCTTAACTTTGGCGGATTGGATCCGTAATAGTTTTCCATGACCCTTTTTATGGGTACTTACCCACTGCTTTGCTGTGTTCGTGCCAAAGGGCTTTATGCCTCCGTCTAACATGGTGGTGAAATGTGGCATACACAGCAGAACAAGGCAGCCTCAGCAAGAACTCATACTAGAGTGTGTTTCCATGATCTCAACGGGAGGCAATGATGGCTACCAGATGGTCTGAGCACAGAAATCGGGACCAAGCCTGCTTTTGGGATGGGTAGGAAACCTGGGAGAGAGAGACGAGAAACATATTGAGGAAGAAAAATAATTACCTGAAACGGCAATTCCAATCAAGGTCTTATGTACGGCATTTGACAAAAACAAAAAACAAAAGGGGTGAGGAAGGTTTGGGCAGTTTTGTAGATGTCTTTTGGTTATCCTTTGTCAGTCATGAATTAATTTGGTCCTGGGATTTACTAAAGAGGTAGAGAAATATTTAAATTTCCCAATTTTACCCATGCTAATTAAATGGTAAGCCCCACAGAGTTCCATGGGAATTACTCCCTGGTAGGAGTGCATGGGATTGCTGCCTTAGAATTGCTAACTGCATGAATTGCTATTTTCAAATCTATCAAGTTGTTACCAAACAACATACTAATGCAAAACCTTGGATTTGGGGAGCCCAGAGAGAATGGGGTCTACGTAAGTGGTGCTAGAATGCTTGAGATCCAGCCATCCAGCTCACGGGTGGAGAACCTGTGGCCCTCCAGATGTTTTGACCCACAACTCCCATCATCGCTCACCATTGGCAATGCTGGTAATGCTAATGGGAGTTGTAGACTAAAACAACTGGAGGGCCACCTCGGATCTAGAAGGACAGCTCTGTAAAGCATTTTCCCAAAAGAGCACTCCGTGCTCTTTTGTAACGTTCTGCTGCTCTTAAATGGACTTACAGCAGTGTGAGCGTATGTGTGTGCGTGTCTTTAACTCGTACAATAAAGCTTTTATCCATTTAAACCTTCATTTATGGAGTGAAAAGAAGGTTTCAAGGTGTCAGAAAGCAACCAGATCACTGCTGCCATGGTGTTCAACAGTGTGCTATTCTCTGTGTCAATTATTCATGATGCTTTTGCTGAGGGCTCTAATTTTACATAAGTGAAAGCAACAAGGGAACTGTTATGACGATCAGCTCAGAAAAGCACTGAAAAATATAGAGGCTCACTCTGAACTCAAGGCTTACTATGCTGTTCTACATTTTGCAAGTTTCCTACTCAGAAGCTGCTCCCACAGAACCTTCTAACGGCTCTTTAAATAACACTAATCCCAATCTCGCCAAGGGCTGTGTGTTTGTTGCCCAGTCGGGTGACTGGTGAGAGAACCAATCAGGTGTTCGGGTGGGGTGGGGGATAAACGCAGCCCCAGGCCTGAACAGTCATTCTGCCCTCCCACTGATTTGCTGACTAGGATAAATCAGTTATGAAGCTGGAGGCAGGGCCAGAGCACCTCACATTCAGCTACTGAAACACAGGCAGAAACAAAGGCACTGTTGAGCTACCCAACGTTCTGAGGTGCAGTTCTCTTCCCTCTTTGGTTTTCAGGGAAGGCCTGGGCTCTGGGTTCCTTCATATTGTCAAATCACGTCTGCGGAGGCTATAAGCACAGCAGGAACCTTTGCTCGTGTTACGGAAGTGCCTTCCAAAAGAAGCTCTCGGATGTTCAAGGTTTTAGTCTTCTTGACTATGGTACTCCAACCCACCCACTTTTTAAAGTACAGTTTTGTCAGGCGTTTAGCTCTGTAAACATTTACTGTTTTAATTTCTGAACTCTTACTTGTTTGCTTATTCTTAATTGTGACGTTAAGGTCTATGTATTTATTTTCATGGATGAGAGAAAGGGCTTCCATTTGTAGAAGGTTTTTGAGGATTCCCACCCCCACACTAACACCACAATTCACCCCATTCAGCAGGGCCTCCTGACTCTCTGTGTAGAATTTTTCAGGGGGCTGGAGAGGCTGCCATGGGAAAGAGAGAGCAGAGAAGTCCGTGTCCACCACCACAGTTGATGCAGCTGAAATCTGGATCCAGCCCTCAGTAATTGGTAAAAGTCCTGGATTTTACTTTGAAGAAAGCTGGAACAATAAACCAATAAAATAAAATAATTGGGGGGGGGGGGGAGAAAGAAAAACCTGCTATTGATGTGTGTTCATTCTTCTCAATTGAACCAGTTTTCCTTTACACTATTCATACCATATCGCCAAACTTTGGGGTGGGGCGGGGTGGGAGCAGAAGCAACTTCTGTTCAGCAATCTCTCTTTCCCAAAAATAAAATAAAAATGAGTGGAGGTGGCCTGTGTATGTGTGTCCTTCGTACCACAGCCCTGGATGACTATTTTCAAGGTACAATGATCAGATTTCCCAGCTCCTCGCTTTCTTCGCTCCCTCTAATTTTCTCTGAAAGCTGTACGTACATTGTTAGTGCTAGATAAATAAAAAGAAAGAAAAAGAAAAAAGCCCAATACTGCAGCATAAAGTCCAACCACTTCTCCATCTAAGGCGGGGGAAAGACAAATCCAATGAATGCTGACTTTTACTGGTAGGGTGTAAGATTTTATGAGATGTAGCAGTAAATGTCAAAAATGTTTAGTGCTGTTTTCATGGTTTATTTATTTAATTGATTGATTGATATTCTGCCTTTTGACCAAAAATGGCACTCCAGGCACAGTTTACACCCATGGTATTGCAACCATTCTTTACCAGTAGATGGAAATGAGGATGACATTGGGAATTGACTGAAGTCACTCAGTCGGCCTTCAGATTTATTTGTATCTATCACAATTTTCCCTCTTGGCCTCTTAAATTTGATGACTTAGGAAAAACATATTAGTAATAATACAGAACTTATATAGCATTTTCATGCTTTTCTAGCATATCACAATTATCACAATAACCTTTACAATCTGTAATATAAGCAAGTATTGTTAGCCTTATGTTATTACTTCAGATGTAGACATTAAAGCTGAGGAAAAGCAGTTTGCCTAAGGAGATCTAGAGAGTTCATGGGAGAGAAAAGACACAAACTAGAGGGACATCCTGATTTCTAGCCACTAAGCTACACTACACCAACGCTTGCAAATTCACAAAGCATTGTGAATAAAAAACTGCAGTCTAGAACGCTTTCTTTCTAATAATTAAGATAACACATCAATCAGCACGATTCACGCAATGACCGCTAGGTGTCGTAAACCAATCTTGCAAACAACTGAGGAGCAATTAGATGCTCAATGCAGAGGAATGCGATCTCGGCAAAAAGCTGTTTAGACATGAAATCTGTTTAAATGTGTTATGATCCACATAATACACATATTCTCTCTCTCACACACACACATGTGCATCTGCATAATGGAGGAGCATGTAAAATTGCTAGGCTTCATCAAAAGTCTCTTTTCTAGCCTACACCTATGTACTTCCACACATCAATATAAATTTCTAAGTGTGGTAAAACCTACTCTGCAAGAAAGGCAAGTGCCTGATCCCCAACCTCAGTGTTTAGTGCACATCACCTCAGCACACACCCTGAGACTTGTACGATCCTTTGTGATGTTGCAGGGGATTTTAGGTTGCACCTCTTTTGGGAGTCTGTACTGTACTGAATCATTGCCACCCTTTAGGGTGCCGCCATCTAAGGCAACTGCCTGGATTGCTTTGGAACACAGGAAGATGCTCTGTTTTCTTGGGGCCCTGTCTAGCTGGGCAAATGCTGTCCACTCGAGCTGGCACTGGCTGTCCAAGGTATCAAGCAGGATTCTTTGTCAGCCCTGTTGCCAAGGTACCTTGCAATCTTCCCCGGGAGATTGAACCTGGGATACTGAACGTGCCAGGCAAATGCTGCACCACTAAAGTATGCCCCCGCACTCATGTTGTATAGTCTGGCTAATCCTGTTTGTGTTTATTGCATTCAAGAATCATGAAATCAGCCTTTGGTTAGCTGATCCAGGGCCAACCTGAAGATGCGCTATGCTATGCAGTTCTGTGATATAACACAATGGATCCTAAGGACTGGCTCATAGAATCATAGAATAGTAGAGTTGGAAGGGGCCTATAAGGTCGAGTCCAACCCCCTGCTCAATGCAGGAATCCACCCTAAAGCATCCCCGACAGATGGCTGTCCAGCTGCCTCTTGAATGCCTCTAGTGTGGGAGAGCCCACAACCTCCCTAGGTAACTGGTTCCATTTTCACACTGCTCTAACAGTCAGGAAGTTTTTCCTGATGTCCAGCTGGAATCTGGCTTCCTGTAACTTGAGCCCGTTATTCCGTGTCCTGCACTCTGGGAGGATCGAGAAGAGATCCTGGGCCTCCTTTGTGTGACAACCTTTCAAGTATTTGAAGAGTGCTCTCATGTCTCCCCTCCATCTTCTCTTCTCCAGGCTAAACAGGCCCAGTTGTTTCAGTCTCTCTTCATAGGGCTTTGTTTCCAGACCCCTGATCATCCTTGTTCACCTGTCAATGAGGAAGCATGTGGAACTAAGTCTCTCTCCCTCCCTCCCCCCTTCCTTCCCATTATAGCAAACATAGAGCCAGCTTGAGAACATTTCTAGGCATGCCACTCTTCCTTTGTGTTCTCTGATGCTCTGGCAAGGAGACAATTACTACCACTAATTCACTCTCCACAGAAACAACAAGCTTTATTGCCTAACTGCATTTTTCTGACCAGTCCACATTTCTCCTGCAAGGGCTGAGTAATTGTTATTTCTGTTCTAGCAGAGAGACAGAAATGGCAAGGCAAAAATGGAGGCAATTATAGCGTTGTTATCCATATATTGGTGATACCAAACTCCCAAACCCTGAATGAGCTCCCCAGATGCATGGGGACATGATAGAAATCTGAAGATCTAGATAATGCATTTCATCCAGAATTTTTTTTATTAAGTAGACACCACCCACTTCATCACCTTGCCTATGAATGCAACATTAAAGACTGGTTGGAAATTCTCCAAAAAGGTGGGGCGGTTTTTTCCAATAATGTTCTTGCTACAACTTCTTTCAAACATGCAGGGACCATCCCTTCCCATAACAAGGCATTTATCATTCATGCTACCTACATGGCCAGTTTATCTGTGGCTGCTTTCATTAGCCAGGGCGAGTATGAGTTGAGTACACAAGTAGTTGGCTTGACCTCCCCAAGAGTCCTTTCCATCTCCAAAGTTGCACAAACTAAAACACATCCAGTTTCACTGGACTAGATGCACCTGGTACAGAGCTAACTACAGCCTCCAAGTTGGAATGGATATGAGTGACTTTATCAACAAAATGCCTGGCAATTTGGTCACAACAAGCTACTGAGCAGTCCTCTGCTTCACCCTGTGAGCCAAGATGTAAAGGACCTCTTACCTGGAACAATTCTGGGCAGCTTTGAGGGATGCAATGGTAGTGGGCGTCATTGTGAATTTTATCCTGGTGCAGAGAATTCTTACCTGATTCAGTATGCAAAATGGAACTTATACATTCAGGGAGAGGACATACAGCAGCAATCATGTCAAACACTTAGGCCATTTCCCCATTCCAAAGGTCAACCAGGGCTTCTACAGTTTGTGTGTCAGGAAAATCCCCAAGAGCCATTAGAAAACCATTTGGATCCATCAGCCTCCTGAAGCAGACTATCCTAATAGTTCTCTTGTCTCTGTAAAGGTCTGTGGTGCTGCTGAGCATAAACCTGACTATGTAGTGATCTGCCCATGACAAGGGAACTATATTAACTTACCACCCAGCAACAAACAAATAAACAAGATCCAAGGTACGCCTGACCAAATATGTGAGGCTAGATGTCTCAGGCTTATGGGAATTGAAGTTCAAAACATCTGGTAGGCACTAACAGAATCTCTACCTTGTTCCTTCCGAGTAACACCCGAAACCTGGCGAAGGCTAGATGGTCAGGGCCATGGTATTCCATCATCATGATCATATTAAATGGCTCAATTTGGGGTTGGCCCTATATAAAGCAATCAGATTGGATATATTAAGATACAGGAAGGTTATCTCTACCAAATGTACATTATGATGTAATTAATGGACCCCTTTTTTGGAGGGATTGGAAGGAGTGTACGCCCCAACTGAGCCAGTCAGATTGGACAGTCTGTAATGATATACACTATTCCCCAACAGATGCTGCTGGTTTCAACCATGTACCTTAAGATGTATGTATTAGCCCTGAAAAGGATTTTTTTTGGGGGGGGGGGAAGGAATGCAACCTCTTAAATGTCTCAGCAGTTGTAAGACTGGCAGTTTTAGAGAGGCCACAACTTTTGTAAGATGTCCAAATAGTTAAACCTTTTCTTCCTGATGATGTAAGTATTTTGACATGGGCGCTTGGACTATCTCTCTGACATACCAGGTCAGCATGTTCATCCAAGATCAAATCCTGGAGGACAGCCTGGCATTCCCATTAGCCAGCTTGGCATTCAGCAACTCGACTTTTAAATCTTGCTGAATGTCACACAAGTTCTCAGGCCTGGTTGACACAGAGGAGGCCTCAAAAGAATCTCCCCACGATCGGAAGTCTCCGGTTTGCTGTATAATCTTCCACATTACTACCTGCTTTCATTCACCAGCAGCATGGGATTCTTTTTATAGCAGCAGGAACAAGAAGGATGCAGCAATCAGAACTGCAGCTCCAAGAACCAGCTGACAGAGTCTGTACGTGAAGGCTCTTCTGAGGCTTCAGTGTGAACCAGCCATTTCCTGTAAGTCAATGTATTTGGGATCAGCGTGTCTTGCTGTCAAACCTAATGCTTAAGTGAGCGCTAGCAGTGAAAATGCAGCACATGGTTTTGAATGGTTAATTCTAGAGTAAGATATTCATATTCTACCTTGTTAGCGTGTAAATTAGCATCTTGGGTATAGCAAAGCTCTGAAATCATTGTTCTAAATATATTTTGATCCATAAATATCAGCTATTCTGAATCAACAAGCTGAGATAAAAACTATTATTGAGAGTCTAAAGTTATTAAATCAGCATTTTAATACCCACCTCCTCCCAAGAATTGCTATAACTGTATCAAAATTCTATACACATTGGCAATTTATGGCAATGCAGCATTACTGTTACCTTTCACTTATTTTTCTGTTCATCTGAACATGAAGTTTAGGGGTGGTTCAGAAATAAGCTGAACCATTTCTAGCCAGAATCAGAAAATAGCCACATCAGTCTGTATCCAGCCTGTGACAGTTTTGCACATATTCAATCATAAGTCTGTCCAGTCCAATTTCCACATCAGGTCAGTAATTAAAAAACAAACACCAAATGCACAAAAGCCTACGTTCATTTTCATAAGCAACTTTCCCTAGCGTAAGTATTTTATATGGAACTTTCCCTTATATGTATTTTGTACATTACATTCCCAAATATATGCATTTTGTATGCCACTGTCTGTAATATATGATTTTTTTACTTAACTTTCCCTCCTAATATATACATTTTTGTACACAATTTTTGAGCCAAGAACTGCATCGCAACATTCGAGCAGGGGGCTGGACTCGATGGCCTTATAGGCCCCTTCCAACTCTACTATTCTATGATTCAGAAACTTGTGCAATCCAATGGATAACTCTATCCCGAGCCACTTATTCGGTCTGGGAAAGTGCAATTAATGTGGACCAAATGAAAAACTCCCCCACCCCTAATTGATACACACTGGGCAGGATCCGTAGAGCTGTGCCCATCCACACAAATGCTACCCAGGTGCCCTAGGGTTTGATGCATTTGTCATTCTAAACACAATTCCTTATGCTGCACAGGAGGCCGCTCTAGAGGATCTCATGACCTTCCAGAAGCTGCAGAGTAGGGAAATCTCAGACACTGCACAGCATGGCTCAAAGCTCCTGGGTGTGAATCAGAAGCTATGCCTTAGGCTTTCTGGATCTTGTCCAGTGCTTTATCAGTGTGGAAAAAACACAGGGTGTCAACTGATGCTTGCCAGCAGATCCTGGGTGAGAATCTTCTGGTATTAATGAGGAGATGGTTATTAAATATAGACTGGCCCATACCTGCACAGCTCCGAAGGGCAGGAACCTATAAGTTATGATAGGACTAACATAAGTTAATTCCTATTATGAACGTTTATGGCAAAGGAGAGTGTTGAAAAGAGGCGAATTTGCCTTCAGTTCTGTGTGCCCATTTTATCCTTTTACCACCAGGTAGTAAAGCAGAATCTAACAGTAAAAGTCCGAGAGGCAGTCTGAAAGTTTATGGAGGATGTAGAGTACTGTTAAAGTTTGGTTCAATTGTCTCTTATGGCCGTAGCTAGACCCTAAGGTTTATCCCCGGATCATCCAGGGGTCAAACCTGTTCACCTAGGTGACACACAGGGAATCCAGTGCTCAGGCACGGGCGAACCCTGGATGATCCCAGGATAAACCTTAGGTCTAGCTGTGGCCTTTGTAAGCCTGCTCATGTAATCAACTCAATTATTAAAGTGTTCCACCTGCTAATGAGACTGGCAATGGCAGAATATTTGCACTGAATGTTACCCAGTTTTGTGTTTTGTTTTCTAGATATTTCAGGGGTGAAGGATAGTTCCTCCAAAGTCCCTAATAATGATCACATTTTATTTGTATCTTGTTTGCTGTCGTTTCCCATATCTGCTACTGCTTCATTGTATTTCTCCCCGCCCTGTAATTGCTGTATTGTTTGTATCTCAATTCATCACATGGGCAATTCCAGCCAATCAGGGATCAGGTAATGGATAGCATAATGTTTTAAAACTGCATAGCCAATTAGATTAGTTACATGCTGACATCACTGAAGGCATGAAACGAATTCAGAGTGAGGGTAACACTTCCTGAATAGGGGAGACACCTTTGACTCCTATGGAAGTAATCAACAAAAAATTGTGTGCTTACTAACTTTGCCAAAAATATATATGAAAAGTACTCTTACCAACTCAGACCTACTTTTATCCTTTCAAATGGAACATTTTAATCTTTTGGGAAGTTTTGGCATACTCCCTTTTCACAGGGATGCAACATCGGGGAAACGTTTGGATAGCTTCTTTAGAGTTCTGACTGAAACCCAGATCGGACTGGCTACCAGCAACACAGGAAATCCAACAGTACAGCATTTCTGAATCTAGCCTCTGCTTAAAACCTCTAAAACAAAAAAGAGTCCACTGCCTACCAGAGAAATCTGTTCCTTTGTCGAACAGCTCTTACTATCCAGAAATTCTTTCTAATGTTTAGTAGAAATCCTCCTTCTTGTAATTTGCACATATTTGCTCAATCATCTATTTGACAGCCTTTCAAATACATATTACCTCTTAATTGCTTCTTCTCCAGGTTAAATATACCACCTTCTTTAACCTGTCTTCATAGGATATAGCCTCCAGGCCCTTCCCATTTTTATTACTCTCCCCATGACTCCAGGGCAGGATCTACACTACTGCTTTATAACTGTTTATAATAGTATTTGCAACTGTTGGGGCCCACAACACATTGTAGATATCGTTTTCGACCCGTTTTCAAAGTGTTATATCCTGCTTGGTGTCGACCTGGTCCTGGTACATGATCACCTGTACCCCTGCGGTAATTGAAGCACAGTGATTCTAGTACAGAGATCTGTTTCAGAACTGCCAAAAAATGTTTGAAACTTATTTCATGAGCAGGGCTGAGTTCAAACTGCTCACTCTTAGCATGCTCCTGAAAAAATAACCGCCGTATATCTTTATACTTTTTGAAACTGCCGCTGTTTCCTCTTTCTCTGCACCTGTTTTAATATTGCTATGTTTCACTCTAGGGTTTATCTTGGTAGGACTCCTACTCTTTTCCCTTGACAAAACACAGTTCTCCTTTATTGTCATTTCCTCTGATTACTTAGAAACTAGACCTTTCTCTAGTTTGTCTCTCCTCCATAAGCTGCTATCTTAAACAAAGATTTTATTTTGATTCCTTTATGAGATATAAACTCCTACTCCTCAATTTCCCACAAAAAAGACCATGCTCTTAGTTAGCATATTTCATATTTCTTAAAATATTTAATACATTGATTTGTCTCATTAAACAACTGAAGATAATCTGTTTCAAGTAAGATTCATTTCTCCCCTATAAATCTTTCAATGAGTATGAATATAATGTATGGGTTCTAAATTAGCTAAAAATACGTCTCCAACGCTGACAATATTTAGCATTATTAATTCATTTTCATCCCACCTCTACTCTAAGGAGCTTAGGCTGGTATATATGAGCTTGCCTCCATTTTACCTTCTCAATGAACTAAAGAGGTAGAGTTTGTGAGCTGTGTGGCTCTAAACAAAATTGTCCTTCCTGTTTTAGTCTCCAAAGGGAAAAAAGGTGACTTCACCATATCTTTTCCTGCACAAGTAGGAAATCAGTTTGGGTTTGGGGGAGGAAAGCGGTTAGGAATAGACATATAACTGGCAAGGAAAGATTCTTCCACTCAACCTGAAACCCTCTGCAGCTGTTTTTTAAAATTATTATTAAGAAACACACACCACAAAATGATAACGGGAATATAGTTTAGCTTTAATCGAAGACTTGAACATGGGTCTTCCTAATCCAACATTCTATCAAGTGTTCCTATCCATTTGATTTCACGTACATATATACACAGGCGCGCACACACACGCACACACACGTCATCTGTGTGGGCTCTCCCACACTAGAGGCCTTCAAGAGGCAGCTGGGGATGCTTTAGGGTGGATTCCTGCATTGAGCAGGGGGTTGGGCTCGATGGCCTTGTAGGCCCCTTCCAACTCTGCTATTCTATGATTCTATGATCTATAGTCATCATATAGATGCTTTCTGAGCAGAATATTTTAAAATAAACAAAAAGAAAGGGATCTAAAATAACTTCCAGCTAAACTTAAACGCTCGAAAGCCTTACTGGTTTCAGTGGGAAATCTCTATCATTTAAATTTTCAGTGAAATACTATAGATGTCTACTCAGAAGTGAGTCCCGCTGAATTCAATGGGGCTTACTTTTGAGGAGACATGTGTAGGGTTGCTCTGTTAGAAAGGCTTCACTTTGGCTGGATTGTGCTCGAAATGTAGAAAAGGCAAGGGTGAAATTTTTGGAATTTCCAACACTTAATAAGATCTTACTCATATTATAGTCAAATATCTAACTCAAGAGTATAACACAGTATTGCACAAAGTATCATTCTTAACAGGCATATGATGAAAGCTGGAAGCATGTACCAGCTGAAGTTGAGCACTTCTAAATCCCATTGATTCCAATGCTTATGGCTTAAATATTTCCCATTAAAATTGATGGGACCTAAAAGCGCTTCATTTAGTGGCAAACTATACACTATGTTGAATATGTGGCATGTTGATGATCCTAACACAGGGCCCCAAACTGAAGAGTTGTAGGGAACACACGTAGGTGGGGGACGTTTATAGCTCCCCTCCCCCGCTGCTTCTCCCTTTGCTAAATTTGCCCCCCCCCCCCGTTTGAAGGCTGAAAGCAGAAAGAAAAAAAACCACCCTCAACTGGCACCAATTTGTAGATTAGCAGGTAAATTTTAATCAGCAGAGTTGTAAGTAAATGAAGATAGTGCTATACATGCATAGTATGTTGAGGTAATAGCGAATAAAAAAAGAAGAAAGGCACATTCCAGGCAAAATTAAGTAATTTTAAAGTTGCAATGATCTCAGTAAAAGTCAGGCAAGTGCTGGATTACATCCAAAATTATTAAATGTGGCTTTTCTTCTTACAATGAATAGTAGCTTTATTTTAATTTTAAGTTATTTAACATTTCTTTCAATATCCTACACAAATAACTTGTATCTAGTTTTCAGTAACATATAAATACAACTGACTATTTAGTTGGTGAAAAAGCAGAACAACTCATTGGCAGCCAGTCCTAATACAAACTTGGTAGCAATGGCCACACAAAAGGCAAGGCAGCCCAACCAAAGGAAGTGAGGCAGGTGGCTACTAGGAGGAGGGCCTTCTCCGCTGTGGCACCCCGGCTGTGGAACGAGCTCCCCAGAGAGGTTCGCCTGGCGCCTACACTGTACTGCTTTCGTCGCCAGCTGAAGACCTTTTTATTCACTCAGTATTTTAACACTTAATTTTAACTTAAATTTAAATTTTACTGTTTTAACTCTGTATTTTAATCTTATATCAACTTTGCTGTGTGGTTTTATCCTGGTTGCGCTTTTTATACTGTATTTCGTAATTGTGTTTTAACCTGTTGGGTGTTTTACTGTGGTTTTAATTTTTGTGAACCGCCCAGAGAGCTTCGGCTATTGGGCGGTATAAAAATGTAATAAAGAAATAAATAAAATAAATAAACCAACAGGAAAATCAGCATGGTTGCAAACCAAACCCACTAAAAACAAACAAACAAACAAACAAACAAACAAAACTCTCTCTGTGTGGACTTTTCCCAACACTAAAGCCATTTTTCTAAAACCTTGGCAGTTTATACATCTGTGAGTGATTTAGTTTCATGGTTCAACTGTGGCAATTATATATAATTCCCTTTAATAGCAAAGATGGGTTGCTGAGTTTGGAAGTAATAATAATAATAATAATAAATTTATTTCTTACCCGCCTCTCCATTTTGATCGAGGCAGGAAACAACAATAAGCGATAAAATATATAAAACTGAATTAAAACATAATATACATTGTTAAAAATATCCTAAAAAACATTCTAAAAACATCTTAAAGTTCCACTGGATAGGCCTGCCGGAAGAGATCAGTCTTTATAGCTTTCTTGAATGCTAGTAGACTGTTAAGTTGATGAGTCTCCTCCAGCAGGCCATTCCACAGTCTGGGAGCAGCAGAAGAGAAGGCCCTCTCGGTAACAGTTGTTAATCTAGTTTTTGCTAGCTGAAGTAGATTTTTCCCAGAGGACCCGAGTGTGTGTGGCAGACTGTACAGGAGAAGGCAATCCCGCAGGTAGCCTGGACCCAAACCATGTAGGGCTTTAAAGGTAACAACCAACACTTTATACTTTGCTCAGAAACTAGTTGGCAGCCAGTGAAGAGATTTTAAAACTGGTGTAATATGGTCACCCCTAGGTGTACCAGTGACCAGCCTGGCTGCCATATTTTGAACGAGTTGAAGTTTCCGGACTTGGCACAAAGGTAGCCCTATGTAGAGCTCATTGCAGAAGTCGAGCCTTGAAGTTACCAGCATGTGCACTACCGTCTTTAGGTCTTCTAACTCTAGGAAGGGGCGCAGCTGGCGTATCAGCCGAAGCTGATAGTAGGCACTCCTGGCCATCGCATCTATCTGGGCTGTCATTTGGAGCAACGGATCCAGAAGCATCCCCAAGCTGCGAACACAGTCTTTCAGGGGGAGTGTAACCCCACCCAGAACCGGTTGACACACCTCCAAACCCAGGTTGTGGCCTTTGACAGCAAGCACCTCCGTCTTGTCTGGGTTCAGCTTGTTTGTTTTTCCTCATCCAGCTTTTTACCGCCTCCAAGCATACATTCAGAGGAAACACACTATCCTTAGCTGACGCTGTTGTTGAAGGCATAGAGAAATATATTTGGGTGTCATCAGCATACTGATAGCACCCCGCCCCATGGCTCTGGATGATCTCTCCCAGCGATTTCATGTAAATATTAAATAGCATTGGGGAAAGGATGGCACCTTGTGGTACACCACACAGCAGCTCCTTCTTTGAGGAGCAGCTATCCCCAAGCATCACCATCTGGAACCTGCCCGAGAGGTAGGACCGGAACCATTGAAGCACAGTGCCCCTGATTCCCAATCCCCTCAGGCGATCCAGAAGGATACCATGGTCGATGGTATCGAAAGCCGCTGAGAGGTCCAAAAGTACCAGCAGGGACATACTCCCCCTGTCAATACTCAGGTGTAGATCATCCGCTAAGGCGACCATAGCGGTCTCAACTCTGTATCCTGCTCTGAAGCCAGTTTGAAATTGGTCTAGATAATCTGTGTCATCCAAAACTGCTTGGAGTTGGTTTGCAACCGCCCTCTAAATCACCTTACCCCAAAATGGTAGATTTTATATTAGTCTATAGTTATTAAGATCCAGAGGGTCCAGGGAGGGCTTTTTTAGAAGTAGCCGTACCATCGCCTCTTTTAAGCATGATGGAAAACTCCCCTCATTGAGAGATGCATTGATAATATGTTCTAATTGCAATCTAACTGCATCTCCTCCCTGGGCGACCAGTCAAGAAGGACAGGGATAGAGAGGGCAAGTCGTCCTCTTCACTCGTTCAAGCAGCTTGTCTGCGTCCTTGGTATTCACTAACTGAAACTGATCCAGTTTAATCCTACTTGCGGGGTGACTGGACACTCCGGCCTTAGCTAAGGTTTATCCCGGGGTCGTCCCTGCCTGCTCCCGAGATATCCTGTGTGTCATTTACATGAACAGGGATGACCCTGGACGATCCCAGGATAAACCTTAGGTCTAGCTAAGGCCTCCATTGTCAACTTCTGCTATAATGAGTGCATCTAAGTCGGCTCTTATCTGAGAGATTTTATCTGTGAAAAGGGTCACCCAAAAACAAGAGCAACCACCCTCCACAAAACAGCCTGGCATGGATTTCTGATCTTCCAGGATCTATGGAATGTTGAGGTGTCAGTTGAGGGGCGGGAAGGGCAACTAGAGTGGGGTGGGCGGAAAGAAGAGGCAATGAGCTTGCTCAAGACCCTAACATCACATATTAAGTATCGTGGAGGGGTATTAGGGGGTTGTGGGCCATGAAGTTAAAAAGACTCATCTCCCTGCACTAAGCAGAAATATTTCAAGAGGAAAAGCAAAGGGAGCCCTCAAGCAGAAGTATGTTGCTCAGAGGCTAGGGAACATTATTTTTACATATCCAAATTGTGTGTGCCTATAATAAAATAAAATGCTGGCTCCCAACTTTCCACAATGTGATCAAGGAAGAGAACCTAGATTGGGGCTTTGCAGTCAGGACCACCAGGCCTGAATCTCAACAGCTCATGCTATAGGAGACAGGGAGCAAGTTTGCCTCCACCCCCGGCAAGACTGTCATTCACTGTGCCCCTTCATTCATTGAGTTTCTGAGATGCCTTGTAGCCAAAGCTCTGAGTGACATACATAATAAAACAAATACAACCCCCCCCCAATGACTAAACACATTAGAATAATTTAAAAGAAGAGACAATAATTTAAAATGGTTTTCAAGAGAGATACATATGAAAGCAGCTTAAACATGGGAAATGTGATTTTAAAATGCAGCTTTAAACACATAACTAAAAACAACAAAAGCTGCAAGTTGTTTTTTCAAAAGAATAAAAAGGTCCAGTGAAATAGGTGCTAGGTGGACTTCTCTAGGTAGGGTTCCCCACAATTTCAGCTGCAATAGAAAAGGCCTGCTCACAAGTAGCCACTCACCAAACATCAATGTAGGGGCACAGTTGGAGCAGGACCTTAGATGATGATCTCAACAGGCTCTGGTCAACTCTATATTCCACAGAATGACCAGAGCTTCGATAGGAGCATCAACCACATTAGCCAGAAAATTCCCCAGAGCTTTCTGGAATCCATTCTGGATCATCCTAATAGGCCCTCCCCTGCAGAGAGGAATAGTTACTGCAAACCTAAATTGCAACAGGCAGTACTCTGCCCATGACTAGGGAATAGATGTAATATTGCCCCCATCTTCAGTCCACTATCCCTCTGTCCAGTAGAGAAAACCAAATCCACAATGTGGCAAGCTGTATGTGTTGGGCTGATGATATGTTGGGGCAGCCCTATAGTTGTCATGGCAGCCATGAAGTCCTGAACAGCTCCAGTTGCCCCAACATGCATAACGAAATCCCCAGAACCATCATTCTGGGAGTTCTCAACACCACATCTGAGATCACCTCCCTCAGTTCAGGCAGAGAGAGTGTTGGGCAGTTTGATGAGTACTACACTAACACCGTCGCTACTCAGTCCTGAGCACCCAACATAAGCTACAGACACTGGCACTCATACAGGAAGCTTGAGGAAGGAATTCCTACAGACTACAGCAACTCCCCCTCCCGGGTCGTGTAATCAATTCTGGTCCTGAAATAAGAACTCATGTGGGCATAGACTGAGATAGATTAAGTACTACCCAAGTCATGTCTAGGCAATATATAACAAGTCAGCTGCCTCATCCACAATCAAATCATGGCCAAGAAAGATGTTATGATTAACCAATCTGACATTTAACAACAGCACTAGCAGGCTAGTCAGCCTCCCTGTATTTTGGGTGGCGGAGACCAGAATAGGTAAATAAGCACAAAATGTGTAATAGCTCTTCTCTGCACCTGGCATGCTAATCCCACTACATCATACTTCTAGATAGTCTCACTTTCACCATAATCATCCACAGATACACACTGTTCTAGAACATTGTAATTTAACAAAGAAACAGAACCATATATGTTTATTTATGTAAACTGATTTTCAATGGATGGGGTCACCAGGTAAAGAAGTAGATTTAGCTAGCTGTGACTTCAATAGTGCTCCAAGTAGCAACCCATTACTGTCCTCCATATAATTGCTGCCATTCTGTGCATCTCCATATGTGCATGAAAACACTGGGGCCAATACAGCAATACACCCAAGCGTGCAATCCAAATATGCAGCGTGCAACTCCCTTTATCTAACATCTCTAGGGTGCAATATTAAAGGCAGAGACCCTAATTAATTTAGACCAAGCCCTCCAGCTAGCAGCTCTTTATTAACACAGTGCATCAAAAAGATACCAAAAGATTATCTTTAGGATTAATGGAAATCATTGTCACTCTTTCAAGCTTGCTGGATAAAATAATCTTGCAGGCTGATGGTATGAGCAACCAGATTATGAAAAGAATCGTTTCCGTAATTATGTGACACAATTCGGTAGGCTTTTCCCTTTTCCTGCTGTGAGAAGCTTATAGATTTCCTTTTGGTACATCTGTTTGTTCTAAAATGGTATTTGAGAATGAATGAGTTTGGTCCCATACAGTTTTAAATGAACATTTAATTGTTTAATACACCAATGGGAGAATTTCTTTTCTGCTCCACTACCTATACTGTCACTTCATGTATGTACAAACACCACGGTGTCCACCTACAAACGCCAAACAAACCAAAAAATGAATATAATGAATTATCCAAAGTGTTTCTTTCAGAGTTGCTGCTGAAATCCTGCCTAAAGCAAAATTAAAAGTAAATTTGGAGGTTTCTCCTCAAGTGAAATATACAGTGAATTTCTAGGGAAGTCAAAATAAGAAACTACCAAGCTTTCTCCTGAAGGGGAAGATCTCTGGGGTATCACCTGATTTAGCCTCACATGAAATTCGAAGAGAAATGTCTATGTTCTTCCTCAGGTGCAATACGCAATTAATTTCAAGGGAAGCCAAAAATCATTAAGAGAAGCTACATTTCTTCACAGATCATTACTTATTGTTGCTTGCAAATAGGTTTCCCTCCTGCTGATATAGACTACAAGATTGTATGAATTTCATGAGCTCTGTGTATAGGCTACAGGTGGAAGAACTGCCTCAGTGACTCTACATCAGCCTTTGCCAACCTAGTCTTCCCGAGTTGTGTTGGACTACAGCACCCATAATCCTATGCTGGCTATGGGTTTATGGGAGTTGTAGTCCAATACATCTAGCGGGCATTAGGTTGGGGAAGGTTGCTCTACATGATCATTGCTGGACTGCAAGCTGTCAGTGGCCCTGCATACTACTGCAGGTAGCAATGGGAGCCACTGAACAGCTAAAATGAGTGATAGAGAATCTCTACTTATAAAGCTGAAAGGATGTGTGTGCGATGTATGTCCAGAAATGTTTACCCACTTCCAGATGAGTTAGAATCTTGAAATTTGGCATGCTGATAGGTCTAACTCTACAATGTACCAGAAAAATCTAAAAACTTGAACATTTGGGTTTTAAGTATTTTTAAAGAATTTAATGGAAAAAACCTTAGCCTTACACCTAGAACTCCCAGCATGCCTTGGGTGAGAGGCCTTTGCTGGCCATTGCGAGTGCACAGGTGGGTGGTCACTGCATGCCTTTCACAACCCAACTCTTTTTTCTTTTTTTTTAGATCTCCGTCATCTCTTCTTCTTTTTTTTAATAGTATTTTTATTTGAATTTTATCATACAATAATCACACTACATCAACTCAATATACCACAATAATGAAATTAAAGAAGAACTTATTAAAATAATATAATACTATCTCGTGCACACACACCCAAATGGTCTCCAAATCTCATCAAAGTTATTTCGCTTCAGTAATCCTCTCTTAACTTTAATACTACTCATGAGTCTGCCATTAATAGCTATATCCCGGACTTCTTTATACCATTCTTCTATTTGATAATCCCTTTGTTCCTTCCAATTCCTGGCAATTATTAATCTAGCTGCAGTTAATAAATTGTTTATTAATTCTTTACTATTTTGTGTACATTTAACCGCTTCATACATTGATAACAGTGCTATCCTTGGCCCTTACTTTAACTTATATCAGTTATCGCTTTGAATACTATTTGCCAAAACCTCTGAATAGCTTCACAAGTCCACCACATATGGAAATATGTACCTTTTTCCTGACATCCTCTCCAACAATATACAGAATACTTTTTATCCATTTGATGTAGTCTTACTGGTGTTAGATACCACCTCCATATCAATTTATAATAGTTTTCCTTTATTCTTTCCAACATAGCCTTTAATAAACGTTGGTTCCATATCTTTTCCCACTCTTGACTACTCAACTGTCTTTCCATATCTTGATCCCATGTCATTTTATGATGTTCATGTTGCTTTTCCATTCCCAACAATATCTTATATAAAGCACTCATTATACCCTTACGAACTATCTTTCCACCTCCCTCTTCCCTTTGTATAATCAGCTTTTCAATCTCCTTGGCAGGCCCTTGTTCAGAGATAGATCCCAACTGCCAATTAAGAGGTTGGAGTGAGTGGGGAAAAAAATCATTTCCATCCCTGACCACTGTTTGAAGAGCAAGGTGCCCCCTGGGAATATAGAAGTTGGCTGCTTCCATTTTGGGGCCTTGTATAATGATTATGAGCAGAAGGCAGATCCTAGAAACAGTAGCTATTTCTCATGAGCAAACTGTGATTCCTGGAAATAAGAGCTCTCTCTTATTTGGAAAGTGGTTGTAAGGTTATGCCATACTAATTTTCTGGTTTGCTGAACTGGTCACCAGTGCTTTGTTAGTAGAAAAAACAATGTGGTTGACAACAACCACAAAAGTGACTCAGTCCATGACTACATGCTGAGTAATGGTCTATAACAATCACATTACAAGCACAATTTTTAGAATGTAATGTGCAACAGTGCAATGCACAGCAAGTAAATCAATGCTTCATAATTTTTTTTTTGCAGTATTTAAAGTTTTACACAAAAAACAAACTTTTGAGAAATAAAAAGAATACCCTACCTTAGTGGTATTTTGGGTTTTTTTGCATCTGTCCACAGCCCCGTTATGCTGCTGCTTCCATGCTATCTGTGGCTTTCCCCCTCTTCAAAGCATCAACTAGAACATTGGCTATATTATGTCATCACGGGGGGGGGGAGGCAGGGGGGGCAGCCTTCCCACATTGCCCTTGCTCTGAATGGGAGGAAAGAGAAAATGTGTACAATTGCTGAGGCAACTGGACTGATGCTCACATCCAAACGCAGATGTGATTCCTCTGCCCTGCCCTGCTTAATGTGATATGCAGCTATATGCAAGGGGACATAGGCCCAGCTTCCCCTCCTGCCCATGACACCTTTCTTCTTGCAATTACTCATGCCTTTTTGAAAAAGGGTGCACAAATCCTTGAACAGAGGAGATTATGAGAATGTTCGTCATGTGTACCCATCCATTCAGCAAAGCACTAAAACAAACTATACTTAAGTCAATGTAGCAAGTGTTGTTAGGACGTCACTCCATTGCATTATAGGTGGTGAGCTTTTATCTTTACAATGTTGTAGTATCGGTCTTTTAGTAGTCAAGAGGGTGCAAAAAATCCATTTATGCTAACCATGTGTTACATTCCAAGAAGCAGGTACATAATTTAAGAGAACATACACATCAGAAAACATTAAAGAGCTTTCCAACCTAAAGTTGCAGGTAATTATGCAAAAAGCGGTCATACATGCACGCCGCGTAGGGGAAGAAGCCATGATGGCTTTTCTTTCACCGCCACAATTGTCCAAATTCAGCCATTGCATGCTAAATTGGGACTTCCTTTTTCTAACTGAATGCAGCCACTGGGATGGTGCCTTACCACCAAACTAACAGTGCATCTCTCATAAAGATACGAAGACAGAGCATCTGTCTATGGGCATGTCTAAACGAAGGGGTGGAGGGGTACGATCTCACAATTTTATGATTGCGAGATCGTCCCCCTCGTCTACACGTGCGTGCGAAGTCCCAAGAGGACTTGTTTTAATTGGAAAAGAGCGCAGAAGTGCTCCTGAGCAAAATGTAAGTTTGTTTTTTTAGAAAAAAACACACCTCCTGTCCCCCCCCCGCCGCCGATGGTCACAGAGCTCCTGAGGAGCTCTGTGCCCGGATCCCTGCAGTTGCTCGCGAGGAGTCAGGACGAAAATGGGATGGGTGTCCACACGTCCCGCGGTCTCGGGACAAGTCCGAGACCGTGGGAAACACCAGAATTAAACTGTAGGGCCATATCCCAGGGCACAAGAGGGATCATCCTTCCCTTCCCCTGGGATGCCCTGTGCGTCATGTGGACGCACAGGGATGATCCCGGGGCAATCCCCGGCATATCGCCCCATCTAGACATGCCCTATGTCTCAGTCTCACCACCCAGATGACAGCTTTAAATTGGAGTGGGCAGTAAGGACTATGTATCCTCAGAAACACAAAGCCCCTGACTTAGGATTTGTGGCTAAAATAACCAGGAATTCCTCTTTGCATTCACAGCACTGACATCTTGGGTTAATAACTTCTGGAATCTCAATTGCCACAATAGCCTCATGGAGACTAGTGCTTGGCATGGGATAAAATTACAACTAGAAAAACTAAAAAGGAAGATAAATGCACCGCATTCTATATCACCATCCTATCCAATAGAAAACATGATGCTGGTGACTCTTGAAAATAATGGCAACTGTGGATACGATGTGAGACAATAATGTGCATCTTTAGGATACCTGAAATGTAAAGTATCTGGAGTTTCAGTGACACGTGTCCATTTTATTTAGTTGCCATGTACGCACCCAGTTCTAAAAATGTGAGACAGCCCCCCCGAGAGATTTCAAGGTAGGACAACATTGGATTTGTGGATATTTGACTCCATCCCCACTATCTCATCCTCTCCTGAACTAGAGGTTAGGAAGAGCTACTGCTTTGTTTCAATTGCATACTTCTCTGTGGTTTTAGAAGAGAACTGATTATAGTCCTATTCTGTCTCGCTGTAAAAAAAAAAAAGGTTTCTGTGTGATATAGTCCTATTCAGTCTTTGTTACTGTTATTATTGTTATAGTATTGTAATATTGGTACATGTTTTTAATGTTTTAATTATTTATTATTTTATCTGGGCTGTTGTATTGCTGTGTATTTAAATGTAAATCACTTAGGGATTTTAATATCTTAAGCAGTATAGAAGTATTTAAATGCAATGCATGAATGAAAGTATGGTTGTTGTTGTTGTTTTAAAAAACACAACTTTAACAATATGGAAAACCAAAAGTAGAAGTAGCAACTCCAGGGTGAAAAATACATTAAGATGGCAGCTTCAAACTGGGGTCTAATAAAATACAGAACCATAATCATCTGAAGCTTTTCTCTTTAAGAAAAGGACATTAGAATTTATTGCCCTTGGAAATATTTTTTTTAATCAAAACATTGTATGTTTTCCACTTTTTCAAGTTTAAATCTCATTTGCCAGCAGCTTGAGGGTCCTTTCTCTAAAATGTGTGTGGTTTTTTAAAGGGCAATTTCATCATGGCTTTTATGTCCACTTGCTGTGTTTCCAGTGTGTTCAAACTAAATATTGTTCTCAACCAGGCCTGCACAACAACTTGTGACCCACTCAGTTCAAAACAGTGGCTCAATGAACCTTCCGGTTTTGCCGCTTGCCCGGGACTGCAAAAATAGTCAAACCCTTATCAGGTCACAACAGATGGTTGGTGGGCAGCCTTTGGCTTGTTGGGTCATGTTGTGACAAACCTGTATTTACATTTTGTCAAAAGCATAGCGAAGGTGGTAGTGCAAGTACATCTGTTGATCTAGGGACAGTTTCTGTACCCAAGTACAATTAGTCCTCTGTTTAAAGGAGATTAATTTCTTCTTAGAGAGTCATACATTTTACCATTGCCTAAGTTATAGCAGCCACAAGATAACAGCCTAAGGAAGTGCGGCATCTGACAAACATTTTAAACTGAGAGGAATGAGAGCTGATTGCACGCGGGGAAAAAGATAATCTTTCCTCCTAAGTTATTCTATTAGCAGTTTGTTCCCTTAAATCTGCCACACATCAGTTTCTGTCAATGCAATTTCCCGCATGGCTACCTGATAAAGGGGCAGGCTTCCAAGAGAAATACATACTTAATAAGGCCGCGCATTTATGTGGTCTCTCTTCTGCATCACAAAGTCTGGATTAGTCAATGAACCTTTCAAACTGGCCGACACGAAAATTAATGCTTGGCAATGTCGGTGGGCATCTGTTTGCCGCAACTTTATTTAGCCCCTTGGACATTCCCCAGAGGTATGGCATACGGGTGGTTCTGCCATACCACACCAGAACAACTGTAGACGGCAGGGAATGCAGATGGACACGCAAAGTGCTTAAAATAGGAAACATGGCTTTTGTGCAGGGGAGGGTGGTGGCATAACAGGTGTATGTATATTAGGAACTTCTGTTCCACATGGACACAACTGCCAACACTCTTCCCCCAACCCCCAGAAGTTGGATGGGTATTTCTGTGAAAGTCAGACAGGATAACCTCACAATGACCTCCAATCTGGCACATGGCCACAAGGGAGGATTCTGAAGGCCTGTCCCTCAGTGCTGCATTGATTAGATTTCTTCCCATAATACCGCCTCTGTTTTTGCTCAGTAAACCTTACTGACGACGGAATTGAGAATAAAGGCAGATACAGGAAAATAAAAGCTGATCTCCATGTGAAAATGGGCCATAAAATTAACAAGATTCTTAACATCAAGGTAGTTTCTATTCACTCTCCAAACCAGAAAGTGGAAGCATGCAACAGAACGCTACCGTCACATTAAAAAAACAACAACACCATCAAGCTTGAAGCAATCAAATTCTCAGACTAAAATAAACTTCTTGCATACATTGTTAGACTGCATTTAGATGCTGATAAAATATAATTTATTGATTCATTTAAGTTTATATATACCGCTCCACATCTAAAGAGTTTTTGGAGAACAGAGGAAGAAATTCATAGTGTGGTGGACAAAGGATGTCTGTGGTGTTGTATTTTAAATTTTCAAACCTCAAAACTATAATGAAATCAGTTGTAACTCCGCGGGACAGAATCATCCTTTGTTGGGCAAATATTAACCAGGGGGATGATCCACACTTGTTAGGAAGGCTGTACAAACCCAAGAGCAGATGCAAAGGAAGGCACTGGGTTCAGGTCCTAAACTTATTGCCATAGACTTCCCACAAAAATTAGAGTTGTTCCATACTTTTCATTCCCTGTGAATATGCTTGATCCAGTTCAGTGCTGGGCCAGTATCAAAGAGTGCAACACTTGCAGGAGTCACACATTAAGCCAGATTTAGTTCGTTGTATTCTGCCTGTACTGAGAAAAACCCTCAGGCCGCTTTAATAATAGCTTGGTGCAAAGGTGAAACCAGTTTGTACAATCTTCAAATTGCAGCGAGTCAGTTGAACATCAGCTTTTTGTTGATGTTCAACTGAATCTCAGGAGATGTGCAGCACACAATGGCTCTCTTGACATTTGCATGGCTTTCTGTAGCGAGGGCAGCAGCTGGACAACCCACATGGCACAATTTGCACCTTGCTTTGACTATTTCACCCATCTATTTGTTCTACTTTGCCTTGCAGCTCTGAATGCTAGAGGTGAAGCATTAGCGAAAGTTCCTTCAAAGGCAGCTGGGTCCATATGTGGGTGGGGGTAAGCACTCCAGCTGTGAGCTTTCAACTTAACAGAACAAGCAATTACCCCAAACCATTCAAAAGATGATTGAGCTAGAGACCATGCAGAGTTCCCAATAATAATAATAATAATAATAATAATAATAATAATAATAATATAATTTCTTACCCACCTCTCCCTTTGGATCAAGGCAGGGAACAACATTAGTACAATATAAATCAAATGCATAAAATTAATTAAAAGAGCATATAAAGCCAATACAATATCAAATAAGTAACATGTATAATTTATTCCCTCCTCTGTCTTATCTCTTATTTGTAGCACAATCATTCCTTCAATATCCTAATAATGTGACTGGATGGGTAGGCTATAAATCTAAATCAATCAATCAATCAAAATCCCTTTTCTCCTCCAGACTTCTTGCACTCAGCTCTCTGTCTAGCCCACAGCCCTTCCTGCCTACTCCATCACACTTCCTTCAGCTACCCTCATTCCAGGGATTCCTGCATTGAGCAGGGGGTTGGACTCAATGGCCTTGTAGGCCCCTTCCAACTCTGCTATTCTATGATTCTATGACTCCCTATCCCATAGGAACATCCCCATAACACAGTGGATAAGCGAATGAGCTTTGATTTATCAGTCATCACTTCAAATCTTATCCTAGTCCTAAAATTACTGGAGGGGTGTGCATGCCTGAAGCCAACAACTATATCTCAGCCCCCACCTTGAACATTTACTATTATTAGTTACAAGTTTTAACAAATAGATTAATCTACTAAACCTTTCACTCGAGGGTGGGGAAACCACACCCACATAACCCCCGAGTTATCTGTTTCTCCTTTACTTTTCCTTCCACATTTCTTGCCCCTGCAACATCATTAGACTCTTCTTCTATGATCTAGACCCCATCTGCTTCTTTTTTCACAGGTGTACACACGCACAAATGCACACATATGAGAAAAAGAGCAATTTGGAAGTGGGATGGTGGAAAAGGCCAAAACTAGGGTGTGTGGGGGAAGTGGGGCGGTCTGTGTGAGTTAAAAGAGGGATAAAAAAGTAGATAGAGGGAGGTGGGGAAAAAGACCCTTGAAAGGAATCTTCAGAAGTAACTCTGCATACTTATTAAAAAAAATCATAATTCACGGCTTACATGGCTTGGGGCCATAATAGCTGACGGAACGCCTTTCCCAACATGAACCTACCCGTACACTACGCTCAACATCTAAGGTCCTCCTCCGAGTGCCTACTCCGAGGGTAGCTCGGAGGATGGCAACAAGGGAGAGGGCCTTCTCAGTGGTGCCCCCCACAATTATAGAATGATCTCCCCAACGAGGCCTGCCTGGCGCCAACATTATCTTCTCGGCGCCAGGTCAAGACTTTTCTCTTCTCCCAGGCATTTAACAGCACATGCTGAGTTTCTGATTGACCCCTGGCTGAGAGTTCAAAGTTGTTTTTAAATGTATATTGTTTTTGTATGCCACCTGTTTTTATCTTTTTAAGGTTTTAAATTTTGTATATACATTTTTAATGTTTAATGTTTTAATCTTTGCAAACCTCCCAGAGAGCTTCGGCTATGGGGCACTATAAAAATGTAAATACTACTACTACTACTACTACTACTACTAATCCTTTAAATTGTAGAACTGCTCATCTGCTGTTTGCTGGGTTTCCCCTCACAGATCTGCCGAGCAACAGGTGGCGCTAGGATAGTCACAAAGGATATCTTTGGTTTATTAAAATGTATAAACCAAGAAGTTTATTTCCTTCAACAACATACAAAGACACTGATATTTAGGTTTCACAGCCCTAAATCATACTAATACTGCAATTCTACGTATGTTTATTTCATAGAATCATAGAATAGCAGAGTTGGAAGGGGCCTACCAGGCCATCAAGTCCAACCCCCTGCTCAATGCAGGAATCCACCCTAAAGCATCCCTGACAGATGGTTGTCCAGCTGCCTCTTGAAGGCCTCTAGTGTGGGAGAGCCCACAACCTCCCTATGTAACTGGTTCCAGTGTCGTACTGCTCTAACAGCTAGGAAGTTTTTTCTGATGTCCAGCTGGAATCTGGCTTCCTTTAACTTGAGCCCGTTATGCCGTGTCCTGCACTCTGGGAGGATCGAGATTTTGGAGACTTTGGAAATTTTGGAGACTGCTTCCAAATAGACATGCACAGGATTGGGTTGTACGTATTATTAAGATATTGTTAGTAGGGACTCTACCTAACTACTGCTTTTTTGCAAGAGTAATAAAGCAAGGAGGGCTGGTTCCGGGTTGTTGTGGGTTCTTGTCTAAGAGGCTATCAAGGAGATCTCCAAATCCCTTTAATGTGAAAACAGAAGACAATGCCCTTGAGACTCTACAGAACGTTCTCTCTTACTACTGAATGATCCCATCCAGTTTCAAAGCATCTGAGTTTACGGGAAGTTTAATAGACTTTAAGGGAAAAGGCTGTTACTTTGAGACACCTCCTCATTTCATATATTTATGAAATCTGTTTGCAGATTCCTGCTGCTATTATGCATAGGAGATTACAGTCCACGTGTGGCACTCGAGCAAGGAGGGTGGCATGGAGGCCAGTGGTGTGCCCCAGCAAATTCCTGACCCTGCCCATTGCTTATCCATTGTTGCTAACAGCAACGTTATGTTGAGTACAGTTTGCATCTTTTCTTTTTACTGATGTGATTTTAGCCTGCGTTTCTGGCCTCTTGTGAAATTTGCATTTCTGCTTTAGAAGACAAAAAAAATGAGCAAAAGAAATGGGACAAGGAGTGAATGGGGGTATGCATGCTATTAATTATCACAAATCCAGCAGAAAGGAAATTATTCCATTACTGAGATTGCAGAACAATGTCCAGACCAAATGCAGGTAGGGTTGTTTTAGTTGTGGACAAGGTTTCCTGCGAAATAACCTGCAAGAGATGGTGGAGCACAGAGTATAAAAAATTATCAGTTACAGTAGCTCAAATGCTGGGCACCATGGCAAAGAGACTGCAGGTAATATTCAGAATGAATCACAGCTGGCTTGGATGCTCTAATGGAGAAATGAGTTAGAGGCCTCCCCGTAACGTCTGCCTCTTGCCAGCAGCATATTACTGCCAAAAGAAAAGAACAGTTGGTGGCATCCACCCAGGTTTGGCTTCTCATGTTCTGGGTCTGGTCTTCTTCCAGACACTGTGAAGTTGCTTTCTTAAAAGCAGCCAATCGGCAACAATAAAAAGGCTAAAACACACACACCAATTTTGTATTCCTACTGAAATGTCTTCCATGCTGTGCTGTTTACTTTCTGTTTCTCACCGTCTTCATTAGTCATCAAACAACTACAAAATGGTGGCCGGAGAAAAGAAGACGTTTTTTAAAGCCTCACCAAGGAACTAGACAGAAAAAGGAAAAAAATGTGCACCAAATGAGAGCAAGTCTAACTTGTGCTTACCAGTATTAAATAAAGATTAATATTCTATCAGGCCCTCAGTGATTTGTCTGAGCGATTACCTATTTAACAGGTTGCTCTATCTATGCTTCTTTAATTTGAGTAGCTTTATATGTTCTACCATAACACGGATCAGTCTGGTCCATGATTCAAAATGCCCACATGAAAATTTCCTATAATTTAGCATGCATTATGTACAGTATAGTCAAGATAAGCTAATGACAGTTAATCAGGTTATTACAGCACATTTCAGACACTATTTTTTCATTTGATTAATTGCCTGCCCTTCAACAGATTCCCAGGGCAGCTAACCACACTGGGAACCATCCTTACGTGCATCGTATAGGGGAGAGGTACACACCCCTATTATCCTTTCATTGGTATTGTGCATTCTGGCTGGCAGCAACTCTTCAGGGACTCTTCGGGGGAGGTATTTTCCATCACTTGATATTTGAGATCATCTTCACTAGAGATGCCAGTGACTGAACAAGGCACATGCTCATATACTAAACCACTAGCTGTAGACTGAACAAGGCACATGCTCATATACTAAACCACTAGCTGTAGACTGAACAAGGCACATGCTCATATACTAAACCACTAGCTGTAGACTGAACAAGGCACATGCTCATATACTAAACCACTAGCTGTAGACTGAACAAGGCACATGCTCATATACTAAACCACTAGCTGTAGACTGAACAAGGCACATGCTCATATACTAAACCACTAGCTGTAGACTGAACAAGGCACATGCTCATATACTAAACCACTAGCTGTAGCTCTTCTCCTGCATAATCAAATATTTATGTAATCTAATCTAAATTCTGTCGAAATTATTCCAGTGGCTGATAATGCTGCATGCTTTATCAGTGAAAGCCATAAACAGATTAAGGAAACTATTAAAAGTTAACACAAAATGTAATTCTGTTTTCTGGAACGGTGTCACTACCAGATTTCTAATGTTAATAAATATATAGAAGTGTAAGGTCCCTCAAAAAGTCCATATTCCAACCCTTTGAAAAAACAGGCAAGCACATGCTACCAGTTAGACTTTGTATACATGTCAAATTTCAGGGTTAAAAATTCAGCTGTTTTGCATTATTTCCTCTGAGGAAAATAGCCAGGGCAGTGTTACAAAAAAGAAGAAGAAGAGTTCCACCTTCCTATATATTATAAAAAACATTAGGGTGAAGATGCATTCAAATACAGAAAACTAGAAATATGGAAAATATATCTACATTTGTGGCACACTGATAGTAATCCCAATAAGACTTAGGAACAGGTGTGCACAACGTGTGACTCGCATATAGTGCGATAACACATGCTTAAAAGTGCCAGACAGGCTGCAACATCTCAGGTGTATACCTAAAAATTGGTAATGCATTAAAGGGAGGTTTGGGAGGCAGAAATGGTTTTTAGATAGGTGATGGTACTGCTGCAAAATGCAAGGGGAGCAAAGTCTCGTTACAGTGGAGCAAGGATTTTGGTTGTTACAACTGTGATCTCTTGTGGAGCTGTCTGCAGATCACAAATGCTCCAGGAGACACACCTCAAAGAATTCCAGCTGCTGTAGAGTTGTTTGGCCCTCTTTAAACACACAACATGTCCCTGTATGTTTATGAAGTATCGGTTTCCTTTAGACAGTATTTTTGCAACATTCCATCTCGCTCCAGAAGTGCTGGCAGCCTCCAAGAATGCTATGGCAACAGGTGGGAAAACCGTCAGCAGTTCTGTCCAGATCTAGAGCATTTGTGAAGCCTCCTATACATACACAGTGCACTCAAAAATCACGGACCATCTTTAAAACCACTAATCAATGCCATGTTGATTACAGCTGTGCTTTGTATTTGTTAGTAACTCCCTAAATCCTGTAATACCATCTGGAACAGAGTTACATTACAAAACCTGAAACATAACCCCGGTTCATGGAGAAGTTCATTGAAGGCCAAGACCCTCCCAAGGAAAGTTTGCTTGATTCTCTCTCTCTCTCTCTCTGTGTGTGTGTGTGTGTGTGTGAGAGAGAGAGAGAGAGAGAGAGGGAGAGATTGAGAGAGAGAGAGAGAGAGAAGGGTTTTTCCCATCTGAGGCTTGATCTGGCATTTATCTTTCTTCTCAGGGTCTCTGGGAAGAGGAGTAAAATCTCAGCGGGAGGGTACAGAACAAAAGGGCAGAAAGCGGTTTGCAGCTTAACTTGGTGAGAGCTTCTGAGTCACTTCCATGTCCATCAAGGTCTACATATAAGGGACTAGGCATAGCCAGGTTCTCACCTTAACTGGACAGGTGTCATCCTGTGCTCTTAACTAGAACTACTAGGCCCTGTGCCTACTCCCAACTACGTGCCACCCTTTATCTCCCCAGCTACTCCCACTGAATCTTGTGACCAGGTTCTCTTCTCGATCCTCTCAGAGTGCAGGACACGGAATAATGGGCTCAAGTTAAAGGAAGCCAGATTCCAGCTGGACATCAGGAAAAACTTCCTGACTGTTAGAGCAGTACGACAATGGAATCAGTTACCTAGGGAGGTTGTGGGCTCTCCCACACTAGAGGCCTTCAAGAGGCAGCTGGACACCCATCTGCCAGGGATGCTTTAGGGTGGATTCCTGCATTGAGCAGGGGGTTGGACTTGATGGCCTTGTAGGCCCCTTCCAACTCTGCTATTCTATGATCAGGGATTCCAATATTCTGGCAGAGTATAAGCAAAAAAGAAGAATAAGTTGTAAAGTTATGGACACTGTAGACTAGAAACAGAGGTTATTTCTTGTAAAAAAAATATATTCAGAGGTTTCAATGACAACTCACCATAACTGTTGAAGTACATTTTGCACAAACCATGACCCTCCATGTCAAAGACAACACTCCAGCAAAAGAGAGAGAGAGGACTGCCATGTCCATCAAGGTCTACATATACCTAGCAGGCCACAGCGCATGTGCGAATGTGCTGGCATTGGCTTGGTGTGGCACAAGCTGTGCAGTTCTGTGGGACACTGTTATATTGTTTCAATTATTTATATGTTTACTTGTTCTTGCATTTCCAAATCTTCCAATATTTCGCAGGAGACCAAGGTGACAAAAACAGGAGTGTCAGGTGACAACATATACCTAGTTGGCTGCACTCAGCTTGGTGGGTGAAAAGTTGTGCAGATATGGCCTATCCCTGTGATTACCGAGGGCAATCTGGAAAAAAGTTGCAAAATATATCACAAGGTGGAAAACTGTCACAACTAGGGGCTTTGCTAGACCTACCGGGTGTTCCGTCGTTGAGGAGCGGTGAAAGCGGCTTTTCCCGTTCAGCCGTGATGCCTCATGATCCACACCTGCCTTCGATTTGTGGCGGAAGTTTGCGCCGGTTGTGCTGCTGCCGCTGCAAGCACGGTTGTGCAGCCACACCGGCCTGATTGCCGCGGCTTTTTTTTCGCTCGCCGCACGGTTTGCGCAAGTCCGAAAGACCGCAAACTTGCGCAGCCGTCAGCGATGACGACGCCGGCCCCGGCGGCAGTGCCAGTGCCAGCTGAAGTGCTGCTGGTGCTGCTGAGGGTCAACATTGATGCGCTCACTTCCTGATGGGGGTCGTGGCGGGTGTAATATGACCCGAGGTCAATCGTCTGCATGGGCACTCTGTGCCTACATCTCCCATCATGCCTCTGAAGTGTCACCGCCGATGACCGCCTCTGTGCCCTCTCCCCCATCCCAAGGAGTCAACCCACATCTGGCCGTAGCCATGGCAGCAGCCCACAAACAGCTCTGCCATCTTCCAGCCTGGTACCCACACCAACAGGCAGCGTACAGCACCGCCATTATGCGGCCACGGTGGCTGCCCACCGCGAGGAGTCACCAACTTCCCATGAAGGCGGACTGTGGGATGCCCGGCTTTCCGAAAACTGACCCACGCAGAGGTTGCAGTAGAAAAACAGGCGCACATGCCCCAGCCATCCCCAGCAGCGCACCAACCACTTTTCCGTTCCTCCGTTCCTGCGCAAACTGTCACTGTGGAAATAAAATAAAAAAGCCGCTCTGCCGCGCTGCCCCAGCTGGCGGGCTGGGCGCAAATGGCGGACGCGGCTTGACCGAAGCCGCTGGCCACTCCCCTTAGCACGCCTTTTCCTGACCAGTGCGGACCGCAGTGACCTCACATCCTCCCACACGTACTCCGAATTACCGCGGGCCGGCAGGAAAAGGCGCACTAGAACTCACTTTTTTAAAGTCGGGAGAAAGAGGCTTCACCGCAGGATAACGACGGATCCTTGTGAACGTCATCTGGAAGCCTCGACGCGACTGCGGAAGGTAACGCGCGCTACAGCCTCGTCTAGTAACGCCCTAGGTTGTGCTGTAGCCAATAGGAAGGATCTCAGTTGCAACTAACCTAAGTATCATCGATCATAATGGAAAATGGTTACAACAGAATTTGCTGGGTTGCGCCCACTGTAAAGTTTTGTAGGGGAAAGAAATCCAAGGTTGTATTGCTGTCCCCAAAGAAAGCATATTAGGTTCTAGTCAGGGTAGATTTGATTTAAATCAATTTGATTTAAATCATGATTTAAATCACAATTTAAATCACTACTCAGAAAGACTCAATTTAATCATGTGACTAAAAAAAAAACTGCACTCTATTCATTGAATTTTTTAAAAAACTTAGCACTTAAGAGGTAAGGGGTTGATTCTGTGTACATAGATTTGCAAAGGAACAATGGGATTGTGATCTCTGCAGACACAAATTCACAGTTTTGAGAACTCTAAAACTAAGCATCTGTGATAATATCTTCTAGATAGAAAAACTGCCCAATAATCTTACAGAAACCTCTGGAAGAGCATGACATTGTGAATGGATTAATGGAATTCATTTACCAAAAAAATTAAACATTGCATGAATATACAGCCTCATGCTACATAATTAAAAACTAATCCTTATTTCATGATGAATAACCTTTGGACTATAATGTATCTTAAATAGAAAACTATCTTCAGATAGATTTTTCCTCAGAAAACACTAAAAAAATCCAATTTAAATTAAAAAAAAAAAACCATTAAAAAAACCCCATTGATTTTTATCCACCCTGATTCTAGCTATCACCAGGATTGAAAAAGCAAGCAGTAGCCCACAGTGGCAGTTTGATGTTTGCAAAGTATTGAAGTTACCATAACGACCTAATGTACCTTTTTATACAACCCTTTTCTCATAATCATGTATGTAAGCACAGTTGCCTTGACAACCAGAAGAACTGCTTAATATGTCAACAGCAAAACCAAAAAAATAAAATACAAAATGCCTTTCTTGCCTTCCTTAAAAATCAAACTTCCTCTATAAAAGTAAATTTTTTGAAACAACTTGATTCTTTTGATTATCCCCAGATATATGCGTATTTTTCCAAAGAAGGAAGATACAAATTCAACATTTGGCAAAAGGTAGTTGCAGCTCTTCCCAACCTAAGCCCACTCAGCAGGGCTGGTTTCTTAGCCTCTTTAAACTCGCAGAGCACAACACTATCCTGGGGGACGGATGGACATATGCCAGTGCAGTGATCCCACTTCACCTGCACAAGTGGAAACTCTGACTAGAATTAGGAATGTAGGGAGTGAAGAGTGAAAGTCAGTCACACCTTGATGATGATGTAACGTTATACCTATTTAAGTTCAAAAACATCCCTTTTAGAGATCACCACTGTGATCCGTCTCTCTCTACCTCTACAGCCACAATAAAGGATAGGAAGGATGGTATTTTGAAGGTAAGAAAAAAATATCTCAGCACTCTAAACTGGTACGCAGACCAACGGAGTTCCCGATGAGGCAACCTTGACGGCTGCCACAGAGGAACTGAAGGATAGGATGGGGATGCAGTGGACATCTGCGATACGACAGTGGAGGAGGGGTTCCCACCTAAAAATGTTTTTCTCAGCTATTGGAAGTTTCCGAGCGAGGCTCCGTGCAGGTGCAGGGCCCCATAAGTGTGATGCGCAGACACCATGAAGAAGGAAGGACAGGATTCCAGCTAATTCAGGGATATGATACAGAGAGAAATGGAACACAAGATCTCATATATCATAGGGCCAGAGAGCACAGAGAGTTTCAGCTGTGGGACGGTATATAAATGTAATACATACATCACTTTCCCCGCATGTTTTTAAAATGATGAGCATATAAGTGAGGACTTTGGACACAAACAATGAACCTCATACAGCCAGGTACATATATAGTCGTGTGAAAAAGAAAGTACACCCTCTTGGAATTGTATGATTTTACATATCAGGACATAATAGCAATCATCTGTTCCTTAGCAGGTCTAAAAATTAGGTAAATACAACCTCAGATGAACAACAACACAAGACATATTACACCGTGTCATGATTTATTTAACAGAAATAAAGCCAAACTGGAGAAGCCATATGTGAAAAAGTAAGTACACCTTATGATTCAATAGCTTGCAGAACCACCTTTAGCAGCAATAACTTGAAGTAATCGTTTTCTGTATGACTTTTATCAGTCTCTCGCATCGTTGTGGAGGAATTTTGGCCCACTCTTCTTTAGTTCAGTTCATTGAGGTTTGAGGGCATTTGTTTATGCACAGCTCTCTTAAGGTCCCGCCACAGCATTTCAATCGGGTTGAGGTCTGGACTTTGACTGGGCCATTGCAACACTTTGATTCTTTTCTTTTTCAGCCATTCTGTTGTAGATTCGCTGGTGTGCTTGGGATCATTGTCCTGCTGCATGACCCAATTTCGTCCAAGCTTTAGCTGTCGGACAGATGGCCTCACATTTGACTCTAGAATACTTTGGTATGCGGAGGAGTTCATGGTCTACTCAATGACTCAAGGTTCCCAAGTCCTGTGGCTGCAAAACAAGCCCAAATCATCATCCCTCCACCACCGTGCTTGACAGTTGGTATGCGGTGTTTGTGCTGATATGCTGTGTTTGGTTTTCGCCAAACGTGGCACTGTGCATTATGGCCAAACATCTCCACTTTGGTCTCGTCTGTCCAAAGGACATCGTTCCAGAAGACTTGTGGTTTGTTCAGATGCAACTTTGCAAACCTAAGCCGTGCTGCCACGTTCTTTTTAGAGAGAAGAGGCTTTCTCCTGGCAACCCTTCCAAACAAACCATACTCGTTCAGTCTTTTTCTAATTGTACTGTCATGAACTTTAACATTTAACATGCTCACTGAGGCCTGTAGAGTCTGAGATGTAACTCTTGGGTTTTTTGCAATTTTTTGCAATTTCTCTGAGCATTACACGGTCTGAACTTCGGGTGATTTTGCTGGGACGTCCTCTCCTGGGAAGATTGGTAACTGTCTTGAATGTTTTCCACTATTATTATTATTATTATTATTATTATTATTATTATTATTTATATAGCACCATCAATGTACATGGTGCTGTAGAATGATGGACTTTAAATTGTTTGGAAATGGCCTTATAACCCTTTCCAGATTGATGGGCAGCAGCAATTGCTTCTCTAAGATCATTGCTGATGTCTTTCCTCCTTGGCATTGTGTTAACACACACCTGGATGCTCCAGACCAGCAAACTGAAAAAACTTTGCCTTTTATAGAGGTGGTCATACTTGCTGATGATCAACTAATCACGGATATTTGATTAGCAGCACCTGTCTGCTACTGAGCATCTTAATTCCTATGGAAGCAGTAAGGATGTACTTCGTTTTTCACACATGGCTTCTCCATTTTGGCTTTATTTCTGTTAAATAAATCATGACATGGTGTAATATGTCATGTGTTGTTGTTCATCTGAGGTTGTATTTACCTAATTTTTAGATCTGCTAAGGAACAGATGATTGTTATTATGTCCTGATATGTAAAATCATACAATTCCAAGAGGGTGTACTTTCTTTTTCACACGACTGTATAAAAAACGAAGGGTTCATGAAAACACTTGGTTTTCCCAGAACCTTGCCTCGGGGACTCCAGCTACCAACACCCACTAGGAATCTCAATTGCACTACTGCAGTTGGAGCTGCAAAGAGGGCAAAGAAGCCCATAAAGGCAGTGCCCGTGCTGCAAAAAATGACTCCCAAACACAACCCCTTCTTCCCTTCTATTTATTTATTTTATTATTTGATTTCATACCCTGCTCTTCAGTTCATCAGAATTCACAGAGTGGGTTTACAAAAATATGATAAAAATGCGTATAATAACAATAAAAACAAACGCAAAGCGCCTTGCAATAAAAATACCAATGAAACTGACATGAAAAGGCTGTGGAGAATAGAACAGTTTTCCTCTGGTACCCTAAACAATAATAAACACAGAGCCAGGTGACCCTCAGGGGAGGGAATTTTACAACTGGGATACCGCCCCATAGAAGACCCATTCCCTGGTAGCCACCTGTCTCATGAAGGGGCGATCTTTTGTAAACCACTCTCAACTAAAGCATCCATATTCCTGCAACTAAGGGGAACCCTGCAATGGCTTAACAGAGGAGGCAGGCAGGGTGAGTATGCTCTGTGCAGAAAGGTGGGATGGGGGGCTAACTACAAACACCTCCAGGCAGGACAGTAAAAGACTCCCGTCTGAAACCCTGGAGATTTGCCGTTGCAAACAACATTGAGCTAGATGGATCAATCCTGTTTTAACTACCGTTTTTGATTACCTCCAGGCTCTCCACTCTGGCCCAGCTACTGCTGCCAAACAGTCATCAACCATTATTCCTTGCAGGATGAACGGAACAAAACTAACAGTAACTATGGATGCCCTGTACCAAATCCACAAGTATTGCCACAATGCCTACGTTGGTAAGCAGGCCTGGAAGAACGTCTGTTGCCAGCATCTTTTCTCAGGCTACCATCACTAACCACTTACGAGCACCCTCTCCCAGGAACTGCTACTTATTACTAGCCCCATATTTCTCTTATCTTTCCACAGTCAACCAAGCAGCCCTTCAACAAGCACAATGGCAACTCTCTCCTCCTCCATTGCATACAAATACTAGCAAGGAAGCTTGTTCATTTGTAGTGTTGCCACTTTTATTCTCCCACGACTATTGTGCTCTTCCAAAGTGGATGAGGGAAATACAACAGATGTAGAAATATCCAGCATGGAGACACAGTGATGAAGAAAATTGTATCTGTTACTCCTGAGTGCCTGTCCCTGAAGATTTCACTGGGGCCACAGCTAGACCTAAGGTTTATCCTGGGATCATCCAGGCTTCGCCCCTGCCTGAGCACTGGATCCCCTGTGTGTCACCTAGATGAACAGGTTTGACCCCTGGACGATCCAGGGATAAACCTGAGGTCTAGCTATGGCCTGGGACATGAGTCTTAAAAGAACAAACAGTTGGCAACCTCATTTTTGTGGTTTCCTTTCAGGATGCACTCCACCTCCACTGAATGCTGTCACTGTTTTAGCTGGGTCTCTGTAGGTGTGGTCATTATCACACATATAACTTTACAATGGGAAGGGGCGGTAGGTTCTCCAACTCCCTACCCCCATCCAGGCTGAGAGCCTGCATCTTTTCCACAGTGTTACCACTGAAGCCTGAGGATATGTGACAGGTATTCTGGGACATCTTTTCAATCAATTAAAACATTTTAATCAAAAGATCTAACCAACCAATTGACTAAATCTGCCAGTTTAATGGAAATCGATGGGATTAGGTTAGCCAATAATGTATCACTTTCCATTGTATTCAATGGTTAACCTATACCTTCCTGTGTCCAAATAAAGAAAATGTTGAGGTTTACGCTACACTACAGCTTTGTTCTGCAGCTGCCACTCTTCCTAATTAGAGAAATGTGCGATGAAGGTGGCAGATATTTGTTAAGAATCTCGGAGGAGATTCATCAACTTAACAGTCTTTTAACATTTAAGAAAGCCATAAAGACTGATCTCTTCCAGGAGGCCTATCCAGTGGAATTTTAGGATGCTTTTAGGATGTTTTTTAAGGATGTTTTAACAATGTATACTATGTTTTTAATCAGTATTTTTTGTATTTTATACTTACTGCTGTTCCCTGCCTCGATCAAAATGGAGACGCAGGTAACAAATAATTTTATTATTATTATTATTATTGGTTCAACTATCCAAGCGCTGCCTAATTTGAATGGCAGTGGCTCTCCAGTGACTCAAACAAGGAATTTTCCCAACCCAGCTACCTTTAATCCCTTTAATAGAGGAGGCCAGGGACTGAACCTGGGATCTGATGCCTGAAAAGCCTGTGAATATCACGAGTAACATACCCATAGGGATATTATATTGGATTTTACCATGAGCTTCCTTGGAGGCAAAATGTGACTAGAAGGGTGTGCCTGTAACTGTGCATCCTGTTCAAAAGAGCCTTGCAATACCACCTTTAAACATGTTAGTTGCAGGTCGTATGGAATGATAAGAGACTCACAATGAGCTGGTTCACATGACATGACAGCCCAGCATGGCTAATTTATCTGTGGGGGCTGTCGCATCGCGCTGGGTGCCTGCAGGTGCCATTTTTGCATGGTTCCCACAGGTGCCAGGCTTGCCATGTTACATCATGTTTTTATACTGTTTGTTTTATACTTTGAATGGTTTTAGTTTTTGTGAACTGCCCAGGGAGCTTCGGCTGTTGGGCGGTATAAAAATGCAATAAATAATAATAATAATAATAATAATAATAATAATGATGATGAACCCATGTGACAGGGATTATATGAGGATAGGATTATTTGAAAGGTGTCTACCCACAAACAACCCCTGCTGCATAGGTTCACACCACACAACAAGCCATGGCAAACCAGGCACTCATGGGCACCCAACAGTCCTGCAGGTAAATTAACCCACAGTGAGTTGTCATGACATACAAACAGGGTCTACAAGGAAAAGATTGAATTCGAGGCAGTTCACACTTGTATTTACATCACTTGATTTGTTTACTGTATACTTAATGACTGGCACCTGAATGTGTGAAACCATAAAAAATTCATACCTGTAAGCCAACACTCACGTTGCAGTCATCAAGGCCACAGCTACACCTAAGGTTTATCCTGGGATCATCCAGGGTTTGCCCCTGCCTGAGCACCGGATCCCCTGTGTGTCACCTAGATGAACAGGTTTGACCCCTGGATGATCCAGGGATAAACCTGAGGTCTAGCTATGGCCCAAGTGAAGGACATGCAGGTGTAAACCACTTCTGGAGGCATTTAAATTTAAACAATTATTTAACATTATATAGCAGCTCATTTACTTGTTTGAAAGGTATTGTCTAGAAGGTTTCAGGAGATAGTTAGGCTTCGGTTACACATTATATGCAAACATATGTAAGAAAAGGTGCTGCTTCGCTTCAAATCAGCAGCAGCTGGGGGAAATTTGGAGCAGAGAGGTGGTGCAGGGGAGGGGTGCAACCAGCCCAACACTTCTCCACACCATGACGAAATTGTCCACTCTGGATGCTGCTACAAAGCAAAGAAGTAGGCTGCCAGGGGCAGGAGTCTACCATTTTCAGCTTACCTTGGTAGCCAAGCCAGCTGTGGCCACCAGGACCCTGCCTCTCACCTTGTTCCTGTGGCTGTGTTGCACCTGCACACAAAATCAGAAACTATCCTCTGCACCAAGTTTGAATCTGGAAAGGGTACAGGGGGTTGCTGGTTTGTTAGTGGTGTAGCGAAAGCAACTCAGAAACCCACAGCAATGCGGCAGTCAATTGACCCCAAACCTCCTCCCTATTTTGGAGCTGGGCAAAAGGTAAGGATTGCTACAAATTGCCAGGAAGTTCCCCCGCCCACCTCTGCAACTACAATGTTGGGAAGAAGGCATCATGGTCGCTGGAGGGAAGCCACGACATGCAAAATGCAGTCAAGATTTCCTGACATATATATCCACATGTAGTTAAACCTTCTGTGGAGTTGTAGCTTTGGAATAAATATGTGTAGATCCTCAAGGGTTGTTTTGCATAGAATACATTAATAAACCACATCACGCCAGTCCTTTTCCAACTTCATTGGCTGCCAGTCCAGGTCTGGGCCCGATTCAAAGTGCTGGTATTAACATTTAAAGCCCTAAACGGCTTGGGGCCAGGCTATCTGAAAGAACGCCTCCTCCCGTATGTACCTGCCCGGACCCTAAGGTCATCCTCAGGGGTCCTTCTCCGCGAGCCCCTGCCAAAGGAAGTGAGGCAGGTGGCTACCAGGAGGAGGGCCTCCTCTGCTGTAGCACCCCGGCTGTGGAATGAGCTCCCTAAGGAGGTTCGCTTGGCACCTACATTATATGCTTTTAGACGCCAGGTGAAGACCTTTTTCTTCTCCCAGCATTTTAACAGTCTATAGATAAATTTTAACTTGGTGTTTTAATTTGTGTGTGTGTGTGTGTGTGTGTTTTAAATTTGAAATTTTGCATTGCAGCTGTTTTTATCAGGTTGAGCTTTTATATTGTATTTTATATTATGGTTTTATACTGTTGTTTTATACTTTGAATGTTTTAAATTTTTGTGAACCACCCAGAGAGCTCTGGCTATTGGGCGGTACAGAAATGTAATTAATAAATAATAAATAAAATAAACCATCCACATTTGACAATTTTCTTTTAAAATAAAGGCTAGATCTACACCAAGCAGGATATGACACTTTGAAAATGGTTTGAAAACTGTATATGGAGTGTGTCCTGCCCCACAACAGTTGTCACTACTGTTATAAGCCGTTTTAAAGCAGTAGTGTACATCCTGCCATGGTCTGGCCAATTCACAGAGCAAGAGCCATACAGCAATGTAGTGGATATTGTACGTTGGACAGCTTCTGGTTTGGCTAACTGTTTTACTCCCCTGTTCTTGTGACGTTAACAGCAGCCTGAGGGCCAAACTAGAGAGGGTTGGAATTTAGGGCAGACCCAACTTGTCTAGTTATTTTAAAGGATAATAACCTACCTAGTCATTATCATTTTAGGGTTTCAGTAGTTAACCTTTTACTTGCACTATGCTAAAAGAAAAAATAGAAATACATTAGAATATTAAATTTTAGTTCATTTGTTATTTTATTTCAATCCAAAAATCACACACACACACACACGCACACACACACAATTAAATAGACCAAAGTATACTCTAGAATGTCTCAGATGTGTTTGTTTGGCTTGCTTCTTGGCCTGGATGTGTAAGGCCGAATGAGGAGACACTATTATATCTGTTGTTTCTAGAGGTTGGAAGGGGAATGTAACAGCACTGTGAGACAGGAGCCCCACTTCCCATCAGCTTGCCTAGTTCGGACTCTTGACCCTTGGGGTAGGAGAGTTGGAAGCTCAGAGATCTGGATGTAAGAGGACTTTGGCGCAGGAAGTCCCTTGTTCTTTTGGACTCTCCAATTAGAGCCTCAGTAGCTTGGATTGAAGGAAGTTTGAAACTCTGATCCCAGGAAGCCTTGCTACGTTTTGTAGTCACCAAAGCTTGGACTGGAGGCCCAACCTGGGGAGGAGGGGGGCGGGGAAAGATCATGCACTCTACTAAACTCACAGCATTGGGGTTGAACACAGAGCAGTTTGTAGATGTGAGATACATATTATGAACAAGAGCGGCGACACTGATGGCCTAGATAAAAAAACGAAAAAACAAAAACAGAAGAAACTTTCTTTCATTTGACAAAAGCCTCTTTGCTTGGTCGCCTAATGGGAGTTCTTCCTCATCACAAGCAACCACGCAAGTGACTATTCATAAACCTGATTTTTGTGGCGCTAAATCCAGCATTCTCTTGCAGTCCTGAAATGAATGTGTTAACTTCACATTCAGAAAGAGTGTTGCCTTTCATAAGAAATGCACTACAGCTTGCCAAGTATAATAAAGCCAAATGAAGGCCATTCGTTTGCCTTTTGTCAATATTTTCATAGCAACAAACAGATCAAACGTAAGATATTCCAGGGCTTTTATTTTGTACATCAAATATGCTTTGATATATTTAATTCTAAAATGAATCCCCCATGAACTAGTTTAGCACAACAGATTTAAATCATCCATTGCTGCTTACCTCCTTTGCTCCTTTCTCCAGAAATAAGACACTTTCCCCTTCAAGAATCATAGTTTCATTCAACATCATCATCAGTGCAAATTGCACTTCATGAGTGTTTTTAGCCCCATGGTTATTACATTATTTCTTTCTCCACTCATGTGGAGAGGGGATCACACCTCATACATTGACAAAAGCTTATGTCATAATAAAACCGTTAGTAATCAAGGTGCCATAAGGCTTTTAATTTATTTTAGTTGCTCTGCATACCTGTAAGAAGTAAACTCCCCTTTCTTCCTTTCCTTCCTATTTTTTAACTGCCCCTGCCCTATCACAGCACCGCAGTCCAACACAAAGAAGAGGTGAAAGTCTCCCTCGCATGGAGATAAAATAATGGGGGACCTTGACCTGTTCAATTACTATGTGAAAGACCACTGTCAAGGCCAGTGGCCATCCTAAACAGAAACAGTCAATGCAGTGTAGCAGATAAGGAAGAAGAAAAAGTGATATCAGCTCTACATTGACCCCAGCCTGGCTTTTTTTCCTAGTCCAGAAGAAAGGGGTCAGGCTGGATGACACTTCACAGTGGTCACAAAGCAACCACAGAGCACTATTTCCACTCTATCCATTACTTTGAAGAAAGCAACATTAATTTTATTATGACTAACTTCCAAGTTAAGTACAGCTAGGATGCCAGCATTAAAACAGGCAAAATAAATGCTCTCCTTCTTTCCTTGTTCAGACTGCAGTTGGAAAAGAACATTCTTTGTAAACATTAACTCATCAATTTCGCCCCACCTAAAAAAAAATACAGCATCAGATTTCTTGACATCTCTCTTTTAACCATTTTTCTGCTGGAACCAGTTCTGAGTTTTACGTGTATAATAAAAGGAAAGTAGTTTGCATAAATTCAGACTCTACACTCCTTGCCGTTTTCAGCAATAAGTAATACGGTATCTACCAAAATTAAGATTGCGCCTTTACAACTTGGGAACTTCCAAACAAAATGCATCCCACCAATGCTTTTATACTGAGCTTTTATATTGTATTTTATTCTATTTTATATTATGTTGTTTTATACTTTGAATGGTTTTAATTTTTGTGAACCACCCAGAGAGCTCCAGCTATTGGGCGGTATAGAAATGTAATAAATAAATAAATAAATAAATGCTTGATGACATTTCTGTTTTTATAGTCTCAGGTAGGGTGCCAAAGTTATTAACGTTCCTTTTGTGGGCCAGCATATGTGGATAGGAGGCAACTGCACTTAGCTTCAAGTTGTTCAGGCCCGAATGAGAGATTACACTAGATTTTGAGGGGTTTATGATAATTAGACCCTAACAGGACATCCACATTTCTGCCAACTGTGTGAAATCTCCTTTAAATGAAATTGGAACCAGGTGGTAGCATTTTTCCATGAGCAACGCCTGCACGATTTAAGTAATAGGGGCAGAATCCAGTTGTGTGGTTATTTCTCATGCATTTGGCACTTTTCCTTCCAAAAGGGGTGCTGGTTCTGTAGTTGGGACTGGTGCAATTGCCCTACCCACATGATTGGGTCATTTAAACATCTTGGGAGTTACTCACAGAAAGACAGCTCACATATGGGTGTGGGATACCAAGTACTAAAATAGCTTCCTATATACATTGATATAACCATTTAAAAAACAAAGCAATTTATGTCAATAAAGTAGGAAAATTCTGCACTTGATCTAAAGGATATAGTTTGCTTACCTAGTCTCATATACATCATGTAATGAATGGGACTTGGACTGTCTTGTTACATGGACCACCGTGGCAAAAAATATGTGGGTCCCAATGAACAGAGCCAACATATGTTCAGATGCCCTAAAGAAAAAGAAAAGGGAGAGGGTGGGAGAAGAGAGAGAAAGAGTTATGTTTATTTTGATTCCCCCCCCCTTTTAAACTATTATCAAGAATATTGGTATTGCCTTATCGGTCAAGAATAACTATTCCAAGTTTCTCTTGTACAATATCCAGTCCAAATTTTCAGTAGTCATAGAATCATAGAATAGCAGAGTTGGGAGGGGCCTACAAGGCCATCGAGTCCAACCCCCTGCTCAATGCAGGAATCCACCCTAAAGCATGATGGTTGTCCAGCTGCCTCTTGAAGGCCTCTAGTGTGGGAGAGCTAGAGGGAGATTTTATCTTTTTTTCACTTTATACTTATAAGCAGAGGTGCTGTCTTTAATTGGGATGTGTTGGGGTCCCCCTTGTTTTTCTCCCCTAAAAGGTTTTTGTACTCCTGCAAGCCTCAGTCCCTGAGTCTACTAATACCTACTTTCTTGTGTGTTGATGGTGCTACTTTGGCAACATAAGCAATGTCAGTCACCCATCAATATTGGAAATAGAGGGAATGACATATCAATGAAACCTTTATATACGAAGATTGGGTCGAAATGCCCCCTCCCCTAATTTTGCTGCTCCATTAGTAATTACCAAAATGGGCTAGCCATTTCACTGATTTTTGAGGGGAAATGGGCTTATCACCTGTGGCTTATCATCCTGTGTTCTCTGCAGCTGCAATATTTTACATGAAATTCCTAGACAGAGGGCAGGAAGTATTACCCAACATTGAAGAAGCCACAACCAGTAGGCCCATTTCTCTGTAGACCCATAGACAGCGTTAGGCATGGGCCCTGGATCTTTAGACTAGGGCCCTGGAGCTGCCCCATTGCCACCACCTGCCTTAATACAAGCCTGCTTCTCCTCTCTGAACACAGTGGTCTTGCAGGTACTAGGATACCCTAGGATTCACTCTGTTGGCAGTCTAATAGGGAGTGTAGCATGCAGGCACCAGCCTTTTAAACTAGAAGGGAGAGGGCCACCTGTCTTTCCACAGTGTGTTCATTATTTTTATTAAGTTTATTAAATCCCTAACAGCATCTCTTGGAGTGTGCCTGATTCTGCAGGGCCCTGCCCAGCTAATTGCTACTGGGCAACTGCACTTATGGCCTGGGCCATCGTAGGCAGCGAGGACCTGACAGGAAGAGGAGCAGGCACACTGGCTCCTCGTATATCAAATGGAGTGTCAGAAGCTTTCCTCATCTGTTGCTGCTTCTAAGATGGCCCAGGCCCCTTACCTTGGGAGGAAATAGAAGTGGGTTTGCTTACAAAATGGGCCTGAATAGGCGGCCATGTCTGAATTTGCGGCACGGTAACGTATGAGTGTACAGTTTGCCCTAACTTGCTGGAGTGTGTCTGGAGCTCCTTGGCTCTGAAGTCATCTTTCTGGAATGCACAAGCTTTTTGCCTGAACCATGCGGTCAGATTCTGGTGGGTGCATGGTCCTCCTTGGCATCAGGGGATTTCTACTAGGCTAGTGAAAGGGAGAATGTTAGGAGCTTCTTGCTCTTTTGTGTTCAAAAGCCTCAATGCCTTGTGGCATCTTAAAGACTCACAAATTTACTGTGGCGTGATACGCTTTCACAGATAGGAGTCCACTGTACAGAAAGTTATTTTCTAATATGTTGCTTTTTATGTAACTGGAGAAAAATGGTACTTGCTGAAATAAAGGTACAGGAGCCCTGACAATATCTGTTGTTTGATCTCCCTGGACTAGCTGGCTTTTTGCCCAGATATGCCTCCTCTCCTATTGCTTCCCTTGAATTTTTTTTCCTGGATCTTTCCTTTTCTGAAATTAAATGCCCTCCTCTTTCCTGTCTGTATACTCCTTTTTACAAACTGGGGTGTCCTTAAGAAGCCAGGGTCTTTTAAAGAAAAAGACACACAAATACACACATTTCTTTAGAGCCTGAGGCAGCTGCTTTCCCCTTGGTCTTTCAGACCCAAATCCTGATGGAAAGGATGGAGTTCCGGTGCCGCAATGAGCTGTAAACTGAACAAGGCACACTGGCAAAGAAGGGTGTAGGTATATTATTACATTACATTAATATCCCACCTTTTTTGCTCCAAGGAACCCAAGGTGGCGTACATAATCCTCCTCCTCTCCATTTTTATGCCCACAACAACAACCCTGTGAGGTAGGTTGGGCTCAGAGTTTGTGACAGGCCCAAAGTCACCCAGTGGGTTTTCATGGCTAAGTGGGGACTAGAACCCAGATCTCCCAACTCCCAGTCCAACACCTTAGCCACTACACCACATTGGCTCTCATTGTAGACAGGTAGCTGATTTGGGGCATCATGAAAAGCAGCAAATCCTTTGCTATTTAGTTTATTAATTATTATTGCATTTTCTCTGTTAGGGAAGGGGAGATAGGTGCTTGTAGGAGACAAAGAGCAGCAATGTCCTCCAGTCCCAAGAACACTGTCTGCTGCTGTTGTGCTTGTTGATGATGGGGGTGGGGTGAGAAGCAATAGAGGATGAACTCAGAAGTAAATCCCACTATGTTTAATGGGGGTTACTCCCTAGCAATTGCGTAAATTTGCATCCTAAGTTTATGAGTCTACAATATATACCCACACTCTCCTTTGCCAGTGTGCCATGCAGTTTGCAATAAATTGGTAAATGTTTAAGGTGCCATACAGGTCTTTGCTGGTCCCAGGCACTCCATCCTCCTCCTCTTCTGGATTTGGGTCTGAAATACCAAGGAAAAATGGGGGTGCGCAGGAGGCAAGTTTTAAGCAAGTACAATTTCGGACATTGCACCGTTCTGTCCAAAAAGCAAGCAAGAAGCTAATTTTATTTCCTATAAAAGTTCAATTATAGTAATTATGTCTAATTATGCAGATATATTTGCTTATGTAAATTAGCATATGCAAATCTGTGCAATGTTTTATCCTATGGACCAGAGCCCGGATCTTTTCAGTACTTGGGCACTGCCCCTCAGGCGGGTGATGTTTAAAATCAGAAGCTAAACCAGAAGATCACATCACTGTGTAAAGAACCATGGGCAGAAAATGACGAGTGCACAATTAACCATCTCATGTAGAAAAGCTCTTGAGTTATTCAGGATAAACCAGTGAATTTTCATAGCTGAGCAAGGATTTGTACCTGAGTATCCTGCAGTCAATTCTATGCTATGTTTTTCTCTGAGGAAAGAGCCAACTTCCTCTGCTGTAATTAATATGCACTATACCAGGGATGAACCCCCCATCCCCACCCCAGTAGCCTCATCACAACTGGTGGCTTAACAATTGATGACTGGTTCAAGTTTGCTTGAGAGATGGAGACGGTTTCTACTTATTCCACGAGTTGCTGCTGTGTACAAGAGTCAGCCTGGGCCAATACTCCCTCTACTTACATCCTTTTCTCGAAAATCTGGGTGTGTGTGTGTGGACATCCCTTCGTCATCCACTTTATTTTCTCCATGATTTTAAACATCCTTCTTCTTTCCCTCTCTATTTCTTTTCCTTTCTCTCCACCCACCCCTTTTAGCCCATTCAGCACCCTTTTAACTCTCTCTCTCTCTCTCTCTGTCTTTCATTTGTCTCCAGTAGCTTCCAGGGTTGGGAAGGCTATGAAGCAGTATCAATAATAATGGTTGTGAAACTAGGCAGAATGCCTTTCCCGCTCACTGAATAACCCAAACCAGCAGCAACTCACGGGAGGAAGGGCTCCCACATCAATGGTTGTAATTTCCAGGAAGGCTTGAGTTCTGGCAGTTCAGTCCAGCACGGCCTGGAAATGGAGGGAGATCTGGGCAGGATCTACACTACTGCTTTAAAGCACTTTATAACAGTTTTGACAACTGTTGGGGCCCAGGACACACTCCATATATAGTTGTCGAAAATGTTATAAAGCGCTTTAAAGCAGTAGTGTAGATCTGGCCCTGGATACGCCTCTCACTGGCACATTCAGCTCACCGTCTCTTCCTCCTAACCACCTGAGTCCTAGAAAATTTGGATGGCTGCTGAGTTTTCCAAAATAATTCCATGTTCAATCTATGCCCTTTTTCCAGGAGAAGCATAACAGGTCAAAAAGGTATTCCTGTGGATTTGAAAATGGATCAGTTTTATTTCTCTCTCTCCAACTATGCCTGATGAAGATCTTATAGATTCAAAAGCTTACAACATTTTAACTTATCACATGTTGCAAAACTATTATGTTGCCTATTCCCTCTTCCACCCTTTACAATGTTGTTATGAAGTCCAGAGGGAAACAGGATAATGCAAGTTAAATAAGGACATATTTACAACAGCGATTGCTTATACTGTGGATAACCAGAATATGGCAAGCTACCTTCAGGGGGGAAAAAGTTTTTGTTTTGATGGCAGTAGTCACTGTTAAGTATATTCAAAGGAAGATGGATAATATTGATGTAAATACATGAGTGCGTTCCAGCAAATGTTAGTTGTGATCGCAAACCAAATTCAGAGGAAAAAACCAGAGTGAGACTTAACTGCATTTAAGCTAAGCTGCATTACATTGGACTGATTTAAATGAGACTCAGCCATGACAGCTTTTGCTGGATTGTGCCCATTATAACCAGTTTAACTATTTCTAGGGGTGACAACTTTCTTTTATTATTTTCAGTTGATTTCACTAACCAGCTTCTAAGAGATTGATCATTCGATTAATCAGCTAAATGTGAGTGTAATTATACAATACCAAATATGTAGATTCCTTTCTGAGATACAGCATGGAGTATAAGACACCTTACAATTTCAGTTCAATCCTGTATCTACACAGAAGTAAATCTCACTGAATACAATGACGCCTACTGCTAGGTAAGTGTGTCTGAACACACTTTGCAGGATTAAGAACATAAGAAGTGCCCTGATGCTGGATCAGACCAAGGGTCCATCCAGTCCAGCACTCTGCTCACACAGTGGCCAACCAGCCATCGGCCAGGGATGAACAAGCAGGACATGGTGCAACACTCATTGTTGGAAGGAAAGTCATTTTAAATATTTTCTCTTTAATTCCTTATTATAAAAAACATGCCAGAACCAAAATAATGTTAAAAACAACATGTTTGTCCGTATGTTGCAGACCCCTAGATTCAAATTATCCTTGCCAATTAAAATTTGTTTCCACTGATCGCCTAGAACATTAGTTGATTAATCTACTGATTAAATATATTAAAGCTTACAGCCCCACTGCTTTTGCCTTCTTAACGATTAAACTGCCATTTGTTAATATTTTTAGCAGTTCTGAAAATGTTAACTGTTATGCATGCCAGATGATTTTGCTCGCAATCCCTTCATCTTTAGAAACTGTATCAAATTTAACTGCTGACGCAAATAGGAATGATTCAAGCACGGCAGACAAGCCCACATACATTACTGGCAGAAGTGGCCGAACATGTTTTAAGCATACCTTTTAATTAGAAGCTGGGAAAAATATTATTATTTTCTGATAGACTCAGGTGTTCCTTTTTTATTGCTTAGGAAAAATAACCACTTCCACTTTCGAGTAATATTCACAAATTCTTGGCAGGATGAAATGGCTTTTAAATACATCAACCCCTAGGTTATCAATATTAAACCTGTTTTAGGTTTTCCCTAAGTGCCCTTTTTTCTTTGCATAAGTAATCTTTTAAAATGTCTGACACTTTGAAGAGCAATATGTAAAGAAGACAAAATAATGTAAGAAGATGAGACTAAAGACTTATATAGTCCAGCATTCTGTTCCACAGTGGCCACCCAGATGCCTAGGGAACCCCTTTTCAGTTACTGCCAGCTCAAACCCCATCAGCATATATGTGAAGTTAGGATTTTTTGCTCCAATGTATATCATTTTACCCATTGCTCACCACGTCATTGGGCCATTGGGGGGGGGAAGGTTGTAGGACTCGCTAGAGGAGATTTAAATCTCCATTTTGTTTGGGAATAAATCTGTTCCATTTAATATATCAATTTTTAAATGGATACTGTTGTTTTTATGTTTCTGATAGTTTTAAAATTTTGTATACTTTTTTAATGTTTACTGTTTTAACTTTTGTGAGCCGCCCAGAGAGCTTCAGCTGTGGGGCAGTATATAAATGTAATTAATAAATAATAAATAAATGTTAGACATTGTGCCATCACAGTCCATACAACACTTACAAGTGCAATGGAGAACTTTCAGAGGGGCTGTACCTCCATTGCAGGAGGTAGAGAGGGACTATGACATAAAGTACATGTTGCTTTTCGCAATCTGATGCAATATAACTCTCACAGATGCAGGTCCCATAAGATAGGGCCTGGGAAAAGCCAATGTATTGCAGTGGTTAGAGTGATGGACAGAGACTTGGGAGATCTGGGTTCTAGTTTTCACTTGGCCATAAAACACAGAAAAGCTATGCTGGATCAGACGAAGGGTTCATCTAGTTCAGCATTCTGTTCACACAATGGCCAACCAGCTGCCAATGGGAAACTCACAAGCAGGACATCAGTGCAACAGGTCATGAAGCTCACTGCGTGACTTAGGGCCAGTTACTGACTCTCAGGCTAACCTACTTTACAAGGTTGTTGTGAGGATAAAAATGGAGTAGAAGAAGACCATATGAGTCACCTTGGGTTCTTTTCAGGAGGAAAAAATGTGGGATATAAATATAATAATAAATTATATATATAATTTGCTGAGGGATCAGGTAAACAAGTACCTCCTCCCCAGCAACATTGGAGGCTTATCATAAGAACATAAGAACACCCATGCTGGATCACACCAAGGGTCCATTTAGCCCAGCATTCTGTTCACACTGTCATCAACCAGCTTCCTGTGGGAATCCCACAAGTAGGAGATGAGTGCAATACCACTTCCTGGTTGTGTTCCCCAGCAACTGGTGTACATACTGTATCACCCCTATTCACATATTTATTGATACTCTCAAATAACGCTAAGTGGGATAAGTTTGCCTTGTTGATTCTTTTTCAGCAGGGCTTGTCCTTCTATATGCTTAACAATGTTACCTTTAAAAATGTTTTCCACCTATTTACCTGGAACAGATATTAAACTGCCTTGTAATTTTTCCGAGCACCCCCTGGCTTCATTTTTAAAAACTGTATATCTCTATTATGTTTCCCCTTATTCACATTTTTTTTTCTAAGTAAATAGTCCCACTTTCATGGAGCAAGAAAGAAGTTGTAATAAGGGGAGCACAATTATTCCTACACCTCAGATCTTGCAGCACCAAGGATTTGCAGCAAGAAGAGAAACTGTGTTCTCCCTTGGGGACTCTCACTATTAGCCTGGAACTTCTACAATTTTCTTGCCCCTAGCACTAGCCTGTTCAGCTTGCTAGGATGGGTCAGCGTGCCTTCCCCAATGGCACAAATCAGCAACGTCTCAATCAAAATTGGAACATGTTTGCATTCATATTAAACCATAATCGTATCCCTTCAATTAATACATTCCTGCACCCAGTGTACCTCAAGATTTTACAACATGGCATGGCTGACCGCTGAAACGCACAGGCAATTGTAAACAAAAGTGAAAGCAACTATCTATAATCCAAGATTTAGACGTTTCATAAAGACAAATGGGACATCTTTCTGAATCAGTTTATTTGGGAGTTTACATTTTCTTTAAAGGGACACCCAACTGTAAATACAACAGAACTAAGAAAGCAAATAAACTACCAATACTTTTAGTACTCTAGGAGGGTAAAAATATAAAAGTAAATTGGCATTGAACACCTTAGTTAAGTATATTCCATTTAATAAGCTCCACTGGAATTCAAACTATGCTGTTAGGGCTGCAATGATTTACTAATTTATCTAGGAATAAGTCCTACTGAATGGAGCTTACTTTTGAGTCACAGCAGCAGGTTATGTTATATTTTTTAGCAATCAGCACATACTTTCAGCGAATGAAAGCCCTCTCATAAGTAGACATGTATAGGATTGGACTGTAAGTGCAATTTTGGAGAAATAAGTCAGTGGCGCTTACTTGCAAGTAAACATCACATTGCATATGATTAGAGGGAAGATGACTTAGCCCAGGATTAGTGGTTGCTTTGCAATAAACCAAAACTTAATGAACATTTATAATTATGCTACTCAGTTTGACTAAGGAAGCCAGCAGTTTGTTGAAATGAACATGCAATAACAAGGCAAGACGAGCACTGTACCTTGGCCGTCATTCTTCCTGACTTGCTCCAACTTTCCCCATGGCTCTATTTTCCCTCTGCAAAGGACTCCTTAAGTTATAAAAGCACAGCGAGAGGCATAATGGGCTGCGTGACTGAAATGGCTTCCGGAAGGAGGATGCAAATCTAAGCTGCCACCCCCCAGCCTGGTCAGCCCCCCTGCCCAGTGACACTGAGATGGACTTCCACAAATAGCTGGGAAGTTATATTAAGAGACTGTCTGAAGTCCTGCCAAGGTCTTTGATAGTCGTCCAGAGTCCAGAGGTCAGGTACTGTTTATTTCGAGGGAAGATGGGTGCTTTGTAAACTGTCCAATATATGCACTACTTTACTGTCCAAGGAGGCATCTGAGAATACAGCACACCTATGCAAAATATAGGTGCTCTTTTACAGTTCCACCGTCAGGACTGGATTAAGAGATATGGGACCAGTGTATTCTTAAACAGGTTTTGTTATGATTTACTGATTTAACACATTTGCATTCTGATTCTCACTGGACTGACAGCAGCCAACAAAAAAGAAACATCTATTTCTATTCTTCTTTTTTAAAGAAGGGTCCCTTAGAGCTTTTCTACACTAGACTGATGATTGACTTTTGGTTTCATTGCAGAATTGAGATCTGAGCACTACACGAGGAGCATTTCTTTTCCTGCTTTTCTGCTACATAACCTCTAAGTGGTACTGTGGTTTAGCGGAATAGCACAAAGCGGAAATCACACTTTCTTTTGCTTGCACAATAAAACACCACATTTTCCCTATGCTAAAAATTCGCTGAAAGTCCTGGGTAGACACAGAAGCAAAACTGGAGGGTCATGACATCATCTAAAGAAGCCGTAAACAACTGTGGGTAGGGAATAATGAGTGCATGATAAATACCTCATGTAGAAAAGCTGCCCTATTCATAGGTGGGGAGCGTGGGGAGCATTTCAGCTATTTTGGGTGGGCAATTATGAGGTTGGAAGAGCAAGACATATACTGGCACTCATCACTGCTGTTGTTGGCTGTCGTCTCTAATTTCCCACAAAGTCCCTAGAACACTACATCACAATGTAGGATCGTTCCGGGGAAAATATGTGGAATTAAAGATGGCAATCAGAAGTAGCAAGGAGCCAGGAAGTGCTGCTGAATTTTGTATCTCCTCTTGTTGAAACCCCCCACCCCTCCCCCCACCAAAATGCAAAAGCAGGGAGGCCATTTCACAAATGAAAATTTCAGTCCAACCATAATTTTAAACAGAGAAAAACTGATTGGAATCTATTCCTTCCCCATGTCCACACACCTGTTATGTAGGAGGGGCTCCGCAGTGGCCACGATGGAACTCCCCCCCCCTTTCCTTACCTAACTAAGCTGGTTATGAGTAATGCCAAACACACGGCAACACATTTGGACATTCATTCACAATAAGAGTTGCAGCCCCAAATATGGATTCAGAAGTGAGATGGGACAGCTCAATGTAGGATAGGTCCAGAGTTCAGTGTTTTGTATCCAAAAGATACCAGGTTCAATCCCTGATATTTCTGGGTGAAAGAAGTTCAGTTGGGAGGGCTGAGAAACCGCTGCCTAATGCTTTTGAGTGGTTCTAGCTAGATGGAGTAAAGCCTGATTTAGGCCTAAAGCAGCTTCATATGTTCATTCAGGCGGCTCCTGCTTTCTGGGCGAGGCAAGGCTTCGATTATGCCTGTAGATTCCCTCCTGCACTCAGCGCTGTGCAATCCACGCATGTAGGAGGGGAGGGGATTGTGACCAAGAAATCTATACACACATATGCAACTCCTGCTATTCTGCATAACGAAGAACATTAAAAGTTCATTTATAAACCAAAGCAAATGAAAAAAACAAAGCAAAGTAAAGTGAAACAAAAATCTATAGGCTTTTGCAGGGCAACTATTGTTAAAATGAACTGTACAATCTGCAGTGGCCAGATTGATTTCGGGAACCAGAAGGTTCGACTATATAACACCTGCTCTGTTCCGCTTGCACTGGCTGCCTGTACGTTTCTCAGCCCAATTCAAGGTGCTGGTTTTGACCTATAAAGCCTTACACGGCTTGGGACCACAATCCCTGATGGAACGCCTCTCCCGATGTGAATATACCCCGTCACCACGTTCAACATCTAAGGTCCTCCTCTGGGTGCCTACTCCGAGAGAGGCTCGGAGTGTGACAACGAGGGACAGGGCCTTTTCGGTGGTGGCCCCCAGACTGTGGAACGATCTCCCTGACAAGGCTCGTCTGACGCCAACGCTATCTTTCCGGCGCCAGGTTAAGACTTTCCTCTTTGCCCAGGCATATGGCAGCACATCTTAATCACCCACATGTTTAGTTTTTTAAACAGTTTTTAATGCTTTATGTGTGTATGTTCTGTGTTTTAAATTTTTAAATTTTGTATACTTGTTTTTATCTCAATTTTAGAATTTCTGTAAACCACCCTGAGAGCTCTGGCTATGGGGGATGTATATAAGTGTAATAAATAAATAAATAAATAAATGCACAATACTAAAGTGCATGGGGCATATTTGCAAAGAAGCTGTCCCCCCACCCCGCCCATACAAGCTATGCAAAGTTCCCAGATAGCTCCAGCAATTCAGCGAGAGAGGGTAATAGGATATTCAGGGTGTTTCTGTAATAGTCATAAACACACAAGTAGAGCAAGTGGCAAGTATACAGGTGCACTGGCAGGCAGTGCTACTTCCAAAGTAGCACTAACCCAGCACCTGAGATGTAAAATGCCAGCAACAAACCTCTTTTATCAGCCTTTCTCAGCCAGCTCCAAAACTCAAGAGCATTTTCTGTCCTAGATTCAGAACTGTGCACACTGTTCTCTTCATATCTACTGGGGCTGTTCTTTTCAGCCCCAGTAGATACGGCTTTAGATACTTTGAACAATAGTAGCTTGATTGGTCATTAAAGAAACACCTAGAAACATCAAGAGAAAGATCTCTCCCTTTTTGCATGACACAATGGAACTGGGCATGTTTAGCCTGGAGAAGAGAAGATGGAGGGGAGACATGATAGCACTCTTCAAATACTTGAAAGGTTGTCACACAGAGGAGGGCTAGGATCTCTTCTCGATCCTCCCAGAGTGCAGGACACGGAACAACGGGCTCAAGTTAAAGGAAGCCAGATTCCAGCTGGATATCAGGAAAAACTTCCTGACTGTTAGAGCAGTACGACAATGGAATCAGTTACCTAGGGAGGTTGTGGGCTCTCCCACACTAGAGGCATTCAAGAGGCAGCTGGACAACCATCTGTCAGGGATTCTTTAGGGTAGATTCCTGCATTGAGCAGGGGGTTGGACTCGATGGCCTTGTAGGTCCCTTCCAACTCTGCTATTCTATGATTGTATGATTCTATGAATACCATGGCCCAGAACACTACATAAGACTACTTATTCTCTTGCCACTCTAAGTCAACAGGTTCTATAAAATACTCAAAGAAACCTATGATAGTCTGAAATTAAAATTAAAAAAGAAAAATAGCACGAGCAATTTCATAAATGTGTCACCAAATAAACTTATACACTGCTAAATTTATGTATTTTTTAGGGTTTAAGGCTAATGTTTCTAAAATGCTGCATTTTTATAATGGATTATAATTGTGCCAATTGAAGCCGCCTTTAAGTGGGCTTAGCAATCAATACCACCATTTATAGACCAAAATAAAAGCTTTGGTTGTAGTGCAGCACAAAAGAGAGTGTCAATTACTAGGGAACTGGCTTTTGGGGTTTGTAATGAGAAGCAATTTTTAACATTTTAAGGAAACCGCCCCATTGTCTAGACTGGAGATGAGAAGCAAAATCCTCATTGGCAGTCTAAAAAATATCATTCTTTCCGTAAAATGCTACAAATTGTTTGCCTTTATGTAAATTGAATGCAGTCTTGAAGTTATTCATATATGTTAGGTAGGATTTATCACCAAACATTAGATATTTTGGTGCCTTTAAAAAAACATGGTGGGTTGAACATAATACCGGTTACTTTTCTCTTGTTTTTAGCAACGTAACAAGGTAAAAATAAAGATGTATTACATTTTAGTGTTCATGCAGCACACAAAGCATGTAAACACTTTATTAAACTGTTTTTCCTTGCCACCAAAATTTCACCTAAAAGTAAATTAAAAGTCAATGTGAGGATCTCACTCCAGGCTAACCATCTTAAGGATTTAAGCCTGAAATTCAAATGAGTTTCCATAAGAGAAGCAACATCTCTTGGGATGAAAAAGGAAAGGCTCAATACATTCCCAGGCTGTTACTGAATTCAACCTAAAATGAAATTCAAAGTGAATTTGTAGATTCAGGCAAAACTTTGGTGGAAATTCAAGGGAAAAGTTAAAGGCTGAACTGCTTTCCCTGTGTAAATCGAAGTTTAGGAAGAAACTATCAATGATCAATAGCAGTCATGAAAAATGTTAACTAGTTAAAGTTAAAAGTTAGAGCCTGTAGAATTACGTTATCCCTGGATGCTCTGTTTTAGCAACAGTTTTGTTCTAATTTGAGGTTTGAGAGCTATGTATGCTAGCCTGCTTCCAAACTGAGGAATAATCATATACAGAGGACAATCTCCTAGACATCTAGATGAAGCAAACAGATGCAGCATTCTGATGTGGAAACTAGGGATGACCCAAAATAGTCCCCCTAGTCACTGCCCCACTTGCAGACAGTGAAAAGTGTGTGTGTGTGTGTGTGTGTGTGTGTTTGTCAAGTTTCAGGGATCAACGAAATGGAAGACGAGAAGGCAAGCCAAAAAGGCAGGTGTTACTGGTAGTGACTCTCCTCTGGAGACCTGACTGCTGCCATCTTTATTTCCCATAAATCCCATGGGAATGATGTTATATCATCACACATGGAACTGTGGAAACTAAAAAAAATGCAGCTACCCATAGGAGCACTATAACTACTACCAGTAGCAAAACAGGCAGTGGTAAAAGAAGGTAAGCTGGGGGCATTTTCAAAGCAACTTTGCCCCCCCCCCCCCAGTTTTAGCCAAATTATTCCTAGCTCATTCTTAATAACCACCACAGATTTTCTGGGTTGGATTAGACTTTTGAGGAGCTGGTAGGCTCAACATTATTATCAGATCCAGATTTAGTTATATTTAGAGCAGACTCAGGCCTTAGCTAGACCTAAGGTTTATCCAGGGATCGTCCCGGGGTCGTCCCTGCCTGCTCCCAGGATATCCTGTGTGTCATTTACATGAACAGGGATGACCCCAGGACAATCTCGGCATAAACCTTAGGTCTAGCTAAGGGCCTCAATGTAATGATGGGACTTAAAATTGGTCATGACTAATTTAGGTACCACTGATTTCAATGGATCCAATAAGAAGATAAGAAGAGCCATGCTGGATCACAGCATGGGTCCTCTGTTCACACAGTGGCACACCACCTATCCTACTCTAAATATGACTAAGGCCTTAGCTAGACCTAAGGTTTATCCCGGGATCGTCCCAGGGTCATCCCTGTTCATGTAAATGACACACAGGATATCCTGGGAGCAGGCAGGGATGACCCCGGGACGATCCCGGGATAAACCTTAGGTCTAGCTAAGGCCTAAGTCTGGATCCAACCTTGCATGTGAAAGATGCAGATAACAATATGCATGAGATTCACAATAATATCTGCACTGCTAAAAGCACAAACCATTTTTCAAATAAACGTTCAGAACATGTCATACTAGACTACCCAAAAGACAAAATGGGGTCAGAATTCAAACACATCTTCTCTAGTACATCTTCTCTAGTCCCTAAATATTATCCTCCATTCCAAGTAGCCGTGTTTACAAAAACATTATATATGTACTGCTAGCTGCTCTTTTCTGATCTCATGTCTATGCAACACTTTGCCCTTGTTAGATGCTTCTTTGGCTCAGTAGATACACATTCTGGTAAAGCACGATGGCCAAGTTCAGACGATCGCAGAGAGGGCAGCAACCAGAGCGGCTGCTCCCTCTGCCCCCACGCGTCCTGTGTGTGCAACCACCATCTGCATTATTCCCTGCGCTGCAGCAGAGATTAGCGTGTCATCCAAACTGCATGCTGTAGGTTGCATGCTACTTTTGGACGACATGCTGCAGCATGGGGAATGATGCAAATGGTGGGGTGGGGTGGGGTGTGGTGAGAGCAGCCACTATGGTTACTTCCTCGCTGCGAACATCTGAACCCAGACTTCATGTAAAACACACACACGTACACTTCCCCCCCATTTAATGCAAGTAAACTGTATCACATTGAAAAATTTCCAGCTTCTCAAAAGCTGAGATGAACATGATTTGCATGAAGAAACCCTTTTGAGAATTAGGTTTGCAAGAACCTTAAAAGTATTTTTGCTATCCCAAATTTTCATGACGATTACTGAATGGCGGATACGATGCCCTGTTCTTTGTCAGCTTGCTGCACACTGCGACATGAGAATCGCAAGAAATCAGGCCCCTCCACTGGAATTATATGAAGCTGGTTTGAGTACATGCACACTCAAAACGCTTCGTTACGATAGCATAGAATTTGACTAGTTTTCTCTTCTGAACATTTCCCCTTGCTTATAAAACTGTGACAACATAAACAATGCAAAAGAAAGAATCAAGGAGTATTTGTACAAATGCAGAGTAGATGTTGATGGAATTCACAACCTTATTTATGCCCCATTTGCAATATTACAGAAGATGAGGGGGAGCAAAACACACACGTGATTTGCATTTCTTGTTCCAGGTGTTTCTCTGCCCTCACCTGAAATTGATCTTGTGCATCCTCATCCCACACTCCTCCCCAGCACAGAGGAGCGAAATTGCTAGCTCAATTTCAGCTGCAACTGAGGTTGCAGGGAACTGAAAGGACAAGTCAACTGCACATTTTCTCTCACTCCTTTTTCATGTCTAAAATAGCTCTGCAATCATTTATGCTTTAGCACCTGCTTCTAGTTTTAAAAGTGGCAGGCTTTCCTTATGTCTAACGTCAATATATGCTTATGAGAAGTAAATAGTCATAACCCGTATGCTCCAAGAGGAGCTACATTCTCTAAGGATCACAGCCTAGCTTTAATTGTCCTGACACAATAATTTTACATGAAGAGTTAGTGATTGTAAGGCCCTTTCTATGTATGTAACAGAAAGTAATTTCTTCAAGTTTCTTTCTGATGTGTGTTTTCCCTCACAAACCAATTTGTGGAGTTGAAATTGCATATGTCTGACTACAGAGTCTTGCTTTATGCCATAACACATAGTATTCTCTAGAAATAGCAAAGTATCGCCATGTCAGACACTGCCTGCAATAGGCAGGACAAATTTTCAGCTACCGTATGACATCTGAGAAAAAGTTTGCTTCAGTCACATCCTTCTTTTAAAAGTTAAGAATCACCACATATTCCCAATGTTCCCTTTTTTTTGCTGATAGAGCAGCAGCAGGCATATAATTTCTACTGCATGTTCAGCAGAACGTACTATACTGATATTTGTTTTATTGATTTATTTAACCGGGCAGCATATAATTTGAAACAAATAAAAGCTCCATATGAAACATTAAAAGCACAGGAGCAACCATGAGAGTCAATAAAATCCAGCAGAGCTATGAAGTCAATACTAAAACCAGTCATATACCATACTGGAATGCCTGAGTCAACTAAAAAGCCTTTGCCTGGCATTGAAAAGATATCAACGTTGGAACCAGGCAAGCTTTTTGGGAGACGGTGTTCCAAATACAAGTACCTCACCTGCCCTCGCTCAGATGGCGGCGAGAGCTGGAGGTGGCACTCAGTGATGAATGAAGGGTTTGGGCTGGTTCATGTGGGAAAAGGCAGCCCTTCATGTAGTCAGATCCCAAACCACATTGAGCTTTATAGGAAAAGTTACAGTAGCGATAAACTCTAGTGAGCCACAAAAAGTTTTTGAAAAGAGCCTGTGCAAAATTTTGCAGAAGACCTTGCACCAATGAAGAACTTCACTAAACTTGAGGTCAGAAACTGCCCCTCCATGAGCAGGAGGGGCTTTCTGCTAGAGAAACCCATATACTCTGGGATCCAAGCCAGAGTAGGAGCCTGTCTAGACTAGAGGTTTGCCCCGGGGTGGATTGGGAGTGGTGGCAGATCATCTATACGACACAGCCGCCATCTCAAAGCCATCCAGGGGCAAATCCCCTGAAGCTACACATTTAAAAAGTCGGGGACTTACTGTGACTTTTTCAGGCGAGGGAGGAGCAGACCTGACACATCCCGTCTGTCTCAGCCCTGGCTTTGCACCGGAGGCGTGTCCATGGGCAATGGATAACCCTGATTGGCTGCCGGGCAGTGACGGGGGAAGGAGCGCCCAAGCAAGCCGCCCAGCTGCTGCCTCTGTGGGCAGTGCAATTAAAGACAAAGTAAAAACAAAATAAAAAAACTGAAGCCCGGGACATTAAAATAAAAGAGCTTTTTTTTAAAAAAAAAAATGGAGCAAGGAGCCATCTTTTCTTTTAGGCTGCTGGGAGCAAGACCGGGAAACAACAGGGTGATAGAAGAACAGGGCTGGTGTACCGGGACAGGGGGGAAGAGGCAGCCCAGGAAGCCCAATGGCTGCCTCTGGTTATTAAACAAAACAGTAAAAAACTAAACAACCCCCCCCCCAAAAAAAACAGAGGAGCCGATTACCCCCACCAGGACTCCTTCCTGTTGGGCTGTGGGGAGGAGGGGGAAGAAGAAAACAGTGGGGGTGGAGGAACGGGGCGATGGGGGGGGGCAGGTGACATTTAAAACCCTGCTTTTGCACTCCTTTCCATGGGTATTACCCTGGAAGAGAGCAATTGCGGTGCTTCACACAACGAGGCGCCAAAGCGACCTCGTATAGACACGGCCTAGGTTTGTGCTGAATTTTGACTTGCAAACCTTTCAGGGCAAATATAGAGCTTTTATTGTGATGGTTTCACCTTGCTCATCTTTTTATTTATTTATTTATTACATTTCTATACCGCCCAATAGCCGGAGCTCTCTGGGCGGTTCACCCTGTTTGCAGGCTGATCATTCCCTGATTGACAGCTTCTTCAGCACAATTTCTTCACCCCTCAATTCTGTCTTCTTTGGAGTAACAACATGTACCCTATCAGATGCGGCTACATGATGATGTCACTAAAAGCTAGTGATCCTGTTCAGATGATTCTGCACATTTTCAGCACAGTAAACAGCCATATGGACAACCCCTGGGAATACGTAAGAAGTACCATGCTGGATCAGACCAAGGGTCCATCTAGTCCAGCACTCTGTTCACACAGAAGCCAAGCAGATGTTGGCCAGGGAGCAACAAAGCAGGACACAGTGCAACAGCACCCTCTCACCCATGTTCCCCAGCAACTGGTGCACATAGGCTTACTGCCTTGAATACTGGAGATAGCACACAACCATCAGGGATAGTAGCCATTGATCGCCTTTGCCTCCAGGAATTTATCCAACCCCCTTTTAAAGCCATCCAAATTGGTGGCCATCACTACATCTTGTGGTAGTGAGTTCCATAATTTAATTATGCACTGTGTGAGGAATCCACCTTCTCCACACCATGCATAATTTTGTACACCTCTATCATGTCTCCCCGTAGCCTCCTTTTTTCCAAGCTAAACAATCCCAGTTGATGTAACCTTCCCTCGTAGGGGAGATGCTCCATCCCTTTAATCATTTTATCTGCCCTTTTCTGCTCTTTTCCCAGCTCTATAATATCCTTTTTTAGGTGTGGTACACAATACTGTACACAGTATTCTAAGTGTGGTCACACCATAGACTTGTATAAGGGCAGTATGATACTGACCGTTTTATTCTCAATTCCTTTTCTTATAACGCCCAACATGGAGTTTGCTAACTCTGTATTTTAATCTTATATCAATTTTGCTGCATGGTTTTATCCTGGTTGTGCTTTTTATACTGTATTTTGTATTTGTGCTTTTAACCTGTTGGTTGTTTTATGATGGTTTTAATTTTTGTGAACCGCCCAGAGAGCTTCGGCTATTGGGCAGTATAAAAATGTAATAAATAAATAAATAAAATTTGCCTTCTTTATAGCGGCCGCACACTAGGTGGACATTTTCATCGAGCTGTCCACCACAATCCCAAGATCTCTTTCTTGTTCAGTTACCATCAGCTCAGGTTATACTTGAAGTTGGGGTTTTTTGCCCCAAAGTGCATCACCTTACATGTGCTGACATTGAACTGCATCTGCCATTTGGATGCCCACTCTCCCAGCTTGGAGAGATTCTTTTGGAGCTCCCCATAATCCCTTTGTTTTAACAATTTAAGATGTTCTTGAACATCTTATATGACATGGGGAAGGGGTGACCTCTGTTTTACCCCAGATACATAGGGGCATAATACTGGAGAATGTGCAAATTGTAAATAATTAAGGGTGCAATCCTATACTCAAGATCCGCTGGCTGAAGGGCTATAGGATCAGCTGAAATTCTGCTACATTGGCAAAATGCTAGATATGCCACCACTGTGAAAGATATGCTGGCAGAACCTTTTGCCAACGAAATGGCTGAAACCAGGTGGAGTCACAGGGGACATGCGGGTGGCGCAGGAGAGAAGAACACCTATGTATGAAACTTTATATCAGTTGCAGGCACATCAAGCAGAGAACCTTTTGAAACACCAGGACTGAATTGGTTCTGGGCAAGTATTTCGGGGACCACATGCTAGCAATGGCCATTTATACAAAAATGTTCTGTTCCACGAAATTCAAATGTTTATATATCAATTGAAAGACCTGATCCACGTCATACAGCAATCCTGCTTCTTTTCCTCGGTGTCCAATCAACTCTTTTCTTTGGTGCCATTGCTCTATTTATGATGTACGTACACACACTTTTAATTTGATAAATACTTCAAATATTCACACAATCTCCAACTGCTATTCAGTTACAGAACAAACAGCAAAACTGACTTTCCCCAACTTGAAACATGCTGTATTGCGGCTACTGCCATGTGATTGGTCCCCAGAACAAGGACTGTGATTGGCCAGTAGGGTTTGCAATTCCAATCCGCTTCTTCACTCAATCACACCTGTTTGTTTTTAGACTAAAGTAAGCATAACCTTTTTGTACTGCAGATATTTGCATTCTGTTTTTTGTATTGATTTCAGCATTAAATTCTCTTTCAATTAATATATAAACATTTGAATTTCATGAAAGAACATTTTCTGTCAACATGCAAATTGCAAAGTTGCAAAACATGAAAATTTCAAAAAGTGTCCACAATTTTGGCCTCCTCTATATGCACACATTACCCCTCTCCCAATTATAGTCAAATTTTGGTGGCAATTGAGATTTTTTAAAAGCTTAATTGCAGCAGGGGCGGTGTGATGTGTTTTCTTTAAAGTCTTGGGTAGGTAGAGGAGGATTTTCTAGAGATGCCTACTTTTAGCTTATTTTAATGTATTAGATTTTTCATGGTGGTTTAATATTTTACTGTAAGCTGCCCTGATAACGTGGGGGAATCAATCTAAATAATTAGTAAATTAAATAATAAGTTAAATATACTTCCTGTTAAAAATGAATTCCCAGGCCATACTCTATGGCAATCCTAAATGGCTCCTACTCCATACTCTTTCCATACTCCTACTGTCAAAGTGCTGGTATTGGAATTTAAAGCCCTAAACTGTTTGTGGCCAGGTTATTTGAAGGAACGCCTCCTCCCATATGTACCTGCCTGGACCTTAAGATCATCCACAAGGGTCCTTCTCTGTGAGCCCCTGCCGAAGGAAGTGAGGCAGGTGGCTACTAGGAGAAGGGCTTTCTCCGCTGTGGCACCCCGGTTGTGGAAGGAGCTCCCCAGAGAGGTCCGCCTGGCGCCTACACTGTACTCCTTTCATCACCAGCTGAAGACCTTTTTATTCTCTCAGTATTTTAACACTTAATTTTAACTTAAATTAAAACTTTACTGTTTTAACTCTGTATTTTACTTTTATATCAATTTTGCTGCGTGGTTTTTATCCTGGTTGTGCTTTTTATACTGTATTTTGTATTTGTGCTTTTAACCTGTTGGTTGTTTTATTATGGTTTTAATTTTTGTGAACTGCCCAGAGAGCTTCGGCTATTGGGCGGTATAAAAATGTAATAAATAAATAAATAAAATACTCAAGCATGAATTCTATGTTTACGTTTATTTTATTAAATCACATTTCATCCAATAGAAACCAGGGTGGTGTACAACAGACGTTTTAAAAAACGAGCAAAAGCAAGTTACAAATTATAGATACAATAAAACAGGGTGGATAAAAATCAATTTTTAAATAAAAAAAAATTAAAAAATGGATTTATAAAATTTGAATTGGATTTCTTTTAATAAAATGCTTTTTGAGGAAAAATCTATCTAAAGATAGTTTTCTATTTAAGATACATTATAGTCCAAAGGTTATTCATCATGAAATAAGGATTAGTTTTTAATTACGTAGCATGAGGCTGTTTAAATTTTTTGGTAAATGAATTCCATTAATTCACAATGTCATACTCTTCCAGAGGTTTCTGTAAGATTATTTTTCTCCTTCCAATAAAGTACAGCAGAAAAGTTGTCCAAATATGAATGATTAACCTATTAAACTGGAGATAGTTCACCTCGTAATAATTTCATAATTATCTATCTATGATGTGTTTCTAATAGTATAACCAAATCAGTATTTTTTATATATATAACTGTAAAACTAATCTGAAAAGTTGCTATTCTAAAAATAAAACCTTGATCTGGTTGTAAATATTAAGATTAGACCAGCAAGAATCAGTCTCTGGTAATTCTGAGTTGTGTAAAATATAGCGAGGAAGAGTGCACTTTTTTGGGGGGGCGGGGGAGTCACATGATTAAATCAAGTCTTTCTGAGTAGTGATTTAAATCAAATTGATTTAAATCAGATCCACCCTGCAATAAAACAACATTGTTCATAAAAACAACTGATAAAAAGGCAGGAAAAATACAAGCAGACTGAGACAACATAATCGTCTAAAATGCCTTGGTGAACAAATAGAAAAGTCTGTACTGGCACCAGAAAAAAAAAAGATACATTTCTATACCGCCTATTAACTCAAGCTTTCTGGGTAGTTTATTTATAAGACAGTGGTTTACAAGTGTAGCGTCAGTGCTGATAATACCGTAACGCCACAGAGTTTCTATCATTGTACACTTCCAAATGGAATTTTTCCACTAAAACCTATTTAGTCATAGCTACCAACCAAGGTATGTTGGGACTTAATGGTTTTGTGAAAGGACTAGAGTTTCCTAACTGAAACACTCTCAACAATATAGCATTCTAACAGTTCTTTTGAGAAACTTATGATGCTTAAATCCAGTTTATAAGTTTCAAACTTGTGCACTGCCTTATTAAATTGGGTGGAGAGGTAGCCCATATTACTAACATAAATTCACCAGCATTTTCTGGCATGGATACATGAACTTTTTAAAGGGTAGGTTTTGTGGATTCAGAATGGAAAGAATACCAGCATGTGGTATCTTGTATCACTGTAAAACTTTTCAACTATGCATTTTTCTTTCAGCAATTTAAATTGCCACAACTTTAATGCCCACATGAAATATAATTAGAACAATTTTATACTTAGTATAACAGAGAAATGGGGATATCAAATGACTTGCCAAAGGTCACACAGGAAAGTGGGAATAATGCTGTGAATAGAAGCCTCATTTCCTGTCTTCTGGAGCTGTGGCCAAAAGGCCCACCTTCCTGTTTAGGATACCATGTAGGGCAGACATATGTTTTCTTTGTCACTAAAGTGTGAAACTCTTTTTGCAAGTCCTTTCAGCACCTGGATGCAGCCAATTAATTCAAAAATACAACTGGGATTTTTTTGGACCTGAAACCATATAGAGTAGGATACAAATGAGGTTAACGTTTACTTTGAGCAATGAGAAAGACTCTATTCAAAACTCAGTGCCAATAGAATTATGATTTGTAATACTGGCATGCTAAAAGTATATTTACAAGATAGTTTCTGGGATCCAATCTCTTAATCATACTGTTATGTGATTAAGAACCTCAGGACTGGTCTAGCTATACAAAGGGTAGGACCGCACAGGTAGAAATGATTTTTATTCTTAATGGACCTCATTGAATTCTATGGGGAAAATAAATGGACTGCAATCAGGAACTGGGGATGTGCAGGGAAGGATTTGCCATAGACACTCATGCTAAGTATACCATCAACATGCTGGCTGCCCTTTCCTGTCATAATGACAGACAGCTACACTGACCAGAACAGGCTTGCACAATTTGTGTCGCACTAAACCAGGCAGGCAGCGAAAAATTGCAACAGGTTTGCATGTGGGGAATGCAGATTTGAATCACCACTCACCAAAGAGGTTTAAGGGGAGGAAGATAACTAAAGAATGCTGGGTGGGGTGGGGTGGGGCAATGTGTGAGAGAGAATGGGAAAATTAGTTTTGCCACTCACATTTTTCCAGATCCTTCAAGAATTTAATTTACAATGGAGATATTATTACTTTTATTTATATCCAGCCTTTTCAACTGACAACGGTGCTCAGGCTGGTTAAAAATAAAATACAAATTAAAAACCTTAATTAAAACATAACATAAAACATTTAAAACACAAAGAAGAAATAGCATCCAACCAATTAAAAAACACTTCAGGAAAAGACAAGTTTATATGCATGCATAAAAAAAGTGAAAGGACAACAGAGAGAGGGCCAACCTACCCTCACTTGGCAGGGTGTTCCAGCGCTTGTGAAAGGCCACAGTGAAGGCCCTCTCTTGAGTCCCCACCAAATGTGCTTCTGTTGGGACAGGGACACGTCTGGGGTGATGGAAAGGGGTCACATTCATGGCCCACATCATGGTGTGCCCCTGGCCTGCCATCCATCACCAGTGCCCCTGGCACGCAGACCAGGAAGAGGAACTGGTTAGCAGGTGGGCAGGTGGCTACTAGGAGGAGGGCTTTCTCTGCTGTGGCACCCCGGTTGTGGAATGAGCTCCCCAGAGAGGTCCGCCTGGCGCCTACACTGTACTCTTTTTGTCACCAGCTGAAGACCTTTTTATTCTCTCAGTATTTTAACACTTAATTTTAACTTAAATTTAAATTTTACTGTTTTAACTCTGTATTTTAGTCTTATATCAATTTTGCTGCATGGTTTTATCCTGGTTGTGCTTTTTATACTGTATTTTGTATTTATGCTTTTAACCTGTTGGTTGTTTTATTATGGTTTTAATTTTTGTGAACCGCCCAGAGAGCTTCGGCTATTGGGCGGTATAAAAATGTAATAAATAAATAATAAATAAAATAAATTACAGGATCCACACCCTATGCCACCCTATTCAAGTGAGTCAATAAAGTTGTGGCCAATTTATTATCCCAGCTATGCCTGTGTGTCTAATTTGTTCTTGTTCGTTTGCCTACCAGACCCAACTAAACACTGCCCACACAAGACAGTAAAATGTATTAAGACATCTTTTGTGAAAAGGTGATCTATAGTTGGAAACAATCAAGAAAACAAACTAACGTGTGAAGGAGTAGAGGACAGGAGCAGGCCGAGGAAACATCGGGGCCTGCTCCTGTTGGACTCTTCCCCCACCCCCACAGGGCAAACTGCCATCTTGGCCCTGTGGGGAAGAAGAAAGACCGAGGGGACAGGAGCAGGCCGAGGAAACATCGGGGCCTGCTCCTGTTGGACTCTTCCCCCACCCCCACAGGGCAAACTGCCATCTTGGCCCTGTGGGGAAGAAGAAAGACCGAGGGGACAGGAGCAGGCCGAGGAAACATCGGGGCCTGCTCCTGTTGGACTCTTCCCCCACCCCCACAGGGCAAACTGCCATCTTGGCCCTGTGGGGAAGAAGAAAGACCGAGGGGACAGGAGCAGGCCGAGGACACATCGGGGCCTGCTCCAGTTGGACTCCCCTCCTTCGGGAGCAGGACAATCCCATCAGCCCTTTTCCCAGTCCACTTAATTTCTCTCTCTCTTTACCTCTTCCCTCCTGAACTCCTTTTCCTTGTGTATCATGTCTTTATTAGACTGTAAGCCTGAGGGCAGGGACTGTCTTTTTTGCTAAGTGTAAGCCGCTCCGAGAGCCTTTTTTGGCTGAGGAGCGGGGTATAAATATGATAAATAAATAAATAAATAAATAAACTGGTGCAAACCTTCAGTTCTTTGCCATTCACCTGACGAACCCATCTACCATTGTCCTTCGGCACCAGAACATGCTGTCATTCAACCCCTCTCGCCTCTCACTATGAGCCTGATCTTGCTGTCACTGCTTAAAGAGAGGGAAAGGCGCAATATGTTTGGGGTGTGGCGGGGTGGGTGGGTAAGAGATGGCTTTTGGAAACAGAAGAGGCATGCAGAGAGACCAGGAAGAGAGCAGCAGAAAATTCTTCTCTGAATTGGATTCTGATCTGAGCTAGAGGAGAATTTCAAAACATGGAAAGGTTGTCTTTCATTCGAGATAGCATTCTATTAGCCCCCAAACTTCAGCTCCAGGAAAACTTTGCCAGTTTCTATTAATCACATACATATCACCGGTTCCACCTTTGGAACTAAAGATGGTTCTACTATAAATCTGGGCTGTTTAATTCATTAATCAGAGCCAGCTGACATACGAATTTATTTGGAATTTCTAACCCTGTATTTTGGCTGCACAAGCAACCCTCCACACACCCATCCACAAAGCAGAATGTAAAGTTTAAAAACAATATAAAACAATACCAAAGCATGATGAAAAATTAATGTCCTACTGCATGCATACACACGAGCACCACAACACCCAGCCATTCTCTGGAATGGGAAGTCTGTGCACACCTCTTGATCCCTATCCAGTTTTCCTTTCACCTGGATACACTAGAGCTATGAGTAGGTCCTGATCATAAAGTCATCAAGTACCAGATTTCTCACCTACAACCTGGTTGCAGTGACATGCACACAATAAAGGAGGCAAAAGGGTCTACTGCATCCAAAGCCAATGCTTCTGTGCATGGGCACCGTGCCCATACTTGGATGGTTCAAGCTTTCCATTGGCAGAAGCAAGCACAGATTTGATTTGATTTATTACATTTATATACCGCCCCATAGCCGAAGCTCTCTGGGCAGTTTACAAAAGCTTAAAACAGTGAACATTAAAAAGTATACAAAATTTAAAACCATCAAAAACATGAACAGTATAAAAACAATGGTATCCATTTAAAAAACAACAGTTCTGGGGTCCGTTAAAAAACAAACAAACTTAGCGTTGTTAAATGCCTGGGAAAAGAGAAAAGTCTTGACAATGATAACAATGTTGGCGCCAGGCGAGCCTCATCGGGGAGATCATTTCATAATTGGGGGGCCACCACTGAAAAGGCCCTCTCCCTTGTTGCCATCCTCCAAGCTTCCCTCGGAGTAGGCACTCGGAGGAGGACCTTAGATGTTGAGCGCAGTGTACGGGAAGGTTCATGTCAAGAGTTAGCAACTACACAGACTCTACCAGTCAGCCAAATGCTTTCTAAGACAGGAAGGTCTTAATCCTCCTGATTGTCTTCAGGAAGTAGACAAAGAAATAAACAAGACAGAAATGAAATAGACACTTTGTGCTTATTTACAATACATTTGAATTATGTCTTTATATCTATCCTAGATTTTAAAAAGTGTTTGAAAACTTATCTCTTTTCCATAGCTTCTGGAACCCTAGCCTGATTTAATGTTCACAATGCTTCGATTATTCCCTTATTCTGTCTCTGTGTAACCCCTTCCCCCCTCATATGTTTTAATGTGATTTTAGATTGTAAGCCTCTGGCAGGATATTGTTGCTCTTTTATTTGTGTACAGCACCAAGTACGTTGTTGGTGCTATATAAATAAATATGAATAAATATTAATAATATATATTCTTATAGCTATTCTGACGCACAATCTGCATTTGTTGAAAGAAGAATACAAATTCTGTACCCAAGCAATCCAAATTCGGCAAGCAAGAATTCAATTTAAATTGAGTAAATTTACAATAATTATTTGGTTTGTCTGATTGGAGGAAGCAGCAAGGAGCCATGCATGGCCCTGAAGAACACTGCCAATACCTGGAAATCTTATTCACCTCTATCTGCCTGAAACTGCAGCTGATGCTCACTTTAAGTATACTGTTGCAGCGGTAAGGGCTAGAAACTAACTTTAACAAAAAACAAAGAAAAGAAACTAGTTATTGCAAAGCTAATTTCTGTTCTCAATATAACGTCCTGCAGTTCATGGAACTGGGGCGTATAGAAAGCCCTTGTAACACAGGCCTATTTATACACATACATGCACAATGTGTAATTTCATACAACAGATCTATTAAAAGTAAATTCCACATTTCAATTTGGAATCATTCTATCATATTCAACAACATAGGTTTTGGAGAACATCATCTACAGAAAGATAGCAATCGGATCTTTGTGGGTGGATCTGGGAGCCCACACGGAAAGGATGAAAGGGTTAGGGTTTAGTAAAGTCAGAAATAGAATATTAATCTTAATATTACTGAGGTACAGCACCTGGCACTGCCAATACTGTAAAGAGCTTTTATTAGCACATACCCACAGCAACGCCTGAGGTCAAGAATGTGATCAAAGCAGTAGATGCTCTGAAACTGGATTATTATTGAGCTTTCTTTTCTTTTCACAGAGGACCCAATTTTCCTTTTTTAATTAAAAACAAATTAACATGAAGCTAGAGCCCCAAATAGGCATGTTAAGATGGTATTTTGGAAGCATTAAATACAAAATTTCATACATGTCATACATCATACCCTGACATGGACTGAGAGGGATTATTCATATATGCATATACATTAATTTCTCTCATAATTCACACATGCATCTTGATCTGCACCTGTGGGTAGACCTCATCAGATCTAACAATACGCAGAATTCTCTCACTTCTCATCTGACTTCAAACCCAGTGCTTTTTGCTGGGGTTTATACACATTTACTGCAGTCTGTACACACATCCAGCTATCAGTCATCAAGTGCAGAAAATTCAAGTGATAAACATGTGCCTACCACTGGATTAGGAAATTTTAGGGAGTCCAATTGAGACCATGTGACGGTAGTACCTTCATTAGTATCATTCCAATAAACTCCTCTGGAAGTTCTTCCAGAGGATGGTATATAAATCTTCTAAAAAAACAAAATGATGAAACATTGGTGAAGGATAAGTCATTTGCTATATGCTCAGAGGTACTTTCCCTATAACTTCTTCTTCTTCTTCTTCTTCTTCTTCTTATATTTATTTGTATCCTGCCTTTTGCCCAATACAGGGCCTCAAGGTGGCCTTACAAAATTTAAAACATACATTTTAAAACCTAGGAAAAGAAATGTACAAAACGAAATGAAAAAACAATATTAAAACATAAAAGTTTAAAATACATGACAATATTAAGTCCTTAACATAGATGGAATCCTGGTGAAGTCTTGACAAATTAAGTTATGGAAAGGAGGAGACGAAGAAATCTTGTCCATAGCAAGGAAGACATGTCGGGGGTGGGAAGGAAAAATAAAACATGCTTTTGTGAAGAATTGCTGGGGGGGGGGAGGAAAAATGAGGAGGGATAGTTGTGTGGAGGGGGAAAGAATGGACCAATTAGCACATTACGACCAGCCACCATGACTTAATTAATCCTCAGGGCACCACAATGCATGCTGGCTGCCATTTTGAATATGCCCAGAGTCAGCAGTTGCAACAGCAGGGCTTGTCATGTTATGTGAACACGGGGAACAGGGTTTGTGTGAGGGTTAAACAACCCTTGCATAACCCTAGAAAGACCATGGCTTGTGCAAGGGTCATTTAATCCTTGCACAACTCCGCCCACCTGGGTTCACATGACATGACAAGCCACGGCAACTGCTATCTGACGTTTGCAGATTCAAAATGGTGGCTAGCATACATTGCAGTGGACCCTAGGGTTAATTAACCCATGGTGGCTTGTCATGACATAATCTGGTTGTAGTTTTCTTGCAACAGGTGGGACCATTGCTTAAAAAGGGAATGCTGAGGATTTAAGGTGTGGGGGATATATTACATTACTATTAAATGTGTGGGGAATGGTAGGCTACAACTGCTCAGTAGTAAGGGAACAGAATTCTGCATATGCTCAGAGACACGCTTTATTTCACTTTTATTTTTGCGACTATTTGTGAAATTTAAATAAAAATAAATCCTAAGAGTTGGATGAAGAATTTGCCTTCCATGAGAGTTAGAACTCCTTGCAGAGGCCTCCTCCCCCATAATACAGTTCAACCCATTCAGCAGGGTTGCCTGACAATGACCCGGTTTGCCTGATACAGGGCAACTTAGCAAGGGTTATTTAAACCACAACAAGCCAAGGCACCCACTTTTCATATCCAACCCCCACTCAGAAGTCGCTGTGTCATGCATCCCTGGCGAGTTCTGTTCCAGAGTTACATGAGGGTTCTTTGAATAACACACACCCCAGGCTTGCATGACACAACCCCTGAGTGGGTGTTGAATACACAAAATGGCAGCAGCATGCACTCTGCAGCCTCATCATGGCTTAATTAACGGACTGTGGGCTGTTGTGTCATGTGAACCAACCCTCTATTTCCTCATGGCTAAAGGGGTCGCTGCCTTTGCGCCCATATTACATGCGAAGTGTGTAGGGGAGCTGGCCCCGAGGTGCCAGTTGCACGCTGTGTAAACGCACTTCCATGTAAGTATGAATAAACCTAGATCCACTTTGGATGCAATGTGAAAGAAGCTGCACTTGTGTAGCATCTCCTTACTGTGCATACAATATCCTTAAAAAAAATGGAAGTCTTCCCCAAGTGAGGAAAATAAAAGGGAGCACAAGCTGTCACAAAGGAGATGCAAGCAAACAATAAGAGATGCAAAAAAGCATTTTGAAGAGCACATCGCTAACAATATCATGGCCAACGATAAAGAATTCTTTAAATGTAATTCTTGAAGAATTCTTAAATTACGGAACTCACTGCCACAAGATGTAGTGATGGCTACCAATTTGGATAGCTTTAAAAGGGGGTTGGAAAAATTCCTGGAGGCGAACGTTATCAATGGCTACTAGCCCTGCTGTGTGCTATTCGAGGCAGTAAGCCTGTGTGCACTAGTTGCTGGGGAACATGGGTGGGAGGGTGCTGTTGCACCATGTCCTGCTTGTTCATCCCTGGCCGATGGCTAGTTGGCCACTGTGTGAACAGAGTGCTGGACTAGATGGACCCTTGGTCTGATCCAGCATCAGGGCACTTCTTATGTTCTTATACTCAAAAGCATAAAATCCTACCTTAAATCATGTTTTCTAAATAGGATGCTCCAGCATTTTTACTCATTCAGTGTTCCCTTAAGAATTTTTTTCTTTAAAAATATCCCCTCATTCTGGAAAGTTAGAAACTGCTAGATCATTGTGTTTTCTTCAAAACTAGTGTACTTTATAAGAATAGAATCATAGAATCGCAGAGTTGGAAGAGACCTACAAGGCCATCGAGTCCAACCCCCTGCTCAATGCAGGAATCCACCCTAAAGCATCCCTCACAGATGCTTGTCCAGCTGCCTCTTGAAGGCCTCTAGTGTGGGAGAGCCCACAACCTCCCTAGGTAACTGGTGGTTCCATTGTCGTACTGCTCTAACAGGAAGTTTTTCCTCATGTCCAGCTGGAATCTGGCTTCCTTTAACTTGAGCCCGTTATTCCGTGTCCTGCACTCTGGGAGGATCGAGAAGAGATCCTGGCCCTCCTCTGTGTGACCACCTTTTAAGTATTTGAAGAGTGCTGTCATGTCTCCCCTCAATCTTCTCTTCTCCAGGCTAAACAGCAGACTAAATAGCTAAATAGCAGTAGTGAAACCATATTTTGATTTGTTTCTTGGCTAGATCCTTTCTTTTTCTTATTTTGAAAGCGTATCTCACAGCATAAACACGGGAATCCAACTACATGGGAATGTAACCCTGCTCCAATAATCAGCAATTGCACTGACCAACTAAATGGAATCCCTCTTCTTAACTCCATCCTGAGCAGCTATAATGGCACCTGTCACTGATTTTCTGATGGGCCAGATCAGGCTAGGAGCTCTCAGTGAGCCATGAGTGCACACAAGACTCCTATTTAGCCAAGTAGACATGTGCAGAAGCCAAGCACATGGGCCTCCTGGCTGGATTGGTGTGAACATCTGCCTCTTAGTTCACTTCCAGAAAGGCATAGACAGCTTCAAGAAAGAGAGCAAAATGATACTTTCAGACTTACACACAGTCAACAGAGTAAAAACATGGCATGTTTTTCCTAATTTGGGGGATCCAACAGATCTACATTAAGTGTTTCTTCAGACTGGTTGTAGCTGCTTCCTTTATAGCTAATTCAACAAATCAAGTGCATGGTTTATTCTTTATGTTACATACTGTACTTAATGTTCCAACTGTTATTGCCTTTCTCCGAACAAAATAGGACTTTTAGTCATTTCCTGTGTACTAGAAATGAGCCTAGATTGAAGTGATACACTTGCAGGAGAGATTTGCCATTGCTGAATCTGTTCTGCCTCTTTTCCATTTGTATTTCTCAGTAGCTGAGCTAAGTTCCCGGTTGCACAATACATTCCATTTACACACGTGTTCAAAACTTGAGAGGTATCATTCAAATTACATAATCTGTGGTAGAATTTAAGCCACCCAGCAAAACTGCAGCAGAAACAAATTAATTCAAACAGAGCACATATTTTTCACGCAGAAGGTTCCAGGATCAATCACCAGCTTCTCTAGCTAGGATTGGAAAAATTCCTGCCTGAAACCCTAAAGAGCTGCTACCAGTCACAAGCTGAATATGAGCCAATAGTGCGACATAACTGCAAGAAAGGCAAATGCTATTTTGGGCTGCATTAATAGAAGTATAGCTTCCAAATCACGTGAGATACTGGTTCCTCTCTATTCGGCCCTGGTTAGGCCTCATCTAGAGTATTACAGCCAGTTCTGAGCTCCACAATTCAAGGACGCAAGCTGGAGTGTGTTCAGAGGAGGGCAACCAGGATGATCAGGGATCTGGAAACAAAGCCCTATGAAGAGAGACTGAAAGAACTGGGCATGTTTAGCCTGGAGAAGAGAAGATTGAGGGGAGACATGACAGCACTCTTCAAATACTTAAAAGGTTGTATTTTAAGTATACAACCTTTTGTATCCCCTACAGAGGAGGGCCAGGATCTCTTCTTGATCCTCCCAGAGTGCAGGACACGGAATAATGGGCTCAAGTTACAGGAAGCCAGATTCCAGCTGGACATCAGGAAAAACTTCCTGTTGGAGCAGTATGACAATGGAACCAGTTACCTAGGGAGGTTGTGGGCTCTCTCACACTAGAGGCATTCAAGAGGCAGCTGGACAACCATCTGTCAGGGATGTTTTAGGGTGGATTCCTGTATTGAGCAGGGGGTTGGACTCGATGGCCTTGTAGGTCCCTTCCAACTCTGCTATTCTATGATTCTATGTGCGCTAGGAGTGGTTTTTTTTAAAGTCATACACTCATTGGACATAAAAGTCAAGGGCTGCAGAATTCTATACTAGCCATGGCCAAATGTTGGAAACCAGAAAAATCCAAATTTAGTGTTTATAATCAAATGCATAGATCAGCTAATGAACAATTGCTAAATTTAATAGTGAACTCTTCCTTGGGTGGCTGCCTTATGAGCCCTTTGCCTAGCCTTAAACCCAAGGATTTGTGAATGTGGGTTGCAGTTGTTATGTAGTTACGACCCCTATTAAGTTCAAGCAGACTTACTCCCAAGTAAGGATTGCACTCTTAGCTAGATTCGCCCTAACACCATAGCTTAGTTTCAAATATCAGAGCAACCCTTGATCGAACTCTACCAGAAAAGCACTAGTCTACTCATGCAGGAGAATGGGATGAAGTGCTAGTGAGCTCTACCACTTCAGGCTGCAGGTGTAGAGATGTCTTTTTTTGTTAATGTGCAGAAAGAAATGCCTCCTACTTCCCGCGGCAGGGGTTCTGTTTGGTTTATGCAGGGAAACACTCAACCACGTGCCTCTGCAGTGGCAGTCCAGCATCCATTCGCCTGCTGGGCCACCCATGCACCGTGCCCCTGCCCCTCTCCCTCAGTTCTTTAAAAAAATAAATTATTGTTGTTTTACTGTTTCTGTTGAAGCGATGCACCGCTGTTCTGTGGAGGCAGGCCAGCTATGGTTGGGCTCCCTTCCCTTCCCTGCCCCATCACAGGTAGAATCATAGAATAGCAGAGTTGGAAGGGGCCTACAAGGCCATCTAGTCCAACCCCCTGCTCAATGCAGGAATCCACCCTAAAGCATCCCTGACAGATGGTTGTCCAGCTGCCTCTTGAATGCCTCTAGTGTGGGAGAGCCCACAACCTCCTTAGGTCACTGATTCCACTGTCGTACTGCTCTAACAGTCAGGAAGTTTTTCCTGATGTCCAGCCGGAATCTGGCTTCCTTTAACTTGAGCCCATTATTCCGTGTCCTGCACTCTGGGAGGATCGAGAAGAGATCCTGGCCCTCCTCTGTGTGACCACCTTTTAAGTATTTGAAGAGTGCTATCATGTCTCCCCTCAATCTTCTCTTCTCCAGGCTAAACATGCCCAGTTCTTTCAGTCTCTCTTCATAGGGCTTTGTTTCTAGACCCCTGATCATCCTGGTTGCCCTCCTCTGAACACGCTCCAGCTTGTCTGCATCCTTCTTGAATTGTGGAGTCCAGAACTGGACACAATACTCTAGATGAGGCCTAACCAGGGCCGAATAGAGAGGAACCAGGACCTCACGTGATTTGGAAGCTATACTTCTATTAATGCAGCCCAAAATAGCATTTGCCTTTCTTGCAGCAATATCACACTGTTGGCTCATATTCAGCTTGCAATCTACAACGATTCCAAGATCTTTCTTGTTTGTAGTATTGCTGAGCCAAGTGTCCCCCATCTTGTAACTGTGCATTTGGTTTCTATTCCCTAAATGTAGAACTTGGCATTTATCCCTATTAAATTTCATTCTATTGTTTTCAGCCCAGCACTCCAGCCTATCAAGATTACTTTGAAGTTTGTTTCTGTCTCCCAGGGTATTAGCTATCCCACCCAATTTTGTGTCATCTGCAAATTTGATCAGCGTTCCCTGCACCTCCTTGTCCAAATCATTAATAAAAATGTTGAAGAGCACTGGGCCCAGGACCGAGCCCTGCGGCACCCCACTTGTTGCCTCTCCCCAGTTTGAGAAGGTTCCATTGATAAGTACTCTTTGAGTCCGATTCTGTAGCCAACTGTGGATCCACCTAATAGTTGTTCCATCTAGCCCACTTTTAGCTAGTTTGTTAATCAGAATGTCATGTGGTACTTTGTCAAAAGCTTTGCTGAAGTCAAGATATATGACGTCCACAGCATTCCCAGTCCACAAGGGAGGTTATCCTATCAAAAAATGAGATCAAATTAGTCTGACAGGATTTGTTCCTGACAAATCCATGTTGGCTTCTAGTAATTGTAAGGAAGGGGTACATCATGCATGGAATGGCTGTTCTTAAAAAATGTAAAAATGTTAAAGTGTCCCATTGTTATGATTTTTAGGAGCGGGGAGATCGGCCAGCTGCATGTGGGCATACGGGTACATCCTGGAACCGCTTGGGGCCAGGCCAGGCGACCTTGAACGAAATTAACATCTCAGGAGAAGTGTAAAAGACCTCATTGCAGGGAGAACAGAAGGGTGGGGGGAAGAGTAGATATAGTTTCTATAAAGGGATACTTTTGAAATAGGTTCTTTGTCCTGAGCTGGCTGACTCCATGGCTGGGTGATGTATGATATTGTAACATAGTTTTATTTTTGCTGGTTTTGGGGTTCAATATATATCTGCATGTATTCATAGTTTTAGTTGCTAATCCTGTTCGCTTGCCTCTTTCCTAATAAAATAAATTGGGCTTAACCCTCCAAATTGTGAGCTGTGTGCGTTTTTCCGGGGATCTGTGCAAAATCCAGTGGAAGGCCAGCTTGGCTGGGTCCAGTCTCCTTTACATGGTGGGCAGCGCTGGGATTCGACACAGATCCGGAGGAATAGAACGCTGGCAAGGAAAGGAGAGCAGTGAAGTAGAGGATTGAACCCAAACCGAGCAAAAACGATTAGACTAGCCAGGATGTTTCAGGAACAAGGGGCTGTGGCCCCAGGAGAAGTTGTGGGGGTAGACCCTCAGGAAGGAGCGGTAGGGGAGTCCAGTTCGTCCACTCTAGAGTGGGGAATGCAGGAGGCACCCGGCTCCGAGGGTGGAACCCGGAGATGGTCCGCAGCATGGCTTTGGAGGCCAGAAGAGGAGCTGGAAGGAGCCTGGTTCGAGCGCGAGCCGAGGATGTCGATCCCGGCGACGCTGCTGGAAGGAGGCACGCTAGGGAGGCTGACCCCACGGCTGTTGACGACCCCGTTGTTGATCAGGGCGCTGGAAGGAGACACCAGGAGGATGCAGGTTCCACGGCTGCAGGGGGCACTGCCACCCCCACCCCCTCGCCCGCCGAGAGAGGCGGACAGAAATGCCCCAGGTGTGAGGGCCGGAGAGGAGAGTGAAGAGCAGAGAGTGCGGCGGATGTATACGGAATGCATGGAACTGATGTTCCGGCACCTGCGGATCGTAGAGAGGGGGGGAACCCCCGGACCGCGGTTCGACCGGCAGGCTTTCCCGATGTACCAGGAGGGCGATGATGTGGGAGCGTTCCTGGCCCTGTTCGAAGATACTTGTGACGACTTGGGGGTCCTGGCGGCCCAGAGGATGAGCTTGTTGCGACCACAAGTGACTGGGACTTTGCGAGAAATGATAGCCACCATTCCGCGTGAACTGCGCCATGACTACCAGTATTTCAAGAACTTGGCCAAAGAGCAGTTTGCCTTAACAGCGGAGCATTGCCGGCAGAAGTTTCGCCAGCTGACCAGGAACCTGAAGGAAACCTTCGCTGCGTTCGCCACCCGGATGATGACAGCTATGGAGGCTTGGATGGACGCCAAGGGGGTCCGGGACCTGAAGGGGGCCAAAGATTTGGTGGCCAAGGAACAGCTTTTACCGACAGTTTCTCGAGAAGTATGATGCATGGTTGGGGGGAAAGAACCCCTCGACCTTGATGGAGGCGGCGAAAATGGCAGACCGGCTGCAGGCGTTCGAGCGGAGGGGAGCTGGAGGAACCCCGAAGACCCCAGAAAGGCGTCCTGGAGGAGCGGCCGAGAGGAAGGCGGCATGGCCAGAGAAAGGAGGAGTAGCGACGGCTGGCCCCCAAGCGAGTGGGGGGTGCTTTTATTGCAAAGAGCTGGGGCACATGAAAAGGGAATGCCCCAAGCTGGCGGCTAAGCAGACGGGCGGAGGCCCAGCCCCATGGCCGGTGGTCCGAGCGGCGGCGGCTCCGACAACGCCGGCCTCTCCCGCGTCCAACTGGAGTGACGACAGCGGAGAAGTGGCTGACCTGGAGTGGGAGTACATGCGTGCTGAATCCGTGGGGGTGGCCCAAGCAGTGACAGGCCCCGGGAGTCCCGGTCCGGCGAACGCCGTCTCCATGCGGTTGGTGACCCCGGCCCAGCTTCAGTGGAGCCGCCGAAAATTCTGTGAGTGCGTGGTGGTCGATGGGAGGACGGTCCGGGCTCAGAGGGATACCAGAGCGGACCTTAGTAGAGCCCACGTGGGGCTACTCAAACCCGAACAGAGACTAGTGGGCCGAACCGTAAAGATGACCCCATATGGAGCTCCTCCCTTCGAGGCCCTGCTGGCCCGAGTGAACATCGAGTATCAAGGATGGAAAGGGGAGCTAGTTATCCTCACGCATATGGATGGACCCGCCTTCCTCCTGGGCAACAACTTATGTTTTAAAGTTACCCAGTTGTAACTTTACAACTGTGACCACAGTTGTAACTTTACAACTGTGACCACCCGGGGGAAAGCAGCCCAGCAAAGGGAAATCCCAGGAGGGGAAGAGGCGAGAAGCTTAAAGGGAGGACCGGGTCGGGAAGAAGGGGCGGAAGGTGACCCGGGGTTGGAGAATTGGGGTACCCCTGAGTTTCAAAGAGAGTTGCAGCAGGATCCCTCCCTACAGGAGTGCCGGGAGGCGGCGGGAGGCCTGGCGGAAGGATGGGGGAAGGTAGGAACGGCAGTGTTCATATGGGAACGGGGAAGGCTTTACCGCCAGTTCTCGCCAAAAGGAGGAGGAGGGGTGGAAAAGAAACAACTGGTGGTGCCCATGTCCGAACGGGGAAAGGTGTTAGAAACCGCTCATGAGCAGCTGTGGGGAGGACATTTGGGGATACGCCGTACGCTGGAGCGGGTGAGCCGAGATTTTCATTGGCCCGGGGTAGCCAAGGAGGTACGGGACTTTTGTAATTCATGTGAAACGTGCCAACGAGTAGGGTTCCCTAGGGATCACCCCAAAGCCCCACTGCGCCCCTCGCCTATTACGGAGGTGCCCTTCGAAAAGATGGGGTGGACATTTTGGGACCCTTTAACCCGGCTACTCGATCAGGGAAAAAGTACATCTTAACCCTGGTGGACTACGCCACTCGCTACGCGGAGGCGGTACCGCTTTCGGTCATCTCTGCGGCGCAGGTAGCAAAAGTCATGATGACCATTTTTACTCGGGTGGGGGTCCCCAAAGTGTTGGTGCACAATCAAGGAGGGAATTTTATGTCTCTGTTGTTAAAAGAATTGTGGCGGCTGGCAGGGGTGCAACAATGTATAGCGGCGGCGTACCACCATGAGGGGAATGGGTTGGTGGAGTGGTTTAATCAGACGTTGGGCAAAATGTTGAAAGCCTATGCTGCCAAGCATACGGCCGATTGGGATCAGGCCCTGCCCTACCTTCTCTTTGCAGCCCGGGATGCAAAAAGGGATAGTCTGGGGTTTTCAGCGAATGAGCTAGTTTTTGGGCGGGAACTGCGAGGTCCGCTAAAGCTGCTGCGGGAAGGTTGGGAAGGACGTACTACTCCCATTCTGGTGTCAGTTGTAGAGTATATGCAGAACCTGCAGAATTTGTTGCGGGAAGTGGGGGAGGCCGCACAAGAGAATCTGGTGCAGGCTCAGCAGAGATGGTATGACCGGCAGGCGAGACAACGGGTGTTTCAAGTAGGAGAGAAAGTATTGGTGTTGAAGCTGCTGAAGCCGGAGAAGCTGGCGGTTAAGTGGTAGAGAAGAAGCTAAACGAGGTGAATTATTTGCTGAGAGACCCAGAGAGTCAACATCGGTCAAGGTTTTCCATGTGAACATGATGAAACCTTTTCGTGAGAGGGGAGCGCAAGTCAACCAGGTGGGAGGGGGAGAGTCGTTGGGAGAAGGAGCGGGGTTGGACGTCTTGGCTAGCTATCGGCGAAAAGAGGGATTGTCGGATATTCAAGTCCCAGAGGAATTGAGCGTGTTGCAGAAGAAACAGTTGAGGCGGTGTTTGCAGGAGTTTAGAGAATTGTTTTCGGGATTACCGGGGCGGATGTCATTAACTAAGCATTCCATTGAAACGGTAAGGCATCCCCCTATTCAGTCCCCCCCCCCCGCATCAATTAAATGGCAAGCAGTTAGAGGTGGTGAACAAGGAAATTGAAGAGATGCTAGCCATGGGCGTGATTAAAAAGAGCCAGAGCCCGTGGTCCTCTCCCCTGGTGCTCGTGGCCAAAAAGGACGGATCAGTCCGTTTTTGCGTGGACTTTAGGAAATTGAACAGTGTCTCCACAGTGGAGGCATACCCTATGCCCCACACCGATGATTTGATCGAAACGTTAGGGAAGGCCAAGTTTATTTCCACCTTAGACTTAACCAAGGGATATTGGCAGGTGCCGCTAGATGAGGATGCCGCTCTAAAGTCGGCCTTCTCTACCCCCCGGGGCCACTACCAGTTCACGGTGTTGCAGTTCGGGCTCTCGAATGCTCCGGGTTGCTTTCAGAAACTTATGGACCAGGTTCTGGACGGTCTGGGGGCTTTTTCATGCGTTTATGTGGATGATGTAGCTGTGTTTAGTGATACGTGGGAACAGCACTTATCGCATTTGGGGCAAGTACTGGGGTGGCTCCGAGAGGCCGGGTTAACCGTGAAGGCCTCCAAGTGCCAGTTTGGGAGAGGCGAAGTGATTTATTTGGGCCATAGAGTAGGACAGGGAGCGTTGAAACCTATGGAGGCCAAGGTGGAGGCAATCCAGCAATGGCCCGTCCCTCAGACTAAGAAGCAGGTCCAATCGTTTCTAGGGCTGGCAGGATACTATCGGAGGTTCGTCCCGAATTTTAGTCAGCTTGCGGCCCCATTGACTGAATTGTGCCGGAAGAGACAGCTGATACGAGTGCAGTGGACCGAAGTATGCCAACAGGCGTTTGAGGGCTTAAAGGATCGGCTTCGGCGGGCTCCCGTACTCCGGGCGCCCGATTTCGACCAACCTTTTGTAGTGCAAACAGATGCTTCCGAGCGGTGTTGTTGCAGGAAGGCGAGGGGGGGCTGCTTCAGCCCGTGGCGTTCATTAGCAAAAAACTGCTGCCGCGAGAGAGGGCACTGGCGACAATTGAGAAGGAATGCTTGGCGATAGTGTGGGCTGTGAGCAAGTTGAGACCCTACTTGTGGGGGAGACCCTTCCAGATTCAGACGGACCACTCCCCGCTCTGCTGTCTGGCGAGAGTAAAAAATACTAACCAAAAGCTGCTGCGCTGGAGCTTAGCTCTCCAGGATTTTGACTTTGCCATTTCCCATATCAAAGGCAAAGAGAACGTTGTGGCAGATGGGCTATCCCGAAGTTTTAGCCGAGGGGAGGAGGGAGTGTTGGGAGGAGACAAACCCCTGCCCCTGCATGGGCCCAAAAGAAAAAATGGTTATAGGGGTCAATGTGTAACTAAATAAAAGAGTGAAGTAAGATGACATTTTCTAGAAATGCCATCTTAAGGGGGAGGTGTAAGGAAGGGGTACATCATTCATGGAATGGCTGTTCTTAAAAAATGTAAAAATGTTAAAGTGTCCCATTGCTATGATTTTTAGGAGCGGGGAGATCGGCCAGCTGCATGTGGGCGTATGGGTACATCCTGGAACCGCTCGGGGCCAGGCCGGGCGACCTTGAGCGAAATTAACATCTCAGGAGAAGTGTGAAAGACCTCATCGCAGGGAGAACCGAAGGGTGGAGGGAAGAGTAGATGGAGTTTCTATAAAGGGATACTTTTGAAATAGGTTCTTTGTCCTGAGCTGGCTGACTCCATGACTGGGTGATGTATGATATTGTAACATAGTTTTAGTTTTGCTGGTTTTGGGGTTCAATATATATCTGCATGTATTCATAGTTTTAGTTGCTAATCCTGTTTGCTTGCCTCTTTCCTAATAAAATAAATTGGGCTTAACCCTCCAAATTGTGAGCTGTGTGCGTTTTTCCGGGGATCTGTGCAAAATCCAGTGGAAGGCCAGCTTGGCTGGGTACAGTCTCCTTTACAGTAATCACTGCATTGATTTCAAGGTGTTTACAGATTGACTTCTTTATAATCTGCTCCAGAATTTTCCCAGGGATGGATGTCAGACTGACTGGTCTGTAGTTCCCAGGTTCCTCCTTTTTGCCCATTTTGAAGATAGGGACAACATTAGCCCTCCTACAGTCATCCGGCACCTCACCCGTCATCCATGATTTTGCAAAGATAATAGACAAAAGTTCTGAGAGTTCTTCCGCTAGCTCCTTCATTACTCTAGGATGCAGTTCATCGGGCCCTGGAGATTTAAACTCACTCAAGGAAATTAGGTGTTCTTTGACCATTTGTTTATCAATCTCAAACTGCAATCCTGCCCCCTCAACTTCTGCTTCACTTTTTGCAGGGGGGTCATAGACCCGCTTTTGGGAGAAGACCGAAGCAAAGTAGGAATTGAGCACTTCAGCCTTTTCTTTGTCGTCTGTTATTAATTTGCCATCCTCATTAAGCAGTTGAACCACCATTTCTTTCCTCTGTCTTTTACTACTCACGTATCTGAAGAAAACCTTTTTATTGCTTTTAGCATCCCTCGCTAATCTCAGCTCATTCACAGCTTTAGCCTTCCTGACGCCATTTCGGCACTTCTGAGCCACATGTCTGTACTCTTCTTTTGTAGCCTGGCCTTCCTTCCACTTCCTATATGTATCCTTTTTTGTTTTCAGGTCATCTCTAAGGGGTGACCTCTAAGGAGTGACTCTCTAAGGGGGGTAATAGGGATGCGTGAAGTGGCCAAGAAGGACAACGAAGGAGAGGTTGCAGGGGAGCGAAAAAGTCAGAGGAGAAGGAGGGAGGTGCAGGGAAGGGAAGCAGGCCGCTAAAACACCTTCACTCCCTGCCCCAGACAGCAAAAGGCTAGAGGCAGAATGACAGACACACCCACACCACTGCCCCCACCCACACAGTGTTTTAGACAGCCCGACACTGAAGGCAGGAGCACATTTTTCTTTTTATGCGAAGCTCCGCTGGCCTGCAGAGGTGCGGAGATGGGCCAGGGGGCGTTCGGCTTGCTGGGCAACTTTTCTCCACCTCGTTACAGTTCAGTAATAACAATTTTACTTTTTTTAACTTCTAAGGCAAAGCTCCAGCCCAGAGGCCATTTGCCTTGCTGGCCCGCCCCGTCCCTGTCCAGCCGATGTGACCAATCAGGGCTCGGCATCGGCTGGGGCACGCCCCCTGCTGCAGCTCTGGATCAAGTTGAGAGATGACAGATGCCGTTGTCACCTTGCTGCAAACCGAAAACATTCAAGTAGATGGCTTTGCAATGGCACCTGCGTCATATGGATGACCTGCCGCCACTGCAGATCCACTCCGAAGCAAACCCCTTGTCAAGGCAGGCTGGTCTGGCAAACAAAAAACCCTAAGGCTTTTAAAGCAAATTCCAGGCCCAACCCTGTCAATATGCAAGTTGAGTGCATGTCTGCTTATTAAATTCAGCGCCAGTTTAGGTCTGTGGTGGAAATATGCCCTCACGGGACCTGAAAAGCCTAGAATGCAAGACCAAACTAGATATAACAGAGGCAGACGTATGCATTTCAATCTGGATCTGTCACTCATAAACACAGAGAAAACAGGGGATGTGGATTGGTTTGGCAGGCTATTGACCCTGAAGGAATTGATGCACATTATGGCTAACTGCAATGCTGCTGTATTTGTTGGCATTTATATCTGAATGCATGCACATATTTGCCTCCATGCAGTGTTCTGTGCTTTATGCATTTAATTGAATAAACAGTGACAGCAAGGGCTGCATTGTTACATTTCTCAACATGGGTTTTACAGCCCTGCAACTTATGGAGTGTGTGCATTCTACTGGGGACAGCCTTTTCCTTATGCACAATGGGTTCTTTGGATTGCAGCTTACATGCTCTGTGAGCAAATTAATATAATGGAACTCAGATTATCAGTAACATTTAAGGCTGGTTCATGAAATAATATTCATCACTTAATAGCTGGCATGTGTAAATGAGTCACCATAGATAAATGCACCAGAGTGTTTATCCCACTTTGTCACCTTAACCCCCGGCCCCCACAAAATAAAAACACACACACACACAATGGTTTTCGAAGCTGTTGCTTCACAATTCATCTCTGAATCAAGTGGACTGATGTATATTGCATGCATGGAACCAGTCCCAAGATGTCATACACTTCTTTATGTTCACTTTTAGCAAACCTGCAAAACTTGTCACACACATACCCAGGCTAGATGCAATGTACAGTGGTTCTCCAGGGATGGATAAGTCTGTTCTAACTCAACTGGTAGGTAGCAAAACAAAACAAATAACCACCAGTAGCACATCCAGGTTGTATATTTATAGATTTAATTCTTTTTAAAAGAAAAATAAATTTTATTTAAAAATTTTAAATCACACACACACACGCACACGTGTGTGTGTGTGTGTGTGTGTGTGTGTGTGTGTAAGCTGAGCCAGAACCATTTATAAGATGAACCAGTACAGTTAAGGGTGCTATTTATAGAATTGGGTGCAAGCGCTCTCCTAAAAATTTATAAGGAGTACTTGCCCGAGATTCTGCGTAATGAAACACGTCTCCCTATTTTGTATACATGTCTAGGTCCCCACAGAAAACTCTGCAATGTCCCCTTCATTTGTATGGACATCTTTGGAGATAGTTTTAGGAGAGATTGATTTGCATTCAGGAAATGCAAATTATTATAGGAGGTAACTTAAATGCTTGTTTGGGACAAACAAATGCGGAGCTGCTAAAACAGTTAAGTGTTCCCTTTGATTATTTTTGTCCTTTTGGATAGGCATTCCCAAGATAAGAAAATAAATAAGAACGCCAAGAACCTCATGATGCTAGCATACATTATACTTATCTTTCATCTAGGGTAGTAGATTACTTTTTGATCTCCCCTATTCTACTCCCTAAAGTCAAAAGATTCCCAGTGGAAGATCGGCCAGAGAGTGACCACTAGCCCATTAAACTAGTCATGCAACTGGCTGTTATGACCATTTGAGATAAAAGGACTTACCCTGTTGGGCTGGTCTCTTCTGGCAACAGATGAATTAAAAGCATCTGTCGGGGATGCTTTAGGGTGGATTCCTGCATTGAGCAGGGGGTTGGACTCGATGGCCTTGTAGGCCCCTTCCAACTCTGCTATTCTATGATTCTATGGTCTGAATCCCTGAGCACCAAGGTTGCAGACTTGTTGCATGTCCCTACTTTGCTGGGCCTTAGAAACGGAAGGAAACTTGAAAGTTATGGAGGGTTACCAACACATTGTAGGAAAATCTCACTCGAAATCTCACTTGCTACAGTCTGGCACTTTTGGTGCTTCCAAACCTCGAAATGTGAGTTGGTTTGACAAAGAATGTAGGAATATGAAAAAAAGAACTAGTTAGGCTTCGAAGAAATGCCAGAAAGACCAGATTACTAAAAACCCTGATTAAGAAAAGATCATCATATAAAGCCTTACCGAAGGAGGAGGAGGAGGAAGCAGTGTTTATCAGACAAATGTGGAATGAGTTGGGCCTGGCAGTGAGATAGAAAAATGATACAAAATTTTGGAATATGGTCCACTCTGCTTTACATGCCTCTAAGTTGCATTTGGAAGTTCAAATCCCTGCAATTACATGGCAACAGCACTTTGAGGGTATTTTTCATGGTCCTGAGCCAGCTGAGGAAAGTTCACTGAGCATAGACCTCCTGGTCTGGCCAGCAGTGACAACTCAGGAGATCAGCGGTCTATTAAGGAACCTACTGATCCGGTGAGAAGAGCCATCTGTCTTGGGAGCGCAGCGCAGTTGGAAGGGGGCTGCCTCTAGCCCGTAGTACAACGCATGTTCATGGGGCACCCGGTGCTAAAGAACCTATTAACAGGTAAAGCCCCAGTGGAAGATATACTCCCCCATGAACTATTCAAATTTAACTTTACTTGGTGGGCCCCAATTCTGCTAAATTGTTTTTGCATATTCATTGGACAGGAATTATCTCTGCTGTACAAAAAGGGTGAGAGAACTTACCCTAAAAATTATAGGACAATAAGCCTCTTGGACATAGCATCAAAACTGTATGGAAGGTTCTTACTGAATAAGCTTCAATCTTGCGCAGATGAAAATGATATCCTGGCTATGGATGTGGCCTTTGTAGACTTTACTTCTGCATTTGATTTGACAGAAATCGCCTTTGGGATAAACTCTCACATACTAACATAGACAAGAATTTACTGTTTTTGATTCAGAAACTTTACTCACATACCAACCTACAAGCGCTGATAGGCTTGTCTGGCGTTCGCTCTCTGATAAAGAAACCTACCCATACACTACGCTTAACATCTAAGGTCCTCCTCCGAGTGCCTACTCTGAGGGAAGCTCGGAGGATGGCAACAAGGGAGAGGGCCTTTTCAGTGGTGGCCCCCCAATTATGGAATGATCTCCCCAACGAGGCTCGCCTGGCACCAATATTGTTATCTTTTCGGCGCCAGGTCAAGACTTTTCTCTTCTCCCAGGCAGTTAAAAACATATGCTGAGTTTTTAACTGACCCCAGAACAGATGTTTTAAATGGATAGTGCTGTTTTTATGCTTTAAATTTTTGTATATTTGTTTTTAATGTTAATTGTTTCTAACTTTTGTAAACCGCCCAAAGAGCTTTGGCTATAGGGCAGTATAAATATATAAATGTAATAAATAAATAAATAAATAAATAAATAAATAAAGTTAACACCAGAAGAGGCGTTAGGCAGGGTTGTTTACTGGCACCTTTCCTGTTCAATTTCTATGTGAACAATTTAGTTTCGGATCTAAGTGCCACGGATTGTTTCTCCCTTTTGGTTGGAACCAGAAAGATTCCGATGCTGCTGCTATACGCTGACAATATGGCTCTCATGCCAACTACTCAGGTGGGCCTGAGGAGACTCCTAAGTAAACTAGACAAGATTTGTAGCCAGGAGAAGCTGGTAATTAACGATTCCAAAACTAAGGTGGTGGTTTTCTCTAGGAGAAAACGCCTTCATAAATGGTGCTTAGATGAACATCTGATTGAACAATGTGCTAGCTTTAAATATTTGGGGATACACTTTTCTTATAATGGCAGTTGGAAATCTCATCTAGAGGCAGCAAAACCTTCAGCCTGGAGAACACCAAAAGTAATTCTATCTTTTGGGAGACATAAAGGTGACTCCCTAGTAGTCCCTGTTCTGAAGCTATATACAGCGAAGGTACTCCTCCAACTTTTTTATGGGGTGGAGTTATGGGGCCAGGGTTTTGCCCAAACTGCAGAGATTCTGCAGAATAAATTCTTGAAAGAACTGCTGTCACTCCCGCCTGAGGTACCCTCCCCTGTACTAAGATTGGAAGTTGACTAGCCTTCCATTAAGGCAAGAGTTCACAAGGCAATCATCCTTTATGGGAAAAGACTGATGCATTTTGAGGAAACCAATTTGGCGAAACCATGTCTCACAGAACAGCTTGCAAAAGGTGGATGGGCTTGGAATTGGTTGGCACTATCACATTCTTCTTTAGAGGATGTTCAGATTCTGCTGGACCACAAGGATAAGTTTTTTTTTTAATCAGAAATAGAATTTTTGAGGCAGATTTCTATGAAAACATACTCGCTAGCCAGCTGCGGGCCTTTTCCCCTTGGTTTAGCCATATTAAGAGAACAATACTTACCACAGTATTTTCAAGACCTGACTTTCCTTGCTCTCAGAAAGGCCTTTACTGCCTCTCCATTTCCAAACAATGCCTACAGCTTACCTGGAGGGGAAGGGGTTCCGTATGCCCAACAGACATGTATTTGTGGTGTGAGGGAGGTGGAAGGTGTAGTTAATTACTTGTTGAGCTGCTCCTTGTATAAAGATATTAGGAATAGTTTTCTAGATCTCCTGAGAGCAAGAACGGGTTGGCCCACTGCTAATATTATCTGTGATCTGTTAACAGATTACAGTAAAGCGATTACAATCAAGGTTGCAACATTTGCTGCAGTAGCTCCAAAAATCCACCACAAATTCCTAAAGAAATCAGGTGTAGATTGCAGAGGGTACCACCTGCTACAATTTTCTGTTATTAATGCTACTAGGGTCTGTATCATTTTTTCAACAGTATAAATCTCAGCCTTTTCTCTCCGTTTGGTTCTTTTAGTGAATTCTCTCCCTATGAGTTTATAAGAATTTTGGCTGTCATAGAGACATCTTGTTCTATTGTTGCGGTTGTAACGGCCTTTGTGCCATAGACAAATAAAATGTATCAAACACATGCTAGATTTTGATCCCTTCATATGAGGGAGAAATAGGCTGGCAGAGCAACTTTAGAGAAGATCTCTGTGCTAGCAGTTGAATGGAGCCTCCCAAGAAGAAAGAGCAAGGAGGCAATGTTTATCAATCATCTGAAACCCGATATCAATGTAAAGGATGAGATGAAACAAATCGTGATTGTTTATTAATGTGGTTTGATTGCCTGTTGAATGCAAGGTGCTGGTTGTTAATCTAGGTTCCTTCATTGAGGTTTGGCCTATTACACCTGGTTGGTTCTGGCTCAACTTATAAGTGGTTTTAAACCTTACTCTTATATTTGACTAAAGTTGGTGTTTTATACCAAAACATTTTACATTTTTATATCTGTTTATGTGCTGTGTGAGCGTATGTGCACACACTTGTGTTTATATAATTTTTAAAGGTATAAATATGAATTTAAAATTTGAATTAAAAATAAATAAATCTATATATTTATAACCTAGATGTGCAACAGGTGACTGTTTTGCTTTAAATCTGTTCTGCTAGCTACCTGGGACTGGAAAAACAGGAGAGACTGTTGAGCCCTGGCAGGCGCTTGCTGGCAGGATGGCATTCTTCAATGTGGCGGGGTCACTAGATTTGCAGGCCTGATTTCAAATGTAAAACATATTAAGAATACATTATTGCAAAGGTATTCACATGAATGAGACAGATCGGGCAAGGTTATATGAATTTGAGGGTGGGATGCAAAGCCGTCCAGCCTCTTGTAAGGAAATGCATGAATACATAAAGCTAACGGAACTCACTGCATTACTGAGTCAAATATGTTAGAGAACTGTAGCATTGGATTTCACCCTATGAATTCTTTCTGCTCATAGGACTGCTTAGCTCAGATAAACTAGGACGTGGGCTGAGTTCCCCAACATTGCTACAGCCTCCTGCATCCTCCCAAAATCTGTTCCACAGGGCTGGAAGACCCTGGTAAGCAGATTTCTAGGGGGGAGGAGGAAGAGAAAGACGGACAGGGTCCCACTGCATGAACAGACTTCCGCTGGCACAACACTGGCTTCCATCCATATTAATCAATAAAACTCTAGAATCCATACGTAAATTGCTTGCAAATATGAGATTGTCCCTTACATGTTTGTTTTAACAATGTACCAATAGCTGGGTCCAGATATCTAATGACATATACAGATATAACTGTCTTTCAGAACTAAAGTTGTGCTAGTTCATAATAAAAGTCCTGAACCCAACTACATAGATTTATGTTGCTTTGATTTCAATATGCCTTTAAGTACACATACCTGGGTGCATCACATATTTGTTATCCTTCCTGTGACAGTAGATAACATGTATCTTGTGCAATATAAATAAAGTCAATTCAAACCAAAATACTAGCAAAAGTAATACATTTCAAAAAAAATTTTTTTTTAAGAAAAACCCTCCTCCACTGGTGCAAACATTCCGAGACCTTCATTGTTCACAATTTCCTCTCCTTGCTCCTTTGAGGGAATATTTGTCACTGTTAAGGCCCTTCTGTTGCCAAAGTGCTGTTTGCTTTTCCTTCTGTACTTCTAACACTCCATTTCCACCTTATTGGTAACGATAATAATACATGCTATGGGAATTATCTTTCAGGAAATGTTTCTCCCCCCCCCCCCACCTACACCCACCCCTGAGAAGCACACAATTTTTAATACCTAATTGTGCTTTTGATGCCTGAAAAATATGGGGAATATTCTAGAACATTTTCCTCTTTCTACCCCTATGGAAAAATCAGATGCATTATATGCTGCTTCTATTTTGCCCATGCAGAAGTGAATATAGTAACAACATTTAATTTTGGATATATACATTCAGAAACAGCAAGCAAAAAAGCCACATAACTGTTAAAAGCAGTTTTCCTGTTCTAAACAGCTTTTGAGAAGCAAACTAGATGTGGTGGCAGCAGATCTATGAGTTTAAACCTGGATGTACCATAATCATGCTGAAACTGGAGGCCTGGGGCCTGATTTTAACAGCAAAATGGATGCACAGGTGAGCAGTGAAAACCCTTATCCTTTGCCATTACCTTCCTGCAGATATTCTTCCCAAACACCGGTAATGTGTTTTTCAGCCAGGCTCACTTCTGACAGCTGAATCTGGCTGAGGGTACATTTACCTTGGGAGGCTAAAACACAAGACATGTAACATTTGGGACCTGAAAGTCAAGTTTGATATATCACTGAGTGCCACATTATATTGAACACTCACTGCCAGTAACCTGCCATAATCTCAAGACACTGTTTTAGAAACCGTCTGGGCCAACCTTCCTACATGACCACCTTTACCTATGTGCTCGAAGATCAACTAAGAATATTCTCTTAAGTACAGGATCTCTGGATCAAACCAGGTTGTCAGGCCTCTGTGACAGCCCTTGGAATTCTGAGAATATTCGAGGCCCGAATGCCTGTATCTTCTGGAAGTAGCTTTTATTCTAGCTGGGCAAAATAATGAACATGTGTTATCCCTCCCTGAGGCCTCAGGATGGGGCACACTGAAAGTAAAATAAATAAATAACAGTTGTAAGTTGCTTCAGATTTCTAGTCTCTGATGTTCCCCAGCCTGGTCCCTGGCCCAAGCGTCAGGTTTAGGATCCACGCAGGGATCGGGGTGAGGAAACAAATGATGATAGACTGGTGTGGCCATGCCCACCTGACATATAAGATCCAGAGAGCTGGGTAGAAGGTCATTTGCTTCCCCTCCCCAAAAAAAAAGTAGTTCTGCGTCCCTGAGGTAACCTATGGAAGACAATCTCATTTATCTTTTATTTCTATGGGAGGCAGCTGTGAACATCACAGTAGTAAGAACTGCAGTCTTCTCATCTACCAAGGTCTGGAACCAATTAATAGGGATTTGAAGACCCTTTATAAAAGACAGTGTCTATTTGTTTTTGAATTTGTTTTGTGATTAAGCTGTCAAAATCTGGGACAAATGAAGAGGCGAGTTGTTTTTTAAATGGTGCTTTAATGAATTATGCAAGAAAAGTGATAGTGCAAGTTTGTTTTTTCAAAATGCTAATTGATCTCAGCATTGTAGCCAATCTTAATTTTTTTTATCATGCTGAGCTTAACTAGCCACTAGCAAGATTTCATTTCAGAAGATGCATCTCATATGTATTCAGAAACTGAAAGCAGACAAAACCACAGAACTGCTACAAGCCTACCATATTCTCTATTCAGTCCAAAATATAACTTTTACCTGTGTAAAACTACTTAGTAAGCAGCAGCTGTTCACAACAGGTACTCTAGTATTAACAGTCTGGTTTTGTTTTTTAAAAAGGGCTCCAGATCCACCCCAAAAAAGAGGCAAATTTTGGGCAAACATCCAACCTTATTTCATTCTAGTTATATTTGTCTGTCTACTTATGGTTGTGGCCCCAAATACACTTTCAAATCATTTCTTGCTTCCAAAGAAATCTACATGAATGAGCAAAGTTAGAACATATGTGACCTAAACTTGACAATTTCAAGAGAAAATAGGATCATTAAGAATATATAACACAAGCATCTAGCTGATCAGGAAAACTTTGTGATCTACAAAAACAATTATTGGGTGATATGCAAGAAAATATTTGAGTGGACTACTTCCTAAGGAACAACTTGATGTTACAGTAAGGCTGCATTCAGGTGATTCTCCAAACAATAGAATGAGTCATGGGTGAGATTTGCAAACCATGTTTGGAAGGCCCATTCAAATCATACTTTGCTGGTACAGATATAAGGGCTGTTTACACATCACAGCAGTACTAAGCCACGTTTTGCAAGGTTAAACAACGAAAGTTCACTTTAGAACAAACTTTGGGTTGTTTAACCCACAAAAACCCAAAGTATCTGGATTCAGACATCATGCTAACAACCTATGAATGGGGATTCATAAGCTGTTTCTGAAATCCCAGAACACTCGCATACAGCACATCTCCCCACAAATCACGGGTTAAATAACCCAAGTTTGTAGACATGAGGGAAGGGGTGGAGTGAGCACTGATGCCTATGGTTCATTTCCAGTCCTCCAAACTATGGTATAAAACAGCCTTCACCAACCTGGTACCCTCCAGGTGAGTGGATTACAAACCACCACCCCATCCCTAACCAACATGACCAGGTGACAGGATTAGGCTCAGGCTCCCTGGTTTGGTTTCTGACTCCAATTTAGATTCAAAGGCAGAGCTAGAAGAATAGAGTGACCAGATACAAAACAGGGAAGGGTTCCTGCAGCTTTAACTGCTGTGATGAAGAGGGAATTTGACCAGGTGCTGCATGCATACAAATGATACGTCCTGATATCCCCTTTACTATACAACTGTTAAAGATCCAGGAACTCTGCCCTCCTTTCCATATGGTCACCCTAGTTTAACATCTATATGAAACTGTTGGGAAGTCATGGAGGATTTGGAACAAAACGCCATCACTAAGCTGACGATTCACAGCTCTATCTCCCTGTGACATCTGAATCAGGTGAAGCTGGGCAAGTCCAAGATCAGTGCCTAGACTCAGTGATGGGCTGGATGATGGCCAATAAAATGAGGCTGGATCCTGGCAAGTCAGAGACCCTGTCTGTGAGTGGTTCTTAAGCCTGGGAAATAGGTTCATTGCTTGTTCTTCTGGATGGGATTGCACTCCCTTGGAAAGATCAAGTTTGTTATCTTGGGGGGGGGGAGCACTCCTGGATCCATCTTTGTCACTGGAGGCCCAAGTGCCCACAGCAGCTCAGACTGACTTCTACCAGCTTTGACTTAGAACTCCTGGACAGGGATAGCTTGGCCACAGTGGTACATGCACTAGTAACCTCAAGAATAGATTACTGCAATATGCTCTGTGTTGGGCTGCCGTTAAGGTTGGTCCAGAAGCTGCAGCTAGTGCAGAATGCAGCAGCTTGCAGCAGCTGTTGGACGTTGCCCCTTTTCAGTATGTAACACCTCTGAAGGAACGCCTTTCCCAACATGAACCTACCTGAACACTGCGCTCAACATCTAAGGTTCTCCTCCGGGTGCCTACTCCGAGGGAAGCTCAGAGGGTGGCAACAAGAGAGAGGTGCTTCTCTGTGGTGGCGCCCAACTGTGGGACAATCTCCCTGACGAGGCCCATCTGGCAACGACACTGTCATCTTTTCGGTGCCAGGTCAGGACTTTTCTCTTCTCCCAGGCATTGAGCAATATGTAATGAGCCTGGATCTGTTTTTTGGCTCATCATTTGTAAAATTGTTATATTGGTTTTAAATGTAGGTGCATTTTGCATGTTTTTGTGGTTTTTAATTTTTGTATATTGTTTTAAAGCGTTTTTAACTTATGTGTACCGCCTAGAGCTTTGGCTATGGGGTGGTATAAAAATGCAAATACGTAATAATAATAATAATAACAACAACAACAATAACAACAACAACGGTTGCCTATTTACTACCTGGCCAGGCTTAAGATTTTGTTATTGGTGTATAAAACCCTAAACAACTTGGGACCAGGATATTTAAGAGAGCGCCTTCTTCCTTACCAGCCTGCCTAGTTACCAAGGTCATCAAGTGAGGCACTCTTGGTGTTTCCACATGAACCCGTTTGGAGACTTTAGGGTATCAGCTCCGTCTCTATGGAACTCCCCAATTGTTCTCAGGCAGAGACCAGCACTGTTTCATTTTCGGGACCTGCTGAAGACATTTTTATTTAAACAAGCCTTTCCTGACTAATCACCCACAGTTTTATTGGCATAATCTTATTTTAAAGTTTTTAATTTATTTATTTATTTATTTTATTTTATTGCATTTGTATACCACCCCGTAGCCAAAGCTCTCTGGGCGGTTCACATGAAATAAAACATTTAAAAACAATATACAAAAATTCTCTATTTAATCAATCAATTCATTCAGTTATTTATTGCATTTCTATACCGCCCAATAGCTGAAGCTCTCTGGGCGGTTCTATCATCATCATCATCATCATCATCATCATCATCATCATCATCATCATCATCTTTTTGTTGTTCACTGCTCAGACATCTTACTGATGTAGAGTGGTATATAAATCGTGTAAATAAATAAATGACTGTCAGGGGGACAGTGGACAGGATAGCTTAATGGCAATGGGCCATCCCCTTCCAGTTCTCTTTTCTGCTAACACTGCTCCTAGTTAACTGAAGCCAAGTCGAGCAGGCTCCTTCCGGCCCTCAGGGTATTTTCTCAAGAATAGAAGGACAGCTGGCTAAATTCCCATTCTCCACTGGCCAAGGGATTAGTTTGTCTTCCCTTCCCTCCATTATCTACTCGGCAAACGTACTCCAAAACAGCAGTGGGAAAGCAACTTCACCCTTGAAAGTGCTGCTAAGGTCTTGGTGAAGTCTATGTAAATGCTTTTATTCTATCAGACCTTTGAGTTTTAGGCTGCTCAGAACTATAATGGCTTTTGGATATTTGATGACTACTCAGAGGCTTAATTTAGTTCAATACATGTGCTAGGCTACTAACTGGGACCAGTAATTGGGATCACATTTTGCCAGTGCTTAAAGAGCTCCAGTGGATTTTAATCTATTTCTGAGCACAATTCAAATTTCTGGTACTTACCTTGAAAGCATTAAAGAACTTGTGAGGTGGAGACATGTGGGAACATCTTCTCCTACATCAGCCTACCTTTAAATTAAGATCTTCTTCAGAGGCACTCGGCCATCTGAGGTGAGCTGCGTGATAACCAGTGATAGAGCCTTTTCCATTCTGCCATCCAGCTTGTAGGACTCTCTCCCCAGGCAGGATCACCTGGTACCTATGCACACAGCTACCTTTTTATTTTCCCAAGCATTTAATAACCTTTAATACATAGTAGGGTTTAAATCCTGTCTGTATTATTTCAACACAGCCTGTTATCGGTTGTTCTAAGAGCAGTTGCTTTATAGTTGTTTCACTTTTAACTTTATTGTTGTGCTCTGATTGAAGAATGGTATATATGTCTTTGAAATAAATAGATATTGCCTTCTATTTTTGTAAACATTTTGTTTTTCTCATTTTAAAGTTGTGTGTTTTTAATGTCTGTTTTGTCATTGTAACCACGTTGAAGGCCCTTTTGTCAAAAAGTAAGAATTAAAAATATAATGTTATTTAAAACAACCAACAATGTAATATGTGAAATAGCCCTTTGGGTAGTGCACACTGTTGCAAAGTTAATCATGAAAATACTTGCCTGTTATTCATTGAGACCACACAACCCCTTTCCCCTTTGAATGTGCTTTCTTCCCATTACTGAACATCTTACATTCTACAGTTGGCTAATGGGATATAATTCTAACGAAGATATAGAAACAGCATTCTCTAAAACCACTGGACAGGGGTTGGTTTAAATTGGTAAAAAAAAAAGCCATGGTGATCAATTATCCAAAACACAAGTCTAGGCAGGCATTAGCTTAGAAACTGCACTGGGCCCTCTATTTTACAAACAGGCTTCATATATCCGTGCTTCAATTCTTGGTTTACAGGACTTAATAGGTCCTCTCAAAGCCCAGTCAATGGTTAGACTCAACAGGCTTTGGGTTAGACTCAACAGCCTTTGGGTTAGGGTCTGAGATTAGAATGTACACTGGCCTACCAAAACCGCAAGTGGGCATCAAAATTTGCTGACTTAAAAACACACAGATGGAAAGCAAATATATTCTATGTATTATATCAAAAGATTGAATCATTGGAAAATTGTAGGAAGGTTCTAAGAACTCTTTATATGCAACAAACATACCAAGCACAATTTCAAAGAAATAATTCCGTGGGCCTTCTGCACACTAAGCCAATTAAATGCAAGAATGTAAAGGCTTTTAAAAGTTTACTTTGTACTGTATATTCATTTATGACTTCTGTGTAGTGCTGAACAAAAATAATCATGAACTCATTAAATTATTCTCCATAGCATCTTCATCTCTCCTTGCAACGACTGTTTAGCATTAAATGCGCACACCTTTCTTCAAATATATGACGGATGAACTTCTATGCTTGCTTTGGGGCTGATTCAGTACATCCCATGTGAGCAGCAATGAGTATGCTCTTCTCTGTACATGTGCAAGGGGGGCAAGGAGGAGAGAGGTCAGCAGAAAAGGAATTCCACACACAAAAAAGCAGCTGGCAGAGGAAGAGGAGTGGAGAGTAGACTTCAACAAGGGACTCTATCCCTTGGATGCGTGTTGTTGTTGTTTTAAATCAGTGCATCTTACTTCCAAGTAACTTTACTTAGGACTAGGATGCAAGCCTGCTAATCCTACATTAAAGTGATTGGCATTCTTAAAACTATGAAGTACTGTGAAGACCTGTTTGACAAAATAAGCTAAATAATGTGCACGTCCTTCCCCTCACAAGAACGTTGTTTGTGGCAAAGATCTGCAGCTAAGACAGAACGGCCCAAATGCATGCAGTTTTGTGATGAAAGCTTGCTGATTAAAATACAGCCATTTAAACAGAAATAAATGGAACTTAAAAAGAGAGCCGAACTATTCTATAATGAGTTACAAAAAAGGCTTAGAACTGTCCTTTGCTAGAAAAAAGGATACCAAGACATGCGGATCGTAGACATGCATCTTTACGAACTATAATTTACATACACTAGGATACAGTTTCTAAACTTTGGGGCCTCAAGGTAGACCTAATTTCTTATTTTGCAAGCCTGCGATACTAGCATATCCCATCCTAAGCAGCAAGTCTTTAAGATAACGAGATTAATGACGTCTTTAGTTTTTACCCCCAAACATTTACAGGGCAAACAACATGCTACCAACATGGTTTTAATGTGAAATGCCTCTGAAACTCCTTGAACAGCTTCTCCTTTTTGGAGCCTGCTTGCAGCCTGGTCTGCCGCCGCTGCAGCACAGCAATTCCTCCCTATTTGTCAGGGCCATTCTCAATCCCTACATGCGCTCAAGTCAGTTAGGGATCATGAGGTGAATGTGATGGCATCACAACATCACACAGCGAATTAGGTTTTACAAGCTGAGACAACCGGACTAACTCATGGTGCCTTAGTACGCCGCACTGCGACTATTTCATTGCCTGCCTTCCCTGAGTGGCAAGATGACACGCACCCCCACACTGTTGAGGTAACCAGACCAACACTCCTAGTTTTGCCGTGCCATACAGGCAGGCAATGAAACTGCTGCCGCATGCCAAGACAGGGAGCATCAGCTCAATTACCTTGGCAATGGGGATGCCCCCCAAAGAACGTTTTCATGTCCTTTCAAGTACCCCGGAAAAAAATGACAACACAGCTCTTGCTTTATAGTGCATGAAGGTGTTTGCAAAAGCATTTTAGCACAACTCTTATTTAGACACTTTTTCTAATGGTATTCCTGAATACCTTTGATTAGAACAGCAAGGGAGAATTACTTTAACCCAAACTGGGATATTTATGAACTTGAAACAGGAACTGCTGTTCACATTTGAAAAACCAAAATAAAAAACCCTCATTTGCAGCATCAATAACACAGCTCTACACAGGCATAATCACTGGGTTCACACATCACACTAACCCATGGTGGGTGGCAATCTACACTGGATAAGTGTTTATGCAAACAACCTACTGTGCTCCCTTCAGACGATCAAGCGAACAAGCTACACAGAGTAGCTTATTTCACACACACACCATGTAGTCCTCCCTCCCACCCAAGCAGTTATCCCAGCTTCCTTTGCGATGGGAATAGAGATTGCTTGAGAGGAGCAGAGCAATGGCAGCATTTTTGGCAGCTCTTGCCAAGGCAGCTCTGTAGGTGATCTCCATAACCCATACTGCGTAACAGACAACACACTAATCCACCATATGTAAAATAACCCTTAGTATGGACCATGGGTTCTCAGGGTGGCTTATTTGGTGGGAAATAACCCACCAGGAGGGGGGAGGGGGGAAGAACATGCTAACCCATCATGGGTTGTTCTGGAAAATAAACCATCATGGGTTAGCATGTTGGGTGAACCCAATCAATGTTTAATTATGGGGTGTTTTCCTGAATCATGGTTACATGATACATCTAAATACCTAATCTAAGATTAAGGGCTGTCTGCCAAGCAGATGATAAAAACCATGATTTGAAGGAGGAATGAAAACACGGTTTCCATTCACCATGTTTACGCCAACAAACCATGGTTAGGCACTTTCCCCTCTTTGATCCATTTGCTAATAAGGTAATAAGTAGGTCTCACTGGTATCTCTCTATCACGTCCTCTGGGGCAGGGCACAACTTAGCTCAGTGAGCTAAACCATGGTTTTACTGTATGCTTGGGATCTTAAATAAAGTTAAGGCAACAATGATCAACCATTATATCTTCATCAGGCCAATTTCTATTCTTCCAAAAGGAAGCAAATCCAAACAAATTGCCAGAAAAAGAACAGTCAATATAGTATGAAATAATGGTAATAACGGTCTAAGATTTTTTTCGAAATAACACAGTACTTATGACTACAAAGAAAAGGTCTGCATGATTTGACTCAAGTCCTTCTGACACAACCATAAATTAAAAACAGAACTCTATCATGATTCATCTAAATCAACAAGAAGTGTGGGCAAATAGATGCAATTCATCCAGGGTTCATATGTTCTCTTCTTCATAAAGCGATATGTGGATTTATTTTTAATTATTGTGATTAACTTATATTTCTTACCTTTCTTTTCAAACACATAATCCCAAGGTAGGTAACAAATGAACAAAATTCAGTATTAATTAAAAAAACAACCCTGAAAAATCTTCCATAAAATCCAGCACAATCAAATAACATCTGAACAGACCGAATTCCGCCTGAAAGAGAAGAGTCTTCACCATCTTTTGGAAGGTAACCAAGGACTGGACTAAACAAGCCTCCTTGGGAAGCAAATTCCATAGTCATGGCATAAACAACGAGAGGGGAGGGACGGGACGGGACACCTGCCTCTCGATATTGCCCAGCCTACTCCTGAAAGTCATGACACACAGAGCCCCAAGAGATCCAATAGTGTGATGAGGTAAAAATAAGAGCAGATGCTCTACACGCACCTAAGCATATTTATTCAGAAGTGGCACTGATTTTAATGGGACTTACTCCCAGGTAAATGTGTATATGATTGCTGCCATCATGTCTTGTTCCCACTTATGTTTTTATTCTGAAAAGCGGCTACATGAATCTTAGATTTGCTTGAGCATAATAATACAAGTTTGAATGACACCAATTTCTCAATCATATTAATGTGATCTGCCTAAAAGATTAGTATAGTCCATTGGCTTCACTTTGTGCTTGGAGATGCTAGAGATAAAGGCCTAACACAGGCATTTCTCAAATTTCAGTCTAGTGGTTCTAGCTTTATATATTCTACCTGTTCATTGAGCATTTAGTGCTTTATAAATATTCATAACATACCAGTTCCTGTTCATTGTATTACATCCTCTTCAACAAGGACGTCTTGCTATTTTAATTTGCGGTTAGTCTATCTGTGTGCATAAAGAGTAGATGAATGCAATGCACAGAGTGCAATCTGGCTGCTGCAGTAATACCCAGGTCGCATTTCCTGTTTTCCTGAAATCTAAATTGTATGCATTTGTGATATTGGTGTTAATCCAGGCTTCCATTTTAAAATATGCATGTTTTCTCTGGCCTGAACAAACAAGATTTTGGCCTAGCGACTAACAGATTTTAGACTTTCAGTCTGATAACATAATAAAAACAGTTATTATTACCGGTAGATGTGTCTGGGTGCAAACAGGGGATGCAATGAAGATGCCATTATAATGTGTTTCTAAGAGGAAGGCTTATTCCAGACTCTGGTCACGCCCACATGTTTCCACTGGTAGCACATCAACTCCCTGTCTTCATTCGCCACCCAGTGTGTTCCAGGTAGAAAGTGTGACCTATTACAATTCCTCTGTTCATCTGAATTTAGGGACTCCCTGAAACTGTTATCTAAACATCTTTCTGCGTATAAATGACAGTCTTTCTATATTACAAGAAATCCTACAGATATAACATGTAACACTCCAAACAATTGTTACTGAACAAAGTCCACCCGCAATAACAAGGATCCTGTGACTAACACTGAGAGGCTAATTTAAAATTGGTTACTTAATCACTGCTTTTGCAGAAAATACGGATAATGACATGAATACTATTAATTGTTGTAAAAAACGTCCTGTGGTTTTGAAGGTATCGATGATATGCAATGATGCATTCCATTTATTTATTTTAAATGATTGTGAGTATATCACCATATACTTGTGCAGTGGGAGGGGAATCTAGTTTTACTTTCTTTGGTTGTTTTTGTGCACATTTCCCCCCCCCCCCACAAAAATAAAGGAAATAAATTATTAGGAGGAAAACTTCTAAAAGGTATGCCCATTATAATCTTGCCTCCCTTTTTATCAGAGGGTATTGGCTGTGTTTATTTTACTAACACTTAAGAATTGAAGGCTCTTAGTACATCCATTCGAGTCTATCACTGTCGTATGTAATTCATTATCCAATCATAATTCCTCCATTTCTGTAAAGTAATCAGTACAGGCCTTATTTTATTTTCTTGCTAGTCGCTTCTCTGCATGTTATGTACAATACCGCGAATAAAATATTGTTGCCCCAATCCAGTTAGGAATATAGTTATGTGCACAGAAGCAGGACTCTGGGCACGTATTCCTAGCTGGACAAGAAGCCGTGTACATAACTAGGTGGTTCTCATGCAGGTCTCCTGCATATGCGGAGCCGTTTTTTAAAAAAACACAAATCCTGGAGATCAGCAGTTTATGAGACAAAATGTGGGTCTGGATTCAGTTCATCTTGTCTCCACGAAATAGATGATATGTGCTTTGGAAAAGGGTGGCACCACTTGAAATTCACTGTATTGGGGTGAAATTTTATCGCACAAATAGGTAAATCCTTTTATTTAACTGCACTATCATTAATATAATGGTGTGCGGAACTGCTGCATTTATCCAAATTATAGGTTTAATATGAATTTCTACCTTTTAATATTGAATCCCCTCCCACCTGGTACTTGGGAATAGAAAAACCTGAAATATTAGCAGATTTTGTATACAACTCATTTCCTTGCCAAACCATTGATCATTTATTAGTATCCCATTCTAAATCTAAATATCATAAAAGTATCTACACACACATAAATAATATGTGTAATAAATAACATATACTATAACTGCACACTTTAGCTCATGATAATAATTTCTGTCTTAGAACTTCCTAGCATGCGTTTCTTAAATAGATTATATAGAAATAAATCCTATTCATTTCAATAGGACTTACTTCCACTGACTTGGCTTCGGACTGCAACCTTTGCAACAGCTTTCTTTACAATGGCACGAAACTTTAAAACTTGCATGTGAGTAAATTAATTATTACATTTATATTCATCTCCTACAACAGATAGCACACCATAGCCAATATTTTATGCCTTGCTAAATCTAGTTCCTACCATATCCACAAAAATGGCCAAATTTAAAATAAGAATGATTTTAATTATGCTTTCAAATGTGATTGTTCTCCATAAATAGTTATTTTTCTTGACACAACACCAAACAACAACGTGGCAACATAATTATTATGATTTTAAAAAACTGGACATGGGCAATGCATCTTATATTGTATAATTTTGCTACAAGTTGCTGATATTACAAATGGTAAAAAGTGATAGAGATTTAAGAATACCTAATCTGCGATTGGGTTGCTTTATGGATGGCACAGGCCCTTTCTGAATGATACTCTGAAGAAATTACCATTAGCATTTTTCCAAAGTTATACTCCTTTGATCTCAAGAGGATCACTGTTTTATCTGTTCTAGATACTACTTTCCAAATTCCATTTGTATTTTGTATTATGTGATGGCAAACCGTTCTATGGAAGAGCTACTACATAGCTACTACCCCTGTATTGGCTAGCGTCTTATTTTAAAGGAACATCTGAACAAATTAGATTTTACTACTTAAGTTGTACTTATTTACAATTTCACAATCCTGCTTAAGTTTTTAAATCTTGAACTTAAAAAAAATACAAAAGCAGATATACCAAAAGTAATTGTCGGCATTGACTAAGCTGACATCTTCCAGGCTCGAAAACTAAAAAAAACTATACAGCAAGTAAAGCGTCTCTATATCAGACAAAAGCCCATCAATAAAAGTACTTTTTGGCTTCTCTCCATACATATATTTTAATTGGCAGTATGAGTAAAACTAAATATACTATAGGGTTCAGCTTATGTATAGTATGAATATATCCAAAGTGTGCAGACTGTATGCCAAACTGGCTGGTTGTCAAGTTCATCAAAAGAGCATCCACACGCTGTTTTGATGTATACATGGCTCTCCACGGAAAAAAAAAAAAAAAAGGCATTACATGTGCATAAATGCTTTTGTTATGAATAATTAAAAGAGGATATTTTATGAGTACTTGTATATCTAACGTGTACGAGTAGCGTGGCAATATGCTTCAGATCATCATAGATATTTTACAAAAAGAATTTTCAACTTACATTTAGAATATTAATCATCAACACATACTCCCTCTCCTCATAAAACAATATATGGTGTAGATATGCCTAAATACGTGTTGCTGTAGTTCTACAGAAATGGTTATTGTCATGAAATTATGTTACTAAAAACATAGTGCTATGATACTATCAGTTCCTAAATGCACACATAATACTCCCGCCCAACACAAAAAAGAGAGTACAACCCCTGATGTACTTGAAGATCCCAGTGATGAGAGTGCATTGAAGTCAGAACACGAACTACACAATATGATTTAATACAATAACTGTACAACGTGCAATTTTGTTAAATGCATATAATCTATAATAACTGTATATCACTTATATATGCATACACCCACACAATGAAAGGAGAAGGTTGATAGTTAGGAAAAGCACAATTCGTGGAAATAACTATGGCGAAATTAGTAATAGCATGAAAAGCACAAGCCCTAAAACTTACATTCAAAAATAAACCATGCATTTAACCTTTATCTGCTTTTTAAAAATAAATATGAAAGCTTGCTGGTTTTTAGACAGATTGGAAGAGTGAAGAATGGAAATGAAGGGTACAAGAATTCAAAAATCAATGACACTCCACCCTTAACTTAAAAACAGTGTGTGTGTTTTGTAACAGCTGTACTGAAACCTGGATAGGCTAATAAAGATGCTGATGGTTTGGTGGCCTAATTCTATTTTGTGAATCATCAAAACTTGACAATTATTATTCTGTACATTCACACTATTGTCGATCCCAATAACCATGAAACGTCACCACATGATTATCCTAAACATCTAAAGGAAGGAATCAGTTCTTACCCAAGGAAGAAGAGGGATCCAGATGCTGAGAGAGGACACCCGCGTGTGGTTCACCTTGCAGCCCTGCAGACTCCTGCGAAAGCAGATGGAAGACACTCCGTGATCTCTGTGGCATTTCTGGATTTTGCAAGTGCAAGCAGGCCTGGAGAAGAGGGGAAGGCGGTCCTCACCTAGCAACAAGGGGCTTCAGCGTCTCAGCCACATGCTTCCCCCCTGCCACCACTACTCCCCTGGCTGCCAGCTCCCAGCAATAACAATAGGAGAGGCAGAGAGGGGTGGCATGAGAGAGAGAGAGAGAGAGAGAGAGAGAGAGACTGTGAAGGAGGGAGGGAGGCTGAGAAAGGAAATGGGTGGGGGGGAGAGAGAAGGAGAGAAGCGTGTTAAGCTTGTCTGGCAGTTAACAAGTCTTGAATGAAGAATGTTAGCAAACAGACAAACAGCATGTCTGATGCATGCTAATGCCCCTGGATTTCACCACTGGCAGTTTGAATAATTCAGTAGGCAGAGAGAGAGAAAGCCCCTGCCCCCCCCCCTTTTGGTCGGCTTGCACAAAAAGTGCATTTCAACTTTTCTCTTCACCCATTTGGTACAACGAAATGGAATCATCAACGTCTATCAGTACGGAGAATTCCCCCCAAACGAATTCAGTTTCCCCCTTCTTCTACCATCTATTTGAGTGCTTTTTTTTTTTTTTTTTTACCTTTGAAGCTGCCACCTGGCCCAGAGATAACTTTTGCTGCACCAGCCCCCAATTTTGCCTCTAAAGTGGTGGAGAGCAAAGAAACTGCCAGAAAGCTTGGATCAACGGGTGGCCAAAAATAATACTCATTATTTCCACTTCTGCTAGACTCACTAGCTCTACAAAGGGGATAACAGGTAAAAATGGCCAAGGAGGCTTTCCCACGTACTGGAGATTCCGGATACCTTGAAACGAAAGCAAAATTCAAAGGAGGGGGCGAATACCCCAACCTTCTATTCAACAAACAAAACCATGAAAATAACAAAATTCTTATTTCCGTGGCTTACATGTGAATCCTGTTTCATCACTTGATGGAAATAAATAGCAAGGTAAATAAACAAAGCCGGGGTGGGATATTTAAACCTCAGCTTTTCCCATAGGCAGAGTTGCAGATCCAGACTGCAGTTAGTGAGGTGGGTGGGAATAGCAAGTATTGGAGGAGGAGAACAGCTAAAAATGCATGGGGGGTGGGGGTGGGAGAGACGATCCTATTTGCAGAATTAAAAAGCGAAGTTATCAGAGGCCGTTTGAAAGGGAGGGGGAAGCCTTTGCGGCAAGCAGGCAGGCAAGAAGCAACCTCTCCGCCCTCCACCCTCCCTGGTTCGGTATCCCTTGTAAGCGACTAACGCAATCTGTCTCAGGAAAGGGAGGACGTGAGCGAGCAAAACAGAAAGGGCCGGAGCTGATGATGAAACAGAGGCAGGGCCCTGCGTGAGCAGGCTGGTTTCCATCATGCGTACGCACGCCTAGCGCGCTGGCACAGACCGTGCATGCGACCGGCAACGCATGGAGCTCGCGTTCTTTTGCGTTTTAGCATTTCCTTTCCCTTCGCCTGCTTTTGCACCCCCACCCCACCCCACCCGCGACTGCTGCCGCCGCCGCGATCCAGCGCAGCTATTCTTCTCCCAGCACAATGCGGGCTTGTGTTTATGACGGGAGAGGGAGGGATGAGAGGAAGAATGGAGACCGAGGGGGGAGATGCGAGCAGAGGCATTCTAGCACATAACACACACACACACACACACACACACACACACACGACGTAACCCTATGTTTTATAAAGGCATTTGGGTTAATTAAACTTTTGAAACGCCTCCTCCACCCACCCACCCCACTAGGGCTAAGAGATGAAAACATACGCGACGCACACAAAGCCAAATTAGAAACTCACTCCATCTTTATACATAACAGGATGTAGGTTTATACTGCTAAGCACCGTCAGAAAATGTGCACGGGGGGGGGGGGGTAGGGAAGAGAGAAGAAAAACCAGGGCAGTCGTTGGCTGAGAAGGGGGGGGGGGAGAGAGAGGGAGCGTTGATGCCAGGAGGGGAGGGGGAGAGAGAGAGAGAGAGAGAGAAGCCTCTTGGATATTTTGTTTTCTCATGCCCTTCCTTCCCAACCAGCTGCACAGCCAAAGCCGAGGCTATTTGGCCCTTATAACTATCTTGGCACCGAGTCAAAAGCTGATAAGCATTTGGGCGAGACAGCTCAACTGCTGTGCTGGAAGAAAAACAGCTGCCATGATCGCTGTTTGATTGAGAGCGCTTTTACGCGCGCGCACACACACACACGCCTGCCTGCCTGCCTGCCTGCGGAATCAGCCTGCACAGGAGCGACGCAGTTCTTTCTCTTCGAAAATGTCTACACGTTTCCTTCGATTTCCGTGTGTGTGTGTGTGTGTGTGTGTGTGTGTGTGTGTGTGTGTGTGTGTGTGTGTGTATGTACACACGACGTAGACTTGCTTCTTCTCTTCCTATCCCCGCCTGCATCCATAACTTCGAGCAAGCTCGAGGAGTCGTGCCAAAAGCCCGTTCCTAGTTACCAAGTACATTTTTAAAAGTCCCTTTGATACCCTTTTTCTCTCCCCCCCCTTCCATCCTTCCTGCGGACGATGCATGCAAAGATAATCTGTCCATTCCTTAAAGTGGGGGGAGGGGCATAGCAACAGCTATTATTATATTTTTCGTATTTGCTTTTTGTTTTTGGAAGAGGATATGCACACATACACTTCTCAGACTTGCCTAACTTTTGGGTTTTTCCATTGTGGCCGATCACTGTAATGCAATTGTAAAACAACTTCCTGCCCCTTTGGCTCAAGTTCTAGGAGCTGTAATGCTACGTTCTCTGCAAAACGTTTTTTCACCCCCTCTTTGCCAAAGAAGCATCATATCTCACCCCGCGCGCGCGCGCGCAGCCCCCCCCCCCCAACCCTAACAACCTTCCAACAATTTGGGGGAGGGAGTGGTGTCGAAGATTCCTAATATGATTTTTTCCCTTTTTTGGTCGATCGAGCCTTAAGAATGTTGAACAAGAGATGTCTGTATCGCAACTGGATAACCCGTGTGCTTTTAAAAGGTGGGGTATTCTAATACGTGTACGCGTTTACTTTTCAATTTTAAATGTACGTCTTACTAGTATAAGGGCTGGTAATGGATTATGCTGCTTTCATGTGTTGTATTTCATTTGTAAATCTGTCACTGGATCACTCAGCTACCCACCTACCCAGGCTCTGGAATCCTTTGTGTCAATCTAACCGGCATCTCTCGTGTGTGGATGGACGGGAGGATCTATGACTTTCTGTATAACTAGCTAGCTGTCTACAGTTGAAGACATATATTCTAAAGTGTGGTGAAAGTGGTTTGAACACACATTCCTGGTTTTCTGAAGCATTTGTTTTCAGGGTAGAGAATGTGCCCAGCAAACCACTTCCATCTGACTTTACATTGTAAAGTGTACTATGTCTGTTGTCACCCCCTGCATTTTAGATAGATATATAACAAAATCTATAAAATCCTTTCACCCTTCTAACGAAAGTATTCTAAAGCCTCTCTAAAGAGTGAGCCAAACAGGAAGATATAAGGCCTGCACAACTTCTCTCTCTCTCTCTCTCTCTCTCTCATAGCAACAACAGTATTTCTTAGTATGCCTGTTTTGGCATACATCAGCCTTGCTACCCATCCAAATGTCCTTTTGCGTCACATCTCACCATTTCAGTCAACCAATTGAAATCTCACTTTCGTATTATAAATAGAAAGATATTTAATTTTTCTTCATATTGGTGCATTTAGAAATTAGTGTATTTTGTAAGCTCTCTCCCACACATGCACAAAAGCCCCATAATGCCATAGCCTTGATATTACTCAGTGTACATTTTTAAAAGGGTTTACCTTGAAAGTTTCAATCATAGAATCTCTTATTCCTGTAAGGTACTTTGCCATGAGGCATATATAGGCATTAACAGTGCAATTCTATATGTCTACTCAGAAATTCTATTGAATTCAAGGGGGCTTCCTTCCAGGTAAGTGTGTATAAGGTGTGTATAGCCTCAGTAGAACATTAGCAGTGCTTTTCCTTGGATGCATATTGCAGGTAATTCTGCCATCATACTTTTGGCTCAACCTTCTAATTTTGCTGTCCATAGAATGGCAAAGATTTGCCCTCTACTTCCATGTAGATTTTAAGGCAGCTTTGAAGACTAGCCTTTTCCGGCAGGCCTATCCAGATCAATGTAAAATCAATAATTTTTAAAATTGGTTGATTCCTTTACTAATGTTGTTCCCTGCCTCAATCCAAAGGGAGAGGCAGGTAAGAAATAAATATATGATGATGATGATGTGCAATAGTGTCTTTTGTTCCTGATAATATTGACTAGGGAATGTATTGACTTGAAGAAGTTAAATGCAAAGTTTGTCTTTATCGACAGACATATTTTCTTTGCTGTGATGCTGCTCACTGGAATGAAAAACTTCCTTCAGTCCTTTTTTCTCTCTCCCCCAAATGGAAGTTCCTATTTTCCAATGTCAGGAGTACTATAAATGTACAACATTGACTTTATCTGGCCTACTGTCCACCTACTTAGCTTGACAAAGGCTAAGCCAAACGTATTAAACAAGCAAAATTGACATCGGCCCTGTTCAGAAAACACCTTAAACCACAGCTTTAACTACAATGAATAAGGCAAAAAGCCTTATTCACTGTGGTTAAAGTCATGGTTTAAGGTGTCTTCTGAATGGGACCAGTGTAACTAGTTCTAGTTCAATGTGCATCCTAACTAACAGCATAGGAAAAGCAATCAGTTTGCCGTAATGAAAACTATAGTCTCACAGCATTTGACTGTGCATATAGCATCCACCTACAAATATTGCAGTATACAACAGCAATTTCTCCCTTTTCAAACCAGACTTTTCTTAGTTTTACCTGTTTTTAAAGAGGCACTCTAGAAAATATATCCCAGAAAATTCGGTTTCCCACAAACTCAGCCTTGATCCATCTATGCTTTGGTGTGTGACTGAGTAATTTCTTTCTTTCAAGATAGAGACATACATAAGTTTTTAATACCTTTGTGATATGAAAATCGTTTGATACCCTTTAATCACATAAAAAAGCAGTCATATCCCTTTTTTCCTGAAGAACATAAATAAATAATCATGAACCAACCAAGTGTATAAAATATATGTCTTATACCAATACTTTTACTGCGCTTTACAGATTATTTTAAGTGATAGTTGTCTGCAACTGACAAATTATAATTTCAGGTGCATAATTTTAGTTTTACAAATGATTGCCATAATATTTTAAGCATTTACTGTTGCACATGATAAAGAGCAGTTGATATTTTATTACATAGGCAGCTCAATTGCAAAAATAGTATAAAATTACAGAAATGGCCCTCAGACCATTTCATAACCCATTTGTAGAAGTCTCATATATATGCATGTCTTATTTGTTGATTAATTTTGGTCAGCTCTCACTCTGTGACATAATGAAAATGAAAATATGAAACCTGCCCTAATGAGTTAGCACATTTACTTTTTCCAAAACCACAGTAACTTTTGAGTCATCTTTTAGTTTTGTTTTTAATTAATCATTATGGCTTAGGGTGGTAAGTTTTTTCAGATTTGGTTTTACTCAATGAGAAACAGAAATGCATTAAAATATACATTCATTCTAAACTATTCTACAAATTTTATCACTTAAGAGTTAACATCTACATTTTATATCACTGTGGAAAGTGAAAATAATTATCTGTTCCCTTTCAAACCAATATTGTATGGTATGAAAATTTTAAGAAGATGAACAGAGTATTTTGTACATATTTACTTTAAGAACTTCATATTTTTTTAAAAATCAAAGATTGCCTGTCAGTCTTCCTTTCTATGTTTGTGATCAGTTTTCTTTTTATTTACTGTTTTGCTTACTAATGGAAGAAAAATTCTGGAAAAACTTGAACTAGTCTCAGAAAAAAGTCATTCGCTATTCCATAAATCAAAAACATAAGTGGGGGGGGGGGCTTAATTTCAATATAGCATTTAATAAGGCAAAAGTACTTCTATATTTAATATTGTCCTGCATTTAATATTGCATTATCTGCCTATGTTTATACTTGCACATGAATAAGGTGCTTATTCCCTTATGTAACTCATACCTAATGGTAACACAACCATCAAGCATTAATCCCCTTTGAGAATATCTGTGCAATATGTAAGACCAACGCCTTCTCTCTTTCTCTAGCTATAGATAGATTGATGCTCACAAAGCAGTATTTCATAAAAATATTTCTGTAAATAAAATATGGTCACAATCCACCATGAAGATGTCACCCAAGTGCCATTGAAAGCAATGGGACCTATCTAAGAGCACAGTAGTACTCTTGTGCAACTCCCATTCATTTCAATTGGGCTTATCACCCATATGTTTTAACAGTGATTTTTCTTAACAAACATGCACTAAACTGGTAACTCTATAAAATGAAACTTTGGAAGTAGAAAAGATTGCTAGCCCAACAAACACTCATTTAGGGATCTAATGCAGTAAAGTTTGACATGTGCTCAATCCTGCTACATACTGAATATTAACATCACTGCTTTTAAGAGTTATTGTGTGTAGCATAGAACTGAGATAAAAACAAACACATTTTGTTTGTAATGTGGTAAAAACATTTTTAGATTTAAGAACCCATTTACATTTTCATATTGCTTTTTGAAAAATAAACATTTCTGATATTTAAGAAAGTCAACAATATATTTCTAATACATGCTATATTTAGGAACAATGGCATTTGCTGTTGTTTACTGAGTTGCTCCATTAACTTTTAAAAGAAGAAAACAACAATATTTCCAAAATATTGTGGCATTATTATTATTATTATTTATTTATTTATTTATATAGCACCATTAATGTACATGGTGCTGTACAGAGTAAAACAATAAATAGCAAGACCCTGCCGCATAGGCTTACATTCTAATAAAATCATAATAAAGCAAGAGTGAATGTGACTACTATCATGCTTAGGCCGTTCCTATGGCAGTCCCTTAAATGACATCCGATTATACTGATATTTTAAAGATATTTCAAATCAGTTATGTAAGGGATATTAAACATTCATTTGTTTACAATGACACCTTTCAAAGTAGGCTTTTGCCTTTCTCACTTTTTGTTTGTGAAAGAAATTTGGGCACAAAAATTCTTGCACCTATTCAAAAGCAAGTAACTCTTTCGACAATATATATATTTTTTTTTATAATATTTTTTTAATTCATTTTCAACACTGTATAACATAGATAGACATTACCAATTATATATAAAACCACACACAATAAAAGAAAAACATCCAACATCTGCTACATACATATTGAATAAATGTTGAATACAAATATCAAAACTATTACATATACCTTATCATATTACAACATCTTCATTCTTAACATAAAAGTGCACCCCCCACCTCGGGATCATTCTTGAGTCCAAAATCTAATCGTTTCTTCTGCTGGTGGTTTCCCACTTCCCTTAGTAAACACAAACACTAGGAACTGTTTCCAGATTCCTTCAAACTCATTTATTTTAGTTATGCCTTTTCTCCACTTAATATTACATGTCAATTTATCATTAATGGCTATGTCCCATACTTCTTTATACCATTCTTCAATAGAATATTCCCCTCGTTTCGACAATATTTTTAATATCTATGCATTTAAAGGAGGTAAGCATGCTAAAATACTTGGCAAGTACTTTTTTGCCATTGTTTTAACATTTGAAGCTCAGTGATCTATAAATTTAAATTGTATTCCTCCTTCTCTGCATATCTTATAAAATATGGCTTCATTTATAAATTAGCAATATTTCCATCATATCCTGGCTAATAATGAACCCCGTCCCCACAATACACAGATTTTGGAAAGTTAGGGACTTGGCAAAGAATTGCACTTTTTTTGGCCAAATTCCCTTTCATTTTCTCCATTAATTTGATTTACTTTTAAGCTTCTTTTCAAAAGGCTGGAATAATAGAGCTTTGAATTAGTAGTCATATTTTAAATGTATTAGTAAGCAATTTGCTCCCTTATTTTGCTTTAAGCATTTAAAAATATGTATCCATTGTACTTTAATTAGTGAACTGTATTAAAATAGCTTTGTTTAGAAAATTACCCAAAGCTGCAGATTGTAAAAGGATTTTCCTTCTCAAATTTGGAAAGAACAATTAACATTTTTGACCAGTGTGTATTGTATTTTAACTGTAAAGTCAA